>NW_009258616.1:693301-716092 GCF_000687185.1 Egretta garzetta | reverse complement strand
GAGGATGAACCTCAGAATGATCCTTTTACCAAAAACAACAGTTTGCTGCATGGTAGACTTTTATGTTATACACCTTATTCAAAATCATGTAAGTAGTCACTACAGGGAACACTGTGACCTCTTTGGTTGCAACCATCAGTACAGTGATGTCACTTAGCTCCACTTTGCTTTATATTATCCAGATGACATAGTTCATCAGTGTGCTGGTTTGGGCCAGGATAGAGTTAATTTTCTCCATAGTAGCTGGTATGGGACTATGTTTTGGGTTTGTGCTGAGAACAGGGTTGATATAACAGGGATGCTTTCGTTCCTGATGAGCAGCGCTCACACAGAGCCAAGGCCTTTCCTGACTTTCAGCCTTTCCAGTGAGCAGACTGCGGGGGCACAAGAAGCTGGGAGGGGGCACAGCCGGGACAGCTGACCCCAAGTGGCCAAAGGGATCTCCCACACTGTATGACGTCATGCTCAGCATATAGAGCTGGGGGAAGAAGAAGGAAGGGGGAACATTCAGAGTGATGGCTTTTGTCTTCCCAAGTCACCATTATACGTGACGGAGCCCTGCTGTCCTGGAGATGGCTGAGCACCTGCCTGCCGGTGGGAAGCAGGGAATGAATTCCTTGTTTTGCTTTGCTTGTGCATGCAGCTTTTGCTTTACCTGTTAAACTGTCTGTATCTCAACCCACGCATTTTCACACTTTTACCTTTCTGATTCTGTCCCCCGTCCCATTGTGGGGGGACTGAGTGAGCGGCTGCGTGGGGCTTAGTTGCCAGTTGGGGTTAAAGCACGACACTCAGCCTTCTTCATGCTGGGTTGAGATCATCGCTTGGGTTAGAAGTAATTACCTGAAGCGCATCTGAGAGAAGCTGGCAGACTGTCTGAGAGTCTGAGACTGAAGGAGCAATTTCCTTCCTTTTAGCCAAGCTTGTGAACCGAGAGTATCTTCTAGGACCTTTAGATGCATAGTGATACCTTGGCAGTAATAATACTCAGAATTTTATTCTGTTTTGTTTTCTTATTTACAAGTGTAGGTCCGAATGCAGACTTTCCACTGTTTTGCTTATACAGAGTAAGCATTTGTAGAATCCAGGTTTTAAAATCATTTGAAACCTCAGCAAGAATAAAATACGGTTTGCTTTCTACTCCATGTCTTTTGCTGCATTGCTTCTTAATAGATATCCTGACTTCCACTTCCATTCTGGATGCACATTAATTGCTGGCTTTTTAGTTCACTGTATCTGAAAGACATGGTCTCTTACAAGTCAACAGGTAAGATCACCAGAGGAATGCATGCTCATGGTCCTCACATTTGGAGTTCTGGATGGATGAACTTCTACCTTGGTGTGATCTTTAGTTCTTGGTCTAGTGTTCTGATTATCAGTGAATACTACTGATATAAGCTATAATAACTTAGAATTTTATTTAGAAGAAAATTGTTTAGTTTTTTTCTCGTTGGGAGGTATTTATTTGAAATTGTGTTAATTTGGTGTTATCAATAAAGTGAGGTTATACATTCATCCAGAACATTTGGGACACGTGCATCATATAAATTGATCAAATAATTGCATAAATTGCATAACTGTTGCAGATAATAAAAGCAAGAGTTTACTGGAAAATGCCCATATAATGTCTGGTGCAGAAACTAAGGCATGGCTGCAGTTTATCAGGCAGAGTCATCTGAAGGTCTCACTTAATCGTTCGTGCTGTTAGAGAAGATAATATTACTTCATTCCCCAGCACAGGGGAATGAAGCTATTTCACAAGTTGATGCAAACACAAGCAGTTAGCTGTAATAATTTATTGGGTTCAGTCCTTCACTGTTATGCAGTGATACACAGCTGCTTTAGCAGGTCAGAGAGTGGTGAGGGGTTTAGTGTACTGTTAAGGGTACATTATAATCTCTGTATTAGTTTTCCTGAATGGAACACATAGCTGTCATAAATGTTTTAGTGATGCATTCGGAAAACAGTAAGCAGAGCTTGTCAGTTTTTACAGACTATCATCGCCTGGTGCTGCTAGGGCAGGATGAGGACTGAATAAGTGCTCTTCCATTGAGAAACTGTCCAAGATCTCACTTCCCATAACAATTTCAGTTAAAGTATCTCTGAAGAGCTTAACAGAGTGGATGGTAATATAAATTAAGCCAAGTTTTACAGTAGAGGCTTGTTCCAAAGATAAGCCCATTCAATAATAGACTTCTCAGTGATTTCACAGTGATTTCTGGGATTTTACACCAGGCCTTCAATGTAAATTTTTTTTTTCCCACTGTAATTTAAGAGAATGAGGAGGCAAGACAGACATTTCAAATGTATTTATTTTGATTGAAAGGCATTGTATCCAGTGACTGTATTTTTAGCCTCTGCTAGTCAGGTATCATCTTTCACCATTGTATTAGCCTGTACTACTGATACTTTCGTTGGTTTCTATGAAGAGATGGAAGTTTTCTATTAAAACAAATGTATGCTTGAGTATAAATCATGAAGACTCTTCTGCTAACTCACTTGAGTGTCAGTTTGTAAAGACAGCCAGATATCCAAAATTTTACAGTCTGGGTCTAGTTTGGATAAACACCTATGAGAGAAAGCTTTCTTATCAGATTCCAGCACTTCCACTTGGCATCTCAGCTGGAAATACCAGAAGAAAAGCCTTTCTGTTAGGGCACGGTCATTTCCAGCTCTAGTCCCTGGCGGAAATCAGAGGTGCCAAAGTACTTTTGCTCATGAAGGGTTCAGTGTAAGTTCAGTTCCAAACATGGGCTAAGGTTTCTTTTGTGTTTCTTCCTTGAAGCCTGTGTGGAGACTTGATTGGTAAGTACTGCATTTTTATTTTAAACTCTAATTGTAAACCAGGAGGGCCTTCGCTTCTAATCTGAGGACGTGGCTCAAACCAATAATTTTGAAAAGGACCACTGATTCTGCATATATTGTCAGGTTTTCTATAAAAGAGAAAGGAAGTGGTTAAGGTATTGGATGGAACTTTCCTTAAGTTAATTATTGTCTAACCCTTTTCCACAAAATGCATAACTATCTTCTTCTGCCTGAGGAGGCTTGAGCAGCAATCAATCATTTATATCCCCGAAGACTTCCCTAATCACTGCATTTCAACACAGTCTGGGAGTGGGAACAAGGGCAGTCTTCACCACTTTTGATGAAGCTATTTCACTTTGAATAAAATAGCACGAATTAGATGAAGAGGTTTAACACACATCTCCTTATATTCAGACAAGTGCTTAAGATAAAAGAGAGCTTTATTCTCAGTGTTTACCTCAACTGATATTTAAATGAGTGCATATGAAGTAGAGCAGTTTCACTCAGAGAGGTAGAGCAGGCCCTCCGGTCCAAAATGCACCACGTCCAGATATGAGACCATGCTTGCAGAAGGTGTGAGTTCAAGACCTCTGAAGCAGATGAGGAAAGTGAGTTCAAAGCTTCCAAGACCCTCCTGAGTGCTCTAATGGGCCACAGTGAACACAGCACCAGCATGTCTTCCAGCAATTTTTCTCTGTGTATGATGATGGGTCCAGTAGCCATGTTCTGAGAATTCCCAAATCCTAAGTGAATGTTTAGTTGGATGTTTAGTTCAGTGGATGTTTAGTTCCTACAGACGTGGTTTGTGTGGTCCTGCAGATGCTGACAAGCAGATATTTGAGGTCAAATTGGGGCTGAGTTTGGTTAATTCTCCTCTTCAGTCAACGAAGGCACTGTCAGAGGGTCATTCATCCCACATACCTTAGTCTCACACCTTATGATAGGACGAGTGGTCCTTTGAAGGTTTCTGTTTCTCTTCACAGTAGGAACCTAGGCATACAGCTTTGATTATATTAACTTTTAGGGTAACTGGTAGCAATCCTACTATTAAATACTCAGGAAGCCTATCTTGTAAAAGTGGATATATTTACAAAATTCAGACATCTACACTGTTTGATAACAGTTTGTGGGGTCTTTGAAAAGTAAAATTTTGAATGTCAGCAACAAAAATAGAAAGCAGATACTGCAATCTTTTTGTTGATGCAGCTCTGTGTACCCATTAAGTATCTACTCTCCCTAGGCCTGAGGTCACCTCTTTAGGTGTTGTTTTAAGACAAATAAATAACAACCTTTATTTTTGTTTGTAAATTGGTTTCACATAAAAATGCTGCAAAACAGTAGAAGTATTCAGGATACTGCCTTTAAAACCTTTCATAAAGTTCATAAATATGTTTTATGTCTTGGTTTCTTTCTTGCCCAAATGTCCAAAACAGTATGCTTAGTCAATTTGATATAGGTGTGTAGATGGATTGGCTGGGAAAGACAGCATGATTCTTTTAATAACATTTTCAGTTTTGCCTCCAAATTAATGTTGATTACCTTTGAAAATATTGTGAAAGTTGCGATATCTGTAATTCTTTTAATAAATTTTTCTTTTTAAAGTTTAAATTAAAGAATCAGTAAATGTCTCTGTTCTTCATTTTGATTAATTCCCATTCATTCTTAGTTCAGGATTTCATCTGAAAAATGGAGCACAGGATAACTGTGTTCTCATACATAGGTGATAGACTATAGCTCTCCCTTACAGCTGATCTGTGGAAAGCATGCTCCTGTTGCCAGATTCCTAAGACTATATTGGAATACTGTATTAGCAATATTGTAGTATATAACCATAGGCAGTCATATGCCAGCACAAGGCAGAGAAAGAAATATCCATAGGACAGCAGGCAACTTGAGTTGCAAAGATAGATCTTATCTTAAATCCATTCTGTTTTAGTTCTGATGTTTATGTCTGAAAAAGGGGGTTATCTCATTCTACAGAGAAGTACTACAGCCCTGAGTAAAGAAAACCAAGACTTTCCTGCTGCTTGAAACAGTAGAGCTGATGATGAGTGTTATCAGAAGGTCACCCAAGGTAACATAGCTGCTTTAGCTCAATGTAGCATCCTTGCCTAGAAATCAAGAGTCCTGGCTTACCTTCTGCCTGAAATTACTTTTTTTTTGCTGTGTGTGTTTTCTTAAATTCAGAAGATTGGGTGGATTGTACCTGTGAGTTGTCTGTGCTGTGGAATAGTGTGGAAATAGGATCATTATCCAGCAAACAAAGTCAGTAACCCAGTTATCATGGCATTTCTCATTTCTTCCTGTGGATTTCAGCTTCTTGAATAAGGAAGACAACAGCCTTTGAATATCAACATCGTCAGGAGATGTCCTCAATATGGGCTGTACACCGCTGTGCTTATAATCCTTGACCTAAACTGTGAGCTGGGAAAGGGACAGACTCTTTTCAGTCCCTAATCATCCATTTGGCTCACTCAAGGGCAAATTTATTTTAACAGCTGTTGATTACCTGTCAGGAATGAAGTGAACTTCAGAGAAAGCTGAGGAAACAGAGCTGAAACACACATCTGCTCAGATCACAGTGCCAATGAAGTTCGTGAAATGATGCATTTTTCCTGTAGAAAATCCCAAATGCTCCTTTCTTTCTACATGAAGTATATTTTTTCTCCAGAAATTAATTAATTGATATTTATGTTCCATAATATGTTCCTTCTATTGCTAACGTTATAGCCTACTGCACAATATGCACATCAGGTGTTTCTTCTTTTTGCAGGCTTTCAAACAACTGTAGCTTGGCAGTAGCTGTTTAACAAGACAGAGCACATACTACCCATTTCTAATTCTTCTTCAAAGCAGCAGTTGAATTAACATAAGCTTTAAGTGGGTGTTATGTATTCATTTGCACATTTTCTGCTGCTGCTTATGACTGGTTTTAGCTGCAATCTGCTACATATGAAAGGACTACTGCACCTATACAGAGCCTTATAGAAGTGGCATACAGCACACTGCAGGTCAATAGTTTTAAATGTTTGGGGGCAGATAGATACAAATCTCTTTCTCTTTCTCTACCCACAGTCTCACCCACCACGAGCTCTAGACAGACATGTTAAATTGGCACTCTCTAAAACCTACCTCATCAGCATGAGTCATGTTTCAGCTTATTATCTTTTTTCTCTGCTGTCTATTATTCAGGTGAGATATTTGCTTAAAATACACCCAGGATACAGTGGTCATAAAAGAGAGCTTTTCTTGCATTTACCTCAGAAGTATGAACGTGGTAAAGTGCACACAATTGCAGCGCTTGCTTCTCCACCCACCCCTGCTGCAGTATCCCCAGCCTGAAGGACTCTGCTGAGCGTGCTGAAACAACTTTGTTAAACTGTTCCCTTAGAAAGAATAAGATGAAACCAACAGTATCATTCCCTGCTGTTATCTAGACAAGATTTGAATTCAGATTTTTTTTTGCAGAAGTTCCTGTGATAGCTCACAACTGCTTCTTGTTTCCTTTTTTCTGGATAAGCACTATTTGCAGAAAAAAATCAGTACTGTGGCTCCCTGAATTCAGATTAAATCAGGCAATATATGCTATTTCTGGTGCTGGAAAATATGATCTTCTTCTCTTGCCTTTTGCTTGGAAATTACTTTGCCTGGCTTTTTTTCCCCAGAGCATATTAGCACATTACATTTTTTTGTTGATGTATGCAGTCGTAATTTCCAAGACCACATAGAAACAAAAGCAAAGCATGTACTGTCTGTTTTGATGGCTTATTCAGTCATTGCACAGCAAGAGTAGAACTCGTTCATGAATTGCTCTTCATTGTGTATCAGTTACCACTGTGACCACTCTGTGCAAGTTATTTTGCACACAGAACTGTAGAGGCATGTTTAATCCCTTACCTCACTGAGATCACGTTGTAAAGCAATGCATAAGAATGTGTGGTGTTGGTGTTGTGGTTTTTTTTTTTTTCCTGGCCTACATTTTATATAGTAGATAACAGAACAGCTTAGGCATTTTGTAATAACACTTCTGTATACACTTTCAGCTCAAAACATCCTTTTCTACAGTTGGTATGTATGAAAACCTGTGGACAGTACCACTGAAGGCATGTCAAATATTGAAAGCCATGCAAGGCAACAGAGCTATTCCAAGGGCAGATGGCTAAAAGCTAGACTATGACCAACAGTGTATTAGGCTCTACTGTAAGGTAATGAATCTTTCTGGTATCTCCAAATAATGACATAGCACAAACTGCCTTACCTCCTCCACTCTTTTTGGCAATGCTGATTTACTGAGTCAGGCTGTAGCTGTGAGAAAGGAAGGGTGGTTGACAAACTGCAGAAACCACTGTAAGAACTGGGACAAGAGGTCTGATGCCCATGTTTCGAAGACAGCAATTATCTGTAAGAAATCTATCTCTGGACATGCTCACTTTCCATTGCAAATCACACCTTATAAATTGTTCCTTTTTCTTCTTGGCTAGTGTAACATGCAGTATACAGTTTCCCACCACTAACAGGTTGCTATTTATGAACCTTACTTGATAAAGAAACCTATTAACATTTGAGCCTCACTTTGAAATGTTAAACATGCATCCTTTAAAGATAAGTAACTTGTTTATATTCCAACACACTTATTTTTTTCACGTTATTGGCTACTTAGATTAATGACTTATTTGTCCCTGAATATTATTTTAAATAATCCCAGCGGATATGGCTTGGATGCAGTAACTGAATGATAAATTGACAGGTTGCTTTTCAGCTGTAGGTGAAATGTTCTTGTTGTCGCATATGCTGTTTGACATTCTGAAAACTGTCAAAAGAAACAAATATTTCCCAACAGAGAAAGACAAAAAATAATATCATATACTAAAACTCTTACTTGAACCAGAACAAAGGGGTGCCACTAAAAATATAATTAAGAGATTTTTTCTTTCTTTTTTTTTTTTTTTTTCCCCACATTAGATTGTGCGTTTCTTGAGTTCCTAATAGACATCAATTCTTACGAAGGAAAAACCCAAGCCTTTCACATGGGTTGGTATTCATCTCACCAGCTTTTACCCATAAAATAAGCAAACATTTAACCTAAGAAAATCAAGCAGGCTCCATTTGCAGCTGAAACACATCCATACCATCTTAATACAAGTGTCTTGGGCTGGTGGGATGAATGGACCTCTTGAGATGCCTACCTCTCAATTAAATGCAGATGGAGCCTAGATGACCATCCTAGATATGGTGTCACATCTAACTTTTAGATCAATAAAGTTTGTTGAGATGGATTGCGTGTGAATTCATGTAAAGATTGATTCAACCTAGTATGAACTTAAGATGTTTTTATTTAGAAGAAAGTCCAGAATTAATTGCAATATACAATACAATAATATAAATTATATAACAAAATCTTTTGCTATTGTATTGCACTGCAATATGACTTCATGTGAAATAAGGCAACAATGAAGAGGGCTGAAAAACCAGATAAATTATCAGTCTCCTCAAGAGAGCAAAAGGGCTTTCATGCTTTGCAGTGTTTCCTAGGTAGAATAATGATGCACATTTCACTCCCATCCTCCCCTCTGGGGGTCTGGGCAGTAGAACCAGTGAAAGAAGAAACTTGTCCCTTAGGAAGATAAGATATGCCAGGGCAACCGGGCAAATCAACACAAGAAAGGTGAGAAATTGTGGGAAATTTGTCTTTGTTTAAGTTCAATTAAGAAAAAAACTAAGCCCACCCCAGTACAATTTTTTAAAAAATGTCTCTGAACTGGATCATCCTTATCTACCTAATTTTGTCAAAATGGTGCTTTGTGGTGAAAATTATTTCAGTACTAATTTGCTGTGTGGTGTTTTCATAGTGTATATGGTAAACTCATCTACAAAAGCATTCTTCTTATTCAAGAACACCACTGCATGTAAAATACAAGCTCATGTTATGAAGTAAGAGGAAAATATGAAAAAAACCCCACTGTGGTGTTATTAACGAATCCACATTTAAATAGCTACATCCCAACCACTTACTTTCACTGTAATTGCAGCCACGCGATTCCTGTGTTTACTAATTATTTCTATAGAAATGCTATGTATTATTAAATAACCACAATGACTGGAGAGAGTGGCATTTCAGTGATGGATGACGATCATGCATTTGTATATCAGAGAGGTGTTTTGGCAATAATTTTGCATCAGATATATATTTCAGAGAAAATTATTGCCCTTTGGGGACTTTGTGTTACTTTTTTTCTCCAGAAAACTAAGAAAATACTTTTGAAAATCTATCAGCTAGCTATGGGATGCACAACTGTGTGTGCATCATATTATGTTGATGGAAGGTGCTAAGCAAAACAGAAATTCTTAACTACTATTGTAATGAGTTATCTGTGTTCAGTAATGACCAGAAGAATTTTTTATGAGAAATCACTTTCTGATATTGGAATCTTAGGCCATAATGTTTGGATGCAACCAACAGAACTTAAACATATAAAAACTCATTTAGTTACTCACATGGTCAGATCTTCACTGGTGTCATGTACTCAGAGCTTCCACTGGCCTCTGGAAGAACCATTTTATGGCTCAACACCCCTAAAAATGACACTACAGAAAACTGGATTGAAAAATGTGATGTAAGTAATACTGACTACTGGCAAAGGCATTTGAAAGCCAAACATTTTGTTTAATATGTCAGTCATTGTAAATAATGGTAACATCTGTATTTAGCTTTTGGAGCATTTGCACTTTACACAAAACAAGTGTCATTACTAAATTAGCTGGTTTGAACAGTCATACTTGTTAAAAGAGTTAACCCTGCAAGCGCTTGCCGAAAGGCCAGCCTGAAGTTTTTCCAACACATTCCTTGTGTTTAATGATCTTTGGCTACACAAGAACTTACTGTCATTTGGACATGCAGTTCCACCAGGGTCAGTGAACATCCCAGAGAATCGCTATTCATTAATATGGGCATGGGTTTGTTGTTTGTTCCTAAATAGTGATGCTTCAAAAATGTAAGGGTAGGAAAAAAATACCCTGTAAAGATGTAAAGCAATAGTATAGCCATTAAAACAAAAAATGTTCTAAACAGAAGCAATTCTATTGAATTCAGCAGAATTGCTATCCCAGAATGCTGATCTTCAAAGCCACATGGGGATTTTGTCTGTAAACTTCCCATTATCTTTGATGTGAAAATTTCTGATGATGATTATTACTGTTTTCCTTTTGTTCAAATGATTCACCTAATTTTTTTAATGGAAGAGTTACTTTCTCTTAAACGTACTTCTCTGGCAAGCTCATAACATTAGCCCTCCTTCAGCAAATGTTTAAGATAATTACAGACAAGACAGAGCATTAGAAACAATGATAGACAGAGAGCTACAGCTTCACAGCTCTAGCTGATTTGATATTTGAGAGATCTGAAAGGGTGGTGGCGATGTGGGAAGGTAGCTCCAAGACAAGGTCCAAGGGTATAGTTCAGACTATGGCATAAGGAGCAGCTGTTGCACCAACTTGTTTGAAGTCTCATCATGTAATTCTTTTATCTGCTAAACTGCAGAGCTCCATCAGTTATTGCTCCTTTATTCTAGCAAAGCCCCATAGTAAAGAATGTCAAAAGGGTAAAGAATGGGGAAATTACACACTATTTTTGCAGTTAAGGTCCAAATAAAGTTCCTTTTATTTGACTTCTAACTGAACAAATTTGAATGTAAGGTTATACATTATTTTAAAATACTACATCTATCTTGCTATTTAGAAGCAGACTTGTACCCTCACACATATATTTGCATATATATAGATATATGATCTTTTAAAAGGAAACAAATTCAGTCATATGGCTGTACAGATCCTACATTATGTAATTAGCCCCAGGTTGAAAGGGTGATCTTCCCCTTTATTAATCTGAAAGGTAAAAGCCCACCCTAAGCTAATCATGTGGGTTGGGATTCTTCTTACCCTTGCTTCATTTATTTTTAGGTTCAGACTCATAATTTACCTCCATGGCCACTGGTCATTTCTGGAGGACAGCCAACGCCTCCTGTCTTACATCTGTCTCCAAGGCCAGAAAAATTTCTCTCAGCAGTTGCCCAGAACTATGTGTAAAATACAGAAGCAAGTACATGACTAATATAGACTGGACTCACATTTTAGATGGCTAAAGTAAGTGAGATGAATCCTACCCATCTAGGTTTCACTAACTCTACATGGACACTTCATGTTGTGTGGAAAATGGATGCTACAAGAAACGTCACCCTTGTAAGGTCCCAGAACTTCAAAACACAGCCGCATGAAGTTCTTTTCATGATATTTTTGTCTAAACTGGGTGTGAAGTTTAAATATTTGACTGGAGTTTAAATAACGTCTTCAGCATTGGGCAGGCATTTTCAATAAGCATATACAAGTACATTTTTCAAGACTTCAGAGGTTCACCCCTTCTGCTAAAAATATTGATTAGGTCTTCAACACCTTCTTGTGAAGCAAAGGAGATTATCGTAACAAATGCAGTCAGCTGAGAGCAAAGACAGTGAAACTAGATATAATTATCTTGGCTCAGATTGTAAACCCTTGATTTTAAATTGGTAATTAGTTTTTTTCAGCCTCAAGAATGTTATATCTCTGGAGAAAGAAAACAACAGCCTGATTTTCTTTATTTAAAAGTTTCAATCTCTTTTTGATGTGATTATATTAATGCAAAGTGTAGAGCAAAATTGTCACCTGTGTGGAAAAGACTCATTATGAAAGGCATGTGAAAAATATATCATTATTAATTTGATATTGTCTCCACCAGTGCTTCTTGGATATCAGGGTATAAATAAGTTAGGTATGGTCATTCACTTCACATGTTCACACTTTTGGGGATAGCTAAGTTATTTAAAAACTCAGTACTGTCTATTCAGCCACCAATGCCAAGAGTTTTTTAAATTAAAGACTTCTGTTGATATAAAATCTTTTTTCCTCATTTTATTCCTCTACAAAAGAGAAAGTAGCATATGAACCTTACACTGATTGATTTCTTGCACATGACGAAAAGCATTTCAACTTGGAAGCTTGGGGAAATAATGTGTGACATTTACATAAATTCTGCCTCTATCGCAACACAGTAGAATCTTCTCTGGCTTTTCACCTCCAATGTGGATTAAAGTCGGAGCAGAGACAAGTTTGGATAGATGGCATCTTTCATATTTCTTCTTCCCTAGAAGAAACTGACTAAGCCCACGTGGATTCTTTGGCAATCCTTAGTGACAGCAGTCCTGGTAGAGAGAACATATAGATTCTCATGCAGTACGGCTTTTGAACATGACAGCTTGCACTTACTTCTTAAAAGAAAGAATGTTTTCTTTAAAAATGCCGAGTGTTAATGGAATATGCCCCTGTTCTGTCAAACTGCAGCATTGATTGCATTGGGGCCCCATTTTCTTAACACACACTGGCATGAAATACTTTCCAAAATATCATCTATTTCAAAGTGGTTACCTTCTTTTCTGTTTTCCAGTGAAACTTTTATAATAACTTCCTGTTAAAGATGAAAGCCAATAGCATCTTTATTCTTCCCACATGAATCTTGCTTTTTTTAGTTTACCAGAAAAAAATCGTGGCTTAGCGTTCCTCTTAACATGGAAATGGTTTTGAAAATACATATTAAAATGTAAATTTTTGTGTTTTCAATAAATGCTGAAATATAGGCAGAAGTAGTTTTTGTTGATACACCCTAAGAAACACCAACTCCCCCCAACCTTGCTAGACAGTAACACTGTTGGAAGATTTTTAATATGTGATTCACTTCATTCATTTTGATGCAAAAACAATGTCAATGTTCATTTACCAATTTATGTTTATGGCCTGTTTTTGGTAACCCTGGCTGAAGAATTAGTATTTCCTTAATTCACAAGCAATCCTTTTTGTTACTGAATAGTGGGTGCTTCATAAGTAAGTAATATTTGGTTTATTCTCCATTGCTCTAACAGTCCAACTGATTCTCTAGAACTGATCCAATTGATTGTCTAGAAACAGCCACTCCCCTGAATATCAGGCAATGAGCAGCAAAACTCAGCAGACCACCCATTCACCCAGTGGCCATCAGTCTATGATCTCTTCCTAGTTTTCACTGCCTTAATTTTAATTTTTGCTTCATGCACACCATAAACACTAGTGGAAATTTCCCCGCCTTTGTACATATTTTATATTAGGCTATCATTTAATAAACTCAAAAACATCAAGTTTCTGAACCTGAACTGAAAACCACATTGAAGGGCCATTCTTTCCTTAAACCATATGTGAACTGCTTATATGCCTGTGGGTTATAGAAGAGTGTTAAACTAGCTACTGGTTCATAATAGTGCTTTTAATAAAACCCTCTAGCCCCTTACAGGAATGTGGCCAGCACAGAGACTCTCTGTACGTGTTAGGGTCTGCAGAGTGCTGTTGTGTTGCTTTGTGTTCTCAGTCTCCGCTTTCTTTCCCCCACACTGCTACAGCTGAGGCAGTGCAGCCTAAGCCCTTACTTTGCAGCCCTGAGACTGCTTTCAGCCACTCCGCACTGCTCTTTGGTATAGACGTTGGTCCCGCACAAAGTCTCCTTTCTTTGTATTCTGAGAACCATGTCTACAGTGCCCATTCCTGCAGCTGGGGATGTCCTGTACTGTAGGATCTGCTTATCAGCAAGACCCAGAGTTTGAACTCGTGGAAAGACCTAACTGCTTGGGACTCTATGTCCTGTGAATATTCAGGGGCTATTAACACATGCTGGTTTCTGTTAGGGTCTGGCTTTAGCACAGGGCATCTATCAGAGTAGGGTCACACAGGGGGCAGATCACAAACAGCACACAGTTTAACTGTCCTTCAGTACTGCCTTATTCATGTGAAACCACCTTGGGACATTGGTTTGACTAAAATGAAGAGAAGTTGTTTTCTCTTCTCTTTTCCTCAAATATTCTGGGACAAAAAAAAAAGAAAAAAAGACATGGATTGTGGAAAGGCTTGAGCAGAAAACGAAAAAAAAAAAGATCAGGTTAGATCAAATTGCTTTAGAAAGACTGAGCCAAAGAGGATCACTACAGCAGAAGGACTGATCAGGCACTGGTGTTTTAGAAGTGGATGTTTAGTCCTAGGAGTAGCCAAGTCAAAGCTAGAGGACCAAGGAGAATGAACAACAAATTGTGGGTGAAAGATCCCAAACACCTTCTAGGATATACTCAGAAAAAGTGATGAGGAAACCGAGACAGGAAAATGTATATGAGAGTATTTGCTGCCATTCACCTGAACTTTCCCCTTTGCCTCAGGCTATGTGGATCCTGCAGAAGAGTACTCAGCAGAGCAGCATGGAAGAGTGCCCTGTTCCAGGGAGCTCTAACAGTACTCTCCTGGTGGACAGAAATGGTGTAACGGGGCATTCAGGTGGACGTAAGTGGTGTAATGGGGCATAGCAGTGACTCAGACAAGCAAAGTGCACTGAGGCAGCAATGTAGCTCTGCCTCTCGCTGGAGAGAACTGCCAGATGTGGGCGTGAGCTCCTTGCCTCTCTACTTCATGTAAACAGTGCAAGCGGGTCCAAGCTCCGGATTCAATGACTCAAAGAGAGCTGCTCTCATTTTGCACAGGTTTAAATCAGTGCTAGACCACTGACATAAAAGAAGATCTTTCTAAATTAAGCCAACATAGATGAAAAAAGGATTAGTTCATGATCTTGTCCATAGCAAATCATGTCAGCAGAGCCCATGAGAGGGACTTTTCATTCACTTTCCCTTTAACAAACTTCTCAATGCTTCTTTTTATTGTTATGTTGTCTTCGTCTGCAGACAGTGGATAAGATGGCAGAATTCCCACTCATTTAAGTATTTTGTATAAGTATTGTGTTGAATAATCTTTTGTTGAGGTCCAGAAGGCTTTCTCTTCTGCTGTACTATACCTGTCTGCAAGCAACTCCTCTCTGGTTTCTAATTTTGAGTATTTGTTAGAAATGCTTTCACATCAGCTGGAAAGCTGACAATAGAACAATCCTATCTACAGTAGAAGGAAATGTTCTCTTCAAAAGCATTATGCAAAAACAAAAGGGAAATAATCATTAAAATAAACCACTTAAAAATATGCTACAGAGTCCTTGATGTGTCTTTCCATCATCTGAAGATGATGTGAGATAATTATTAAAAAAAAAGCAGATAATGTATTCCTAGGCAGATCACTACAACCTCTTGGGATTTGTCTGATGTATTTACACATGTATCATAATAGTTATCCTGCCTTTTCCTGCCTGTTTTTGTATGAGTTCATCTACACTGGTTTTAATACTGATACTCAAAATAGCTGCCTTGGCTATTCTTGATACACTTCCCTGCCTCAACTTGCGGGCAACAATACATGAACCAAATACTCAAGGACATGCTAATTCTCTCTTTTGCATCTTATATTGCTTTTTATAAAAAGATAAAATTGATTTTCAGAGGCAACATGTTATTACAGTAAAGCTTCAACACAAAGAATTGCAGCATTGTTGAATGGAGCAACCACAGTTATTCTCTGATAGGGAGCTCCCTTCTGATAGGGATGGGTAATGCTATGGTTTTCCCAACTCCAGACACTCAAAAATCATGGGTTAAGTCCATCCTCAACACATCCAAAATAATAATTAAAAAATACCATGATCATCCTGGGTTTTGAGGCCATATATGTGTTCATAGCACATTTTCAAAATATTCTTTTCAGCTAAGAATACCTTTTTTTTTAGTTTTTAACTAAAAACTGGAATTATATTTTTGCTCCTCATCTCCAAGAGCTGAGGTTTAAAAAAATGCATTAAAGAGAGGATAAATTGCAGGAGCTGGAACACACATATAAGGAAACCATGGAAGATGTAATATGTATTTCTATACTATAAAATAAAACCATGGCACCAAGAAAATTACGCAAAATTTAAAGAATGAAAGTTAGATATTGCTAGCTGATTTTTAAAAGGAATTGTACAAACAGTCAAAGTGCCAGTGTTTGACTGTTCAATTTGATAAAAGCAGTAAGAAATATGTTTCTCATTTCACTGTCTCTTGCTATTCATACAGGCTAATTCTTACTCTGCCAGTGGCTCATTCCGTCAATTACAGGATGTACCTTCATTATTGTTGATGCATTATATTAAACAGTAAGTGTCTTATGTTAATATTCAGAAACTTGTGGTTGCTAGGCATCCTCCTTAAAGAAAAACCCTAGAATTTTCTTTTTAATTAAACAGTTGTCTTCAATATGAATAGTTGTCATAAGCTACTGCAGTTACCCAACGGGTAACGTTTCCAAAGATCATTATGGAATTACTCAATAAGAAATCCCACACCTGTATTTATTGAATAGTATATGGAATACATAAAAACAGTAAAGTCGTCAAGGAGACAGTTCTCCAGTGTGGCCCCCAAAGAGAGGAATTGTATAACAGTACTGAAGAAACTTAGGAGAGTTTCTACACTTTCCCATTGTATTCTGTGAAGAAATGAGACAACCGCCTTTAGCATTTGTATCACCTGCACTTATTATTCTAATACTCATCTTTTTCCCTCAGTTTTTCCAATGGTGCCTGTTGCAGACATTTGACTCATCTCATTAACTGGTGGGTACTGCCTCTTGCTATGAATCCAGAAGCTCAGGTTTGAACCGTGCATTCTGTAGTGAGGGTAGAAGTGAGGGCTGTCCTCAAGTGACCCAGTGTGGAAAGGGGATAATCTGGATTAGGTAACTCAGGGTAGCTGGAAAGGCTACTGTCCTGTCACTCCCTTGTGCACCACTAACTACACAGCAGATACTGGCTCACCTTAACCACACCTGATCACTTGCGAAGTCTTGGGTGAAGTGGAGAGATCTCAGTATAATGAATCTGGTCTCAATCAGTGCTGTTGGACCATTTCTCAAAAATCTGAAATATGAAACCTGACTGTGAACTTCAAAATGTGTAGATATTTCCCCTGTGTGATTGACTAAAACAAAGAGCTCATCAAAAATATGCTCAGCTTCAAATTTTTAAACCTGGAAAAACAGTGGGAAGGTATTTCACTGTGTTTTCTTCTTTCTTTCCCAGTTCTTCTTTTCTTACTGCAGTAATATGCAATGAAATAATGATCTTACAGAAATATTGTGTCTTGGAAAAAACCCACAAAGACTGCTTTTTAACAATGGGATTAATTATTGAATCAAAGCAAAACTAACATGACAGTGTCTCTGAAGGTGATTCAGTCCATCCTAAAATAAATACCTAAGACTGGTGTCATAAGTTGCCCTCTAGAAATGTCATTCTTTTTCTATTACATTCTGAGGGAGCCCAGATGACTAGATCAGATTATGTACCTAATTTCTAACAGGCTAAAATTAAGTCAGCAGAAAACTGCCCTAGATGGTTGTGTTATAAAGACCATCTCTTTGACATCTCACTATATCCAGTACAAAATTGGCACCAGGAGCCTTGAGTTCAGTTTGGTGATGGAAAACCAGTCCTACTGTAAACCTAAAAAAGATCTCTGAATTATGCAAAATGCTGTAAGACAAACAAACAAACAAAAGCTCCCACCATTTTTTTTTTGTCTTCAGAAGACTAAAAAGGCTTCAGATTGTCTGTTTTATAAAGCTTTAATAATTGATGCAAGTACATTTAATTGTCTTGGTGCTTCTGTTTATCTGTTTTTCTCAGCATTTTTCCTGAAAATCACCCTAATGGAGAACTGGATAGAAAAATATATTTGGCAAGAAATTGTGGATTGTCAGAATTGTTATTTTGACAAAGAAGACCAAAAAAAGTGGAGGAAAATATAAGAGACAGGAATATCAACTCCTGCTGCTCCTTCACCAAGATTGTTACCATTAGAAAGGCTACTTTCCAACACAGCAATGAGGGAAATAGAGCTGATATTTATAATGCTTCATCTAAAAGTAACCAAAGACTTCAGATGCTGTTAACAAACATGTGACAAATTAAGAATTATAACAAAACTACTTTGATGATATAAAGAGTTTTAATTATGCAAAGATATAAAGTCATCATGAGGCAATTCCTACCTTAATTCTTAAGTGGAGAAGAACATTTAAAGAGAGCCTAAAAAGTGTCTTGAACTGACTGAAAAAGTATCATAGATTAAATTGCTATTGAATTTCTTACCCTTTCAGATGACTGTTTAGACACTGAAGAAATCCCCAACGTGGGAAAGTATCTGTAGCTCTTCTGTAAGACAGCAGATCAAATATTTCAGCTACCTTTAAAATTTTCTGTTTTCTCTAGATGTGCTTCTTCCACCAGTTAAACTAAGAGAGAATATCAAACAGCATCTAAATAGATATGAGCAATGTAGGAGAGGAGGAACAATTCTCTGCAAACTCCATTTCCTACTTTACCTTATATATTCTTGTTTCTTGGTGTCTGTTCCTTAATGTCTGCCACAGGAGTGTTAGACTGATTGAAGGAATTCATTTGCACTTAGAGAATCTGAATTTCTCTGTGTGAACATGAAAAAAACACCTAAAAGCTGAGGCTCAGGTACGTTAAGCTTGCTTAAGTCTTTAGAGCTCAGTTCTGAAGACCTTGGGACAGTTTGGCTGCATAGGACATGCTTGGGACAATTGTTATTTCCCCCCTTCATGTTGATAGATAAATGTTTGCATAGTTCCTGAGTGCTGTAGAAAGTGTTCAGCAGTAAACAAATCTATTCATCTACCTGCTGATAATGTGGGTCATGCAGTCTGACACTTTCTCAAGGCAAATAAACCCTAATAAACACAAGAGTGATTGACAAAAGAATGTTTCTTTATTACATATGCTAAAATAATCAGAGGTTTGTTCTTGTTTTGACTTCTGTAAGACAGTACATCTCTCTGTAACTGGCAATAAACATAACAAATGGTCAAAATGATACCTTGTTGAAGTTTTCCTGCATTTTCTTTTCCTTTTAGGATTGAGTCAAAATGAACTTTTTTTCCCACATCAGCCTAGGAATCAGTTGTAACATTTAGCCAAGTAAGGTAAAAAAGAAAGTTTAAAAGTTTTAGTTCTTGGCACTAAACTTCATTAAGTTTTCAGAAGACATCATAGAATGCATCCAATCTAACCTCAACATGCATTCTTATTATTTTTCTGTACAGAATATGACACATCACCACGTACTTATCCTAGTAATAGACCTTCCTCAGAGTCACAACTACTTCTAGTTATGACTGGTGTTATATAAGATTATTTTTGGATTACAGCAACAAGGTAGATAATTATTTGGTATTGATAAGGAAAATGGAACATTACGCAGGTATTTTAATAAATGAATAAATGTACTTTATTATCCTTTAAATTTGTGTTTCTTTAAGAAGACTTTCATATTTATTCTGTCTCATAATAGTAGGTTTGTCTGCCACATCTGTCCCTGGACTTCTAATAACTTTTGAACCTATTAACTGATTTCAGACTAATTTGACACAGAGGTGGAAATTCCATAAAGAAATTCTTAAGTACATCATTAAAATCTGGCAGTGTAGAGGAGTATGTGTCCTAATGAAAGGAAAATTACCATATGAACTTATATCTGATTAGATACCAAAGAATTAAACCACAAAAGAGCCCTTAGAAGTCCCCTGATGCATGGAAGGATTCAGTCAAATTTGGCTTCTTCTTGATATCAAATTCAATTAATTATGATAATGATGAGCTCTGAGAAGAGAAACACTTGATTAGCCCCAGTGCTTATGGAACAATGTCTTTGTTTACTCTGTCTGTATGTGCTTACGCCCTGATAAGAGGACAGTAAAGTCAAGGCAAACTCATTTCAATTACTCTCATTGAGTAGCCCATATGGTCTCTGCCTTTAAACTCTCACAGACTTCGTGCAGTTTCAGACTCAAACACCTCTCTTGATCAAAGTCAGTTTTGTTTAATGAATTCTTGCTTGAAGAATGTTTTCTTTTTTCTTAACCTAGATTGTGTTAGAAAAGCTGAAATTAGATGAGATGAGCTTTGAAGGCTTTTAAACCTTCATGAGATTCCACTGGATTCTACACATGCACCAAATGTAAGAGCCCAAGATATTCAGCAAGTCTGACCTGATTGTTTAGACATCTCTTCTTGCATTAAGCTTTACAAATATAGGACCTAAAAGCGGCCTTGACTGTGTCTTGCAAGTCATTAGTACAGAATATGCAAAAGAGCTCCATTCTTTTCTGATCATAGAAGACTATGGATGGCACTTACTCTTAGATCCCTAACTTTTTATCTGCTAAGCAAAGACCAGCTATCCACCTGATTATGAGAAAATGAAGGAAGATAATTTAAATTACCTTGGCCAGCTATCCATGATGTGAGCCAGCTAGCACTTGTGTGCATTGGCAATGGAGATTAATTCCTGTTTAAAGTACACAAAAGAAAAGCAGGACACTGTAGCTGAAGTGCCAGGGGTTAAAACACCAAAAACTGGGGTTGGAGCGTATTGTTCTTTAATAGTATAACAGGCAAAATCTTCTTAAATTAATTCAACCTGAGTGAATACAGCCATTTGTAGATAAGGTATGCCAACTCCAACATTTGAATTAATTTTTACCTCTTGATTCATCCCTACTTCAGCTAATAAGGAAAATGTAAAAAATGTTATTGAAAGTATTAGAACATTTTGCCTAATTTTACTTAACTATAGTGAAAAGCTGACAAAAGTTATAATACAAATCTGAACCATTGGCCATACATTCTGTAAGATCTACTTTTCCTATGAATGAGAATAAAAATGGGTCAGATGCGTACATCTGAGCTGAGAAGAACAGGAAGCAAATGGATAAAATTGTGGTTTGTTTTCTTTAATTAAATGGCCATATATAACTATATTTCATGGGGTTTGCTTATTAACATTTACAAAAATCAGGTTTTGGTAGTATATATATGTATAATTTTATACATAAGTTCTTATTTTAAAAATATCCATATAATTTTTTTATTTTAGATATTATTTAAGTGTTTGTACATATACTTAAATAATATCACAATATTATTTAATATAATAATATTTTTTATTTTATTACTATAATGCATGCATATCTCAAGCACTTTTGGCAATCTTTAACTGGAGGACAGATGGTGAAGTACCTTACTACATAGTCCTCAATTTTATGACAGAGTTAATAGGTGTTGCTTGTTTCCTTCTCAGACTATATTACTTCTGCAGAGGAAACAATATTGCTTATCTCATAACCTTTGGTGGATCCAAGGACCACTTTGGATTAGTGGAGACAGTTAGGAGCACTTTGTAAGAAACTGGTAGAAAAAAGCTTGGATGAAGTATCTGAGGAAGCTTCAATCTTTTTACTCAGAGCTCCACTAGCAACAGTTAGAACATCCTTGTAAACAAAGAGACTAGGTTTTTTAGAGGCACAGCCCTTTTATGTCACTACCCATGAAACATGGTGGCAAGAAGGAAAGCTAGTGAGAACAACAACAAAATGAGTGATTGAGGTTACCACCGAAACAAACCAGCTTAGAGTCTAAGTAGGTGACTCATATGATAGGGAATGAGATAATCAACAGAAATAGAGCCCCAAACTGAGGACAGTGGAACAACTGTTTGAATTCTGTCACCTCAAACTGAAAGAGTTTCTGTGGTGATCATTTGTTTATCAGAAAGCAAAGAGCAATACAAGCAATAATGCTGAAAAACTTGTTATTTAATGTAATTTTTGCAAGCATTAAAAATTTCCTAATTTTTGGCAGGTCTGTATCATGGAAATTGTGCCTCCAGACTTTGGGGGAGATTGGTCAGAGAAACAAAATTAAACTTCAAGAATAATCTGCAAATAACTAATGTATGTGAGAGAAAGGGTCAGAATAAATGTGGATGCTCACAAGGAAGGAATTCAGAGTGCAGGACAGAGGCTGAAAGCTGAGGACAGCAGGCAATATAGACTAACATATATTCTGCAGAAAGCAATACAGAAGTCTGAAGGAAGAAAAATCAGCTTCTGGGCAAAAACCACCCCACCCTCTCTCTACCCAATTTATTACAAAACTTCTTCAGGAAGAAGAAAGTGAGGAGGTCAAAACTGCACCTGGAGAGAAGGCTACTTGTGATGTGGTCTGCACTCCCCCTTGCCAGACAGCTGCTGTGCTCACTGTGGTGGAAAAGGAAGAAAAGAAGAACTGTCTTAGGTGTTGCCTGACAATGACTTTATGTTATTTTTTTCATTCCATTGAGAAAAAAGATGAAAACTGTGAAAAATTTTTAAATAGTTCTTTTTCTGCAATGCAATGAAAGAACAAGGGAAAAAAGGTGGAAAAGTGGTTTTGAAGAATCAGCTGTTTTGAGAGAACAAGTCTATAGCAAACATGAAAAAATATCAATAAGCACAGATATATCTGAAGCTTTGGAAGATAAGTTCAGGAACTACTGACCTGAAAAATTACTTAAGCTAACTGTTGCAGGCATGATAAAATTTGAGTAAGTACAAATGGAACACGTTCAGAGGAGAGCAACAAAGCTGGTGAGGGGTCTGGAGCACAAGTCTGATGAAGAGCGGCTGAGGGGAACGGGGTTGTTTAGGCTGGAGAAGAGGAGGCTGAGGGGAGACCTGATCGCCCTCTACAACTGCCTGAAAGGAGGCTGTAGCGAGGGGGGTGTTGGTCTCTTCTCCCAAGTAGGAAGTGGTAGAATGCAGGGAAATGGCCTCAAGTTGTGCCAGGGAAGGTTTAGGTTAGACATTAGGAAAAATTTCTTCACTGAAAATGTTGTCAAGCGTTTGAACAGGCTGCCCAGGTAAGTGGTTGAGTCCCCATCCCTGGAGGTATTTAAAAGCTGGGTAGATGTGGTGCTTGGGGACATGACACCAAGCTGAGTGGTGCGGTTGACACACCAGAAGGACGGGATGTCATCCAGAGAGACCTGGACAGGCTGGAGAGGTGGGTCTGGGTGAACCTCATGAGGTTCAACAAGGTCAAGTGCAAGGCCCTGCACCTGGGTCGGGGTAAGCCCCAGTATCAGTACAGGCTGGGGGAAGAAAGGATCGAGAGCAGCCCTGCTGAGAGGG
>NW_009258616.1:648842-693166 GCF_000687185.1 Egretta garzetta | reverse complement strand
CCTCTCCTATGAGGACAGGCTGAGGGAGTTGGGCTTGTTCAGCCTGGAGAAGAGAAGGCTGCGGGGAGACCTGATTGCGGCCTTTCAGTACCTAAAGGGGGCCTATAGGAAAGATGGGGAAAATCTTCTTAGTAGGGCCAGCAGTGACAAGACAAGGGGTAATGGTTTTAAACTAAACCAGGGTAGGTTTAGACTGGATATAAGGAAGAAATTCTTTACAATGAGGGTGGTGAAACACTGGAACAGGTTGCCCAGAGAGGTAGTGGAGGCCCCATCCCTGGAAGCATTCAAGGCCAGGTTGGACAGGGCTCTGAGCAACCTGATCTAGTTACCGGTGTCCCTGCTCCTGCAGAGGGGTTGGACTAGATGACCTCTAGGGGTCCCTTCCAACCCAAAATGTTCTATGATTCTATGATTCTATGGTTTAGTGGTAGAATGGCAGTGTTAGGTTAACGGTTGGACTGGATGATCTTAAAGGTCTTTTCCAACTTAAACGATTCTATGAATCTATGATTCTATGAAGTATAAGGGGGACAAAATCAGGTTAAGATCCCATGTATTTCACAGAAATTATGATTAGTCTACAAATTCATTAGCAATAGTGCTTATGTCTCCTTATTCTGTACAGAGGCAAGCACGGTCTTTTGTGCTTAATAACTAGTTCGCCACAATAGTCATATGGAAGGATTTTCACATTCAGTGACATTTTTTTTTTACAAAACTCAAACAACAAAAGTGATAGTTTAATGACTGAAAGAGTTGATTTTGTTTCTCTAGGTATAGAGAAATGCCACTTACTAAATAGCAGAACTGAAACTTCAACTGAAAAGTAGTGCAGGGAAATCAGCAAGATGGACAAAACCACATTCCTGTCTTGGAATTACACCTCTAGCTAAGCATATTATTTTGTATATAGCATGCACACATAGATACACATTTTAAGAGCTCATCTAGGTTTCTTTTTCAAACACCAGCTGAAAAAGTTACTTAACATTCTCACTTCTGGAGTATGAGGTTGTAAGGTAGCCCTTGATTTTGACTTTTTTTGTAAAGTAGAAGGATGCTCTCACAAATTCCCCAGCTCTGCAGTTTATGGGTTTGTTTTAAAATGGGAATTGCCAGCAGCCTTGGTCATCCCACTTTGTTCGTCCCATAATATATCTTTTTGTTTCTCTGCCAATTAAATTATAATTCATATTTCTATCTCTGAATTAGCTTCCCACAGAGATCCTTATTATAACAAATACAGTTGTTATAACTCATTTTAACAATTTAGTCTGTAAATTGGTAGAAAGTACTTTATGTTTTTCTGTTAGTGAACAGAACATATTTTTAAAGGGAATTTAAATGTGCTATATGTACTGCATGCTGACTGGCTGATAAATTTTTACGTATCTGCCATTACAGTATATTAAGCATGTAATAATGCAACAAATAGGAATGTTAACAGCAGACCTGAATGTGAATTTGAAAGAACTAAGACTGAAGAGAAAGAAATAATACTTTTGTGAAAAACTAGAATTATGCTGACGAGTTAGTGTATGTGGAAACGTATTCTAATAGATACTAAGGTTTCAAAGAAAAACTGCTGCCAGAAGTGTCTTATTATGGCATACAGCGCACAAGGTGAGCAAGGAGATGGAGCTGGGCTCCTCGGAGGCACGATCTCAGGGCGCAGGCAGCCCGCCCCTTTGGTGTGAGAGCAGACTGCAGAGCCTGTTGGGGTGCTCAGAGTCCTGACGCAGGCGACCTCTTTCCTCGCTTCTCTCTCTTCTAGTTTTCACAATGCAGTTTTCTTTCCCTTATGCATAATTCTCACACACCACACTTTTTCCTTCCTGAACCTCTGTTTTAACTCAAAGAAAAGTAGGCATCATATGACTTTGGTTTTTTACTTGCCAATACTACATTTCTCAGGAATTTCCATCACCTAAACTGGCATCCTTGGGTTAAAAAAATGCTTTGGAATATTGTTTTTTAGTAGGTAGAGTGCCTTGTGAAGATGAGCATCAAGCATTTATATGTCGCTACACTTTTGTGAAAAAACAAATAAAGCTCAGGCTGGGATCTGAGCACCCTAAAGTCAGAAGAACTTCCAATCCTAATGACCCCTTTTTGCCTTCTCTAATTCTTTGCTCATGTAATTGGTTGAAATAGGACTGATAAGGATGAAGTAAATTCATGGCTTTTAGGCCCTCAAATGTCCAAATTGCTCTCTTAATAACAGAAACCTTGATACTACTTGCTAGTTCACAAATCTGTCAATGCTAAGAAATTATTTTTAAAGAAGGATTACGCAGTGCCACCTTGATCATACCAAACTTATGTTTTTCTGAACAAAAGTATTGGCATTCTTCATCAGCAGAAAGCCCATATATAGGTGTCTTTACCCAAAATTATTCATGCTATTTGGACAGGAATATTCCGAACAACTACAATAATTCATTGAGTGATACCTTTTGGCATTCTTGTGAAAAGTACATTTTTGTTACCTCAGTAATTTTTGCTCTGATACCACCACAGAAGATCACTGGAAGGAGAATTTACTAATGCCTGAGTATATTTCATCAAAGGTTTATTTAATACAACACAAGCAGTCTAGATTAATCTCTCTGGCCTATGATGGAAACAAATTTCTCAAGGCTTTCTGGAATACGATGTGAATAGAGTCCAAAGAGAGCAGCATAAAAATCTTTCAGTCAAAACACATACAAATGCCATAAAAATATCACTCTTTCAGTGTAAATAACTCGCTCAGTTCACCCAGTTTGAATCGCTTCTTTCTTATGCAAGTTGTAGCAATAAAAGCTAGGAAATAGATAGTTTTTCAGGAACTTGAAGTCATCACTCATCTGTAAATCCGACAGTCCATGGGAGGGGAGGTTGGGAGGAACATTTAATTGTAACCATATCACTATTCATGAAATTAGAAGTTCTTTTAAAGTCATTAAAATCATTGCCTGGCAGCAATCTAGTACGCTTCCCCTCTGCTCTCTAGGAATAGTTGGTTTCCATTTTAGACCATTTTGCTCAATTAGGCTGTGTAAAAAGTAGGACACCAGACAATAGAAACATTTTTCTTTTCAGGAATGAGCTTTTGGTAAAAAGAGATCAATGTCTGAGGGACCTAAAGTTACTTGTGTTACACAATCTGAACCTCTGCCTCCTAATTCCAGCACCCAGTGGTTTTTATTTGCTCTTTATTTAATACTCAGACTGAATGTCATATGTTCGTGTAAAAGGTTCATACTATTATGTAAATGGATTGCTTCTTAAAGTGCATTAATTGTGAAATCACATCACTGTACTTCCAAATAGCTAAAATAGAAGCCACAAGCTAGGCAGAAAATGATACGTTATTTTAGACAAGATAGAAATGTTAATTAAGAACTCTTACATGCTGAAGTTGAGAGTAAATATCTTCATGTCCTATCCCCCTGAACAGAGGCAATTGCCCTGACAGATTTTTGAAAACTTTAGCCAGAAACAGCATTGTATTTGCTATAAAAATTTTAATATCTCTCTCTATTTCTTTTCCAGGTATTAGGGGTTATTATATAGAGAATTAAATGGCATATTGCCTAGAAGTGCTGAAAATCCAATCCCAATATATGCACAATTACAAAAACAACTCATGCCAAGTAAGTTATGCAAGTAGTTGTCTGGCTAAATTTCTCATAACCTAAACTGATTCTGTCCCAAGTTGCTTTCCAAATGGATATGATCTGGGGAGCAAACTAGATCTTCTGCTCATGATAGATGGCAGTCATTTACCTATTACTTTTATTATTATTAATTAAATCTTTTGAAGTTTATGGCTAAAAATGTCCTTGTCCTTGCTTTTAGATCCATATTACTTCAACTCAAGGTCAAAAGAAAAACGTGATTCTTCTATTCCACTTCAATTATAATAATAATTTTCCTGATTGACTGAGATATTGATTTTCTGATAGCTATTTGAAGGTAGCACATTTTTATATATGTGTATACACACACATATACACACATATATGTACACACACACATATATATATGTATTTGTATATCCACATATATACACACACAGAGATGCAGAAACTGGGAATATTTTTAAAAGCAAAGAGACTGGTTTTGTACTCAGTTTCTACTAAGGATCAATAAAACTTGGGCATCTGAAATCCAATTTGTACCTTTGAAAAATCTTCTCCATAAAGATCATCTTCAAAGTTAACACTCAATAGAATAATCCTGTAGCCTCGTTGATAGAATGAAAAAGAGCTTAGATTCTGCTTCAGCACTTATGCTGCAAAACTCCTACAGCTTATTGGAAAAGAAAGATAAAATAAATCTTGTTCCATTTGCTGTATTTTCTCTTTTCTACATACAACTATAGTTTCTTTATCACTGATGTCCATATCTTTTAGCTTCCCGTAATTTTGTCCTGATTACAGTAATACAGCTTAAAACAATTAATACAAGGGAAATCAGGGCATAAACATGACTATTAGGTCAAAATGGCTCCTACGTATGCCACAGACTGTTCTCACAGTATTTTTCAATCCTTCTGTATGCACATGGTATTGTCCATCTGTCCAAATCCTCTACCTACCTCATCCTTTCCTTCAACTTGATCTTTTGTGCCCTCAGTCCTCCTTTAGGTTTCATTTTTCCAAGCTTTTAAAATTCTTCCTTTTGCAGTTCCTCACTACTCTTTTCCTATGGCTTCTCCCAACTTCTCCCACTTTTTTATCCCTTCTCTAAAACCAAACCAAGTTCTGGTCTCCTTGTATACGGACTCGGGTCCCCATCTACACAATATTCCCATTCCCTCTTCCCACTTTTGTATAGAAAACTCTGTTATTGCCTCCAACCTACCACTGTCATGCTTCAATCCATATTGATGACTCAACTTTTCTTGCTACGTCCTTGCACCGTTTCGAGCATGTACAAGCTGTCTTGGTCTCTCCACTTCCTGGCTCTTGAATTTCCACTTGAATTTCCTCATCTGGCACTGAATCTGCACTTGTTTTCCCTTATGGAAAGCAGTATTTTTATCATACTGCTTTGTTTATCGCACTTTCTTCTTATAGCCTCCAATTTCTTTCTCTACTTATCATTTCTCCTGTTGCAGAACACCTGAGTCTTCTCTTCTGTTTTCTTTTGCTCCAAGCTGCCGTTAACTAGGCCAGACTAATCCCACCTAATTTTAGCTGTCTAAAAGCTGGCATGCAGCCTGAGCTACATGCATCCTACTTTTTTTTATTCTGAAGTTGAGAAAGAAAGATAGGCAGTTTCAGAGACAGATTCATGATGCTTACGTATCTCAGGTTGGGAGGACATCTGTAGAGGTGATTCCTTTTCTATATTAACTACGAGATGAGTTTATACAGCTGGATTAGATTACACCATTATTTTTAAATGGTTAAAATTCATCCTCCTAATGTATATTCCATTGTAATTTCACCCCCTACTTTTCCTCTTATGATCTCCCACACTTATTCCACACGGTTCTGTATAAAAAATTATTTTCAATTTCTAAATTAATAATTTTAAAGAAATGAATGACTAATTTCTCATGAGTCAATTTCTGTTTCTGATAATGTAATAAAATATATTTTTTTAATTTTACCATTACTGAAAACACCTTTTTGCTGTATTACCTTTGGCTTCTCACTGCTGTTATTGGGCTGGTGATCAGGATAGTTGAAAAGTATATCTGTCCCATAATGAGGCTGATTTTAAATCAGCTTTGAATACACAGTTGTTAACTGGGAATAAAAACCATCTGTTATTAATAGAAGAGGCTGGACAATTAAGACTAGTATAATTAATATAAATTTACTGTGGTTCAGATTTGAGAAAAAAAAAATGAAGTGAATCTAGCTGTCCTAGACAGGACAAAAAAAACCCAACCCAAAACCAAACCCAGACCCAAACAACAGAAAACTCAGTTGGCTGATTATGATTCATGTCTACAAGCAAGAAATATGAGATATAAATAATTATATCTGGAAGCCTTACTATTTTTCCAACAGTATGGCTTATTTGGCATAATACACAGTTCATGATATAATACACATACATAGTTCATAATACACAGTTCATATGATATTGATGTTAAATTTAATAAAAAATAAATATATTAACATGTATATAATTATTAATTAATATTAATATAAAATTTTAACATACAACATTTCTAAAAAATGCAATCAATATCTATATTAATATAAAAGGCCAGAAGCTAAAAAAGGAAGAAGTGTTGCCATCTAGCTCAAAGACACATATCTGCTCTGAAGTCCAGGATATAGATGGATCGATCCAAAGACATCTTGTGCATAACAGCAAAAGATGAAAAGCATATCATACTGATTATGGTGAACCATCAACCCAAGTGAGCTGAAGTAGATATAACTTTCTGTAAAGAAGGAACAAAATACTCTGAGTCATAGGGCTGAGTGTTTTTACAGGGACGTTAAATGGACATAAGTTGGGAGAGGAATTTTGAAACTATTTAGTGGCTTCATGGAACGAACTGGAGATTTGCTAGAGAAAGTAAGGAATGTTTTCTTCTCCTCACTACAGACTAATTGACAAAGGCTGAATGCAACTTGGTTGATGATGATCCTGAATCACTGTGGTAGGAAGAAAAATAAGGAAAAAGTGTAATAAACCCAGCAGACTCAAAAAGACAGATTTCATTAAACATTGGGGAACTGGAAAGTAATATCACCCTCAGAGAAAGTCCAAGGCAAAAACAAGTAAAGGAGAGTTGACAGTTTCATAAGGAAATAATATTAAACATAATTCCCAGGTATATTTTCAAACTGGATGGAGCAGTCCCAGGACTGAAGATGGGTATTTTTTGGATCTTGTAGAGCGTGACTGAGGGTTCAGAAGATGTGGAAAGAGCAAACAGATCCACCTTTTTCTTCTTAAGAGGGAGCTGAGAAAATTATCCAGAGCCAGCTAAAACATAATCCATTGAAAAAATACTGCAGCAAATAATTAAGCAAACTATGTATAAACCAACAGAATGTATAGGCAGATAGAATTTGACAGGAAGATGAGTAACTCCCAATATGCTTTTGTCAAAAAATTTGACTCTTACTGTTTTAATTAGAAACACAACTAGTTTTGAATTTCTGCAATCTGTTACTGCATAGATATAATAACTAGTGTACATCTGCCATTGGAAAATATGCCATATTAACACAAATCATATTAAAAGTGACAATGTATTTATGTATGCAGATTAATGGTTTTGTTAATTTCCCAATATTTACGGATCTACTCCCCAATGCTATCAGCAGGACTGACACTATAGAGCATCTTTTTGATTATCTAAAATAAGTGCCCATCAACAGACAAGAGGAAATCAGACCTTTTTTTTTTTTCACCAATAATATACATTCCCAGAAAAGGATTGAGTATGTTGGCAAAGGCAGAGAGAGAAAGTTTATTGGGCTAATTTAGTTAAGAAAGAAATAAATGTTCTCAGGGTTGTCTTACAGCTTATAAGCAAAAGCACTTGGAGTAGATGAATGTGTATATCTTTGAATGCAAGAAAAACATGTGCATGGAAATTCCTTGCCTGTTTAATGCAAGAAAGACAACTGGGAGGGACACACACATTTATATAGTAAACCAGAACAATTGAAAAGGAATAATATATATAGTCTAATAAAAGTTTGTATTACTGCCAAGAAGTAAGTGTTCATGCCAAAAATGTTGTGGAGCACAGCTGCCAAAAAAAAGCTGAGAGCATTATGAAACACGCTAAATCTATACATAGAGGAGGCTTAGAGAAGAAAAAAAAATAATTTATTCTTAGGATTCAAGTATATCAAATCATAACCGTTATTTTATGCACAATAAGCAAGGCTTTGAGCGTGCTGGCAAGTATTCAATGAAGCATTCATCTTGCTTAAGGAGCATGTTGGTCCTTAAATTCAGAAGAAAGGCTCAAAAGAGCCATATTTCACTTGAGTGTTTGAGACAACCTAAACATCCAAAATGACACAAAACCTTCCATGTGTTGTTGGAAATGGCTTAATAACATTCCTGTTGTTGCCAAGCCAACTCAGTCAGATTCTGATGAAGGTGGTTCAAGATGCACAGAGCAGGCATCCTGAGATCTGTCTTGAAAAAGATGAAAAGTGGGTTGCCATTGCTGCCATGTGGCTTTCAAATGAGAACCTCCATGAGGAAGCTGGAGATCCTTAGGAAGCCTTCCTAGCCTGCAATTTCCAAAACAGTACTCTAACCACCAGGTTCTGGGGGCTGGATCATGAATTTTTAGATTTCTTCTTGAAGTTAGTCCACTGAGTGGTCAAAAATATCAAGATTCAGGGATCCAGAAGGGTACCTGGAAACCAAAGGCTAGTGACAAGTCATGATGATTAGGAGATGGAGCTGCCATTTTCTGGGAAGAGACTAAAGGGCTGTGGCTCTGCTTCAGAGCAGGGAAGGCTGAGGGATGACAGACTCAGGTTTAAAATTCATGAAGGCAGAAGGTAAGGTAAATGCAGATCTTTTGTTTACTAAATCCCACAATATTGGAACCAGAAGGTACTCAACAACACTAGTAGGAAATGAGCTTAAAATAGCTAGAAGAAAGTATTTCTTTTCACAGCAGGTATCAAACGTTTGGAACTTGCTGCCACAGGAGGTATTTTATGTTCATCTATGAATAAGGAGTTCAGACACGTTCTCCTTATTCCTCCTTGTGGGCTGGCTAAAGTGTCTCGGTGCTCAGACCCCTTGTGACACCTGATGCAGTAGCATAACCTTTCTCTGTCTGATTGCTGCACTACATCTTCAGCTCTTACCTTGACATTATGAATTCAGGCACTGGGAGTGTGCTCTTAACTTTGAAGCATTACAGCACTACCCATCACAGTGCCTGACAGTTTTTTGTTCAATATCCACCTTTTTGCCTATGAAGATACACAGGCAGGCACATTAATTTCTTTTCCAGGAAGGTGGTTTAGTTTACATAATGTTCTCAAGCTTTCCTGTGAATTAGGATGCATCAAATATGCTCGCAACACTTGGGAAAGAGAAGTAAATCGCAAGTATGTGTGATAGGTGGCTTAATACAGGCGGTAGGAGAGAGAAATACCTAGAAATTGTGATTTGCAAGCTGATCGTTTTAGCAATGGTGCTGTCCCAGATTATGGCAAGACTAAACGGGAATTCCTCTTCTACCATTAATAAAGAACGAACTTCTGAGTATAACGCTTTCTGCTTTTGATGGGGTGTGAAGTTTATGGTTAACTTTCTTTGTTACTTCTCCCTTTATCAAAATATACACTGAAGAAAGAATATAGCTTCAAATTTTTTAGGCCTGTAAGCAGGAGAGGAAAAGTGACCTCTGAACTAATTTTGTTTCTTCGTTATTACTGATCCTAAACATACAAATCTGTGAGACAGACCCAAACTGAAGAAATTTATATTCATTTTCACAAGACAAGAAATTTTCCTTATTCTATTATCTTTTTCACAATTAATCATTGTTATCACAGTTTCAGTTATGATTTTTAATTGTCGTTATGATCAAACATCTTGGAATTAAGGTCAATAATAAACATCAGAATAAAAATAATTATGATGGTGATGTCACTACATCTTAAATTCCAATTTCAATTTTAATCATCCCTTTGATAAAATCTATACTGATTTTAATGGCTGAAGAAGGGCAGAGAGAGGACTCAAGTATTCTGCATGGTAAAGAAATAATTAAGTAATAATGAAAATAGTATGATTGAAACCAATAGTTCTTTCTTCTACAAAGCCCTGGCTAGTAACATGGTGCTGGCTCACTTCATCTCCAGCTGCTAGATTTCACTAAAAGAAGCTAAAAATAAATTCAATACTTTCCTAAAATGACTTTCCCATGTAAGCAAGTGCTGCAGTTGCCATAGGGATGTTATAACATCACAAATGGGAAGCAGTTCACATAGTGGTAAATAAGCACGCTGGTGGGCAAGTTGTCCATTTGAGCACGTTTCAAAGAAGAAATTTTTGAGACTATATTTTTTGAAAGGGGGTGGGGGGGTATGTGTTAAAAAAACCCCACACATTGATTTAGTCTGGAATAGGGCAAATGACTGAATGCAGGTTTTCACAGGTGTGGACACCTGTGCAGGTGCAAGACACATATTGACTATGCTGAGTGCATGTAGGAGCTACAACTTCCATTGAAAAGGGATAAAAATATTGAAAATATCTGTAAATTCTTTGAAAATGAAAACAACTTTGTGTTCTTGCATTTACTGTTTGTTCAGTCAGGCTGGAGCTGTCCAGCCTGTCCTTATTTTCCCTTCTCTCTTGTAATGCATTAAGTGCCTGAATTCTGGTAGTACATTTTTTGCCCTATGCTATCCGTTTATTTTGGAAGTCAAGACAAATAAACACAAAGTTGTCTAACAAACCAATGGACTTCCTTCCAAGGTTTCTTCATAACGTCCTACATAATAAAATTTCAAAGGTCAGATGATATAAATAAACAGTGACTTCACTGAAGTTGATACTACTGTCCTGATTTACAGCAAGTAGTAATCTAGTCCCAGCACTCAAGCTTTTCATTCTGTGCTCAACCCAGAATAGAAAGCAAATGGCTGGATAATAAATACCATGGAAACAAGAGAAAAAAACCCCAAATCCTATAAAGAATCAATTTGGGAAAAAAGAAAAGCCAGATTGTCTGTAGTTAAAATAGAATTCACTGGGATTCTGCAACAAGATCATTTAAATACAAAATATTATGATAGTTTCTATATTTTTTTTTTTTGTACGTGCCTTCGGTATACATCTGAGGGCTTTTTCTTTTAAGTTTGGTGGTTTTACCAGTCTTACCAAGTCATTACCAGCTTGCTGTTCTGAGCCCAGTTTCAGAGTGGTCCCTCTCCCAGTCAGCTCTTTCCCATTTTCTGGATCAAGCCCTCTGAAATAGCCTCTCACAACACTGTTACACCTCTGCTTTGAAGCCATACTCACTTGTTTCCTTCCTTTAACTATTTTTAAAGTGTAGGTTTCCCCCGAAGTGTGCCCCGTCCTCTTTGCAGTATGTGTATAATTACAGAGTGAGTAGTAGAGCTCAAGGATGTTGACCAGTAAACATTCCCTCTGTTTACTCATTCCTGTCTAGGATTTAACCTACACTACTTTTGTGGCTCCATTTTATGATATTGGGCTCATAGAAGGGATCATGTGCTTGAACATAATATCTACATCCCAAAGTAGTGCCCTATGAGCAGATCATAACAGGTTTCATGTTAACCCTAGTGTCAGGACAGAATTGAGTTAGAAGAATCATCCACCATCTTCCCTGATATATCTCAATTAAACTAATATTATTTTGGACCATGTGGCTGGCCAAGTGCAGCAGATGCAAACAAGCCCTCTAGAGTTTTAATCACAGTGCAAAAAGTAACCATACTAACTTGAAAAATTGAGATTTCTCCCCAACCTTTCTACATCCAGTGTTCAGAGCCTAGTGGCTAGGAGAGAGGGAGTCTTAACAAGTAAGTACCTAAATGGTACTTGGTCAGATTATTGCCAGGGCTGCTAGAACCCCATAGACCAGTCCAGATTTGGAGTGAGACATGAGTCATCTCTCCAGTGTTCAACAAAAGAGGTTTGTGTATTGTACTAGTCACCTAGATTCCCTTTATGGTCAACAGGGAGAAATGACATTAGATATGCTGAATTAATCTGATTATTTTAGACATGTACTCAAGCATGAGATAAATAAGGTGAACTGTGCTCTCGGTATGCCTATTTATCTCCTTTGGTTATAATGGAAACCTAGAATGAACAATTCAGATGTGTACATTTACATGACAGATGTGTACTTTTTGGCAGACAAAAATCACCTTTGTTGCTCATACTGTTCTTGCAAGCAGTCAGCATTAACGCTGAGCTTAGCTCACCTGCAGATACCATGCTCCTTTGTAGAAGACAATGCCAGAAACTGCCTTAGAAGGATCTCAGAAGCCTTGCAGGCAACCACAGGTAGCAAGGGCGCATGTGGCAGCTGGAGACTACAAATTATGGTGGTGTCCACTCACACACCATTTGTGCCGGACGCATAGAGAGTGCTGCCCGTCAGCTCCAGGGTTGCCTCTCACCCTACTCCAAGTGCCTCTGGCGGGCAAGTAGCATTAATAGACAGTCATTGGAGCATATATGGCAGGAGAGAAGCAGTCCCACAGGTCTGCATGGGGAACCTTTCTGTCAGGGTGTAGTGACCGGTGTGTTACCACTCACTCCCTTCCTCATTCCCCTGTTCATGTCCTTCTGCTTAAATAGCCAGTCACTCAGCAAGAGACATCATGCCTGTTGCTGATATAGTGACTCTCTTGAGAGGTGCCAGGCTGTTTCTCCATGAATACTTTGGTATTTTATACACGTTGGAATAGGATCAACAGAAGAGCTGGAGAACACTTTCCTCTAGAATATCCCATGATGTAGTCTTATTAGGCATGGAAAGGCAGGATTTCAAGCAAAAAGGGAATTGAATACTTGTCTCCCACCCTCTCTATTCTAAGCAGTGAGCTATTGCTTAAAAGCAGTAGCCTTTTCTGCCCATACTTTATTAAGATTCTGCTTTGTGTTTTTCATTTTATCACAAGTGGCTGGAAATGAAATATGCTGGAAATGGCAGGAACAGTTGGTTTCAATATTTCTGAACTATTTCTTTCAACCCAACATGAACTCTATTCAAAAAGGATTTTGTAAGTTTTCCTTTGGCTAAAATTATAAGAAGATACTGACCTAAATATACAGTGATTATTGGTTGTCCCAGAAGTGTGCTTTTCAGTGAAAAAAGTACTTGAAAAAAAATATGATCCAGCTGTCCTGTCCCTCTAACTGTCTAGTATGATGGCCTAATGAGCAATATGATCCAATATTTAGCCTGAAGATAGAGCTGATTTTTACAGCACTGGAGAAGACCCCAGAGTGGACAGAAAAGCAGAACAGACCCCTGCGTAGACTTGAGTGTCTTGAAAAGCCAGGAAGCATAATGCAGTGAGTGGTCCAAAAAGCCTCATGAAATTATGTGAAGCTTTTTCTAAGGCTGGATCCATTGAACAATTTTTGGAAGTAACACTAATCTGGAAGAAAAATAGTGTTCAGATATGTGTCAGCCTCCATATATTATTACATTTTTGTGTATATATATTTTATATATGTATAACTGTATATATAGTCATAGGTACAATTTTATATTAATCATGACTAGAAAATTTTGCCTTATGCCTTGCATGCTCTCTTTCTGTTTATATGCATACATATGTGTATATATAAATATGCACACACACATATATAAACATATATAGCATAAGAAATCTGGATTTTCCAGTTTTGACCAAATACACTGAATACATATGAAAGTACATAAAATCAATACAGACTGGTTGTACATATGTTAGAGTGGCCTTTGTAATGTATTTGTGGTATTTAAAGGGCACTCTGATTTGAAGGTTATGACTCAGGTGAGGCTTTTATATAACAAAACAGAGAAAAGAAAAGCTGGGAGAGACGTCTGTCAGACGCTTTCCCAAATGTCTCTAACAGCAGTGGCTGAATCTTCTCCTCTCTGGGGGGCACTGCTGCTGTTACACCTCCAGCTTTTGCTGACACAGAGACTTCTGTTTCCACTTTGTTGGCATGAAAAGCAAGGTGGTGATCAGGTGGGGATAAAAATTTAAATATTAAATTAATATTTCATATTTATTGTGTTTGTGTTGTTTACAAATGAACAGATAACTGAGTAGAAACACAGTTCATCATCTGACTATGCATAAGCGCATACCTCAATTTACAGTACTGTCTGTATCAAGGTACGAGAGTGATACTGGTAGTGTCGACAAGGCAATTGCCTACTGAGGCTGGGTTACACATCCCGGTAGCAGAACTAAAAGAAAAACCTCCTTTGAAATGGCAGAAGTGTGCCTGTTGGGATACTGCAGTCACAGCAGGCTGTCCAAGCTGTGCAAGATGTGGAGGGATGAACCAGTTCTGCTGACAGCAAGCCCCTGCATCTTAATTCACCCTCTAGCTAAAGTTCAGACAAGTTCCTCCCTGTTCCTGGCATGTGAGGTATGAGAGTTTTTCATACTGAAGGTGGTTACTGGGGAGGCTGAGGGACAGGACAAACTGCCAGTGGCTGCCCCATATTAACCCTTTGCACTACTGGATTTACTGACAAGCCCGCAAGCAGTGGAGATTCTTCTGCAACCAGATAGGCAGGAACAAACTCCTCAGCTGGAAAAGCTCATCCCTACTCCTGTCAGGGCACTCCAGAGAATCGACTGTCAAAGTTTCTCCAATCTGAAGTAATGTTAGTAGGACCCTACTTTTTCATGTAGACCTTTGCCTGTCCTCTTAGAGTTATTTCTCTTCTCTCTTTGCCTTTTGTGCAACATTTTTGCAAATGGATTAAATACTAAATTCTTGCCATAGTATATATGGGAGCTGACAGATATACCGAGCCAGCAGTACTTGCCAGATATATTATATGCCAGCTATCCTACATCAGATATGCTACACTGGCAGGCACGCCGTGCCAGCTTCTGACAGCATACGCTACACCAGCTTCTGCAGCTTCTGACCAGGCCAGCTGCAGAATTACAGCAAGTAAGGCTAGACACGGCATTTCAAGTCGTGTAGTTTATCCCTCTACCCAAAGACAAGATCAGCTTCTTCTGAACCATTCCTGAAAGATGACCGTCTTACTGGTTCCTAAAACCAAGCAGTGATAGTATTTCCATAATCCCAGGGTAAACTATTGCAGTAAATAACCATCGGACAGTTGGTATTGCTTTTTTATAATGTCTAACATAAATCTTCCTTGCTACAATTTATGCTTATTACCTCTAGTTCTATTCTGAGAGAACGAGGAGTGTGTTTTATGTTCTTCTTTGGCAGTTACCTGTAAAATATGTGAAGACTGTTAACCCATCTTACCTCCCACTATTCAGTCATCTCTTTTGCAGACAGAATGAACATAATTCCTCTGGTCCTTCTCCATAGGTCTTATTCTTTAGAATAAATAATAAATAATAAATTTTATTCTTGTTGCACACCCCTGGACTCTTTATGAGCGTTAAAGTAAAGGACAACCATTGTTCAATATCAACTTAGGACTTTGCTATAATCACAGAATCTAAAATGAAAGTGTGAGGGTGAATTGTTATTTCTTCCCAGAGACAAAAATAATCTATTCTTTCATTTTTTTGATGAGATCTTTTACCTTTGCTAACCTGAGACAATTGCTGAAGATGCTTTGAAGGCAGTACCACCTTGGGCTCTATTTTGCCTGTAATTGTCATAGATGCAATTGTATAGATATCTGCCAAACTCTCTGCAAGGAAGGTGTGATCTCATTACACTGGGAAGAAAAGAGCATGCATAGTCCCTTAATCTAGTAATAGATATTGATACCTCATTGATACTATTTTACATAGACGAAATGTATTTCTTTGTATTTGAAAAGATCACAGTGAGAAACAGCTGTATAATTCAGAGGTTGTTTGAGAACCCTTATTTGCCTGATCTGGTGCTGGAGGGCTGTGGCAAGTTCCTTACAGGTCTCACGCTTCTTTAAATCGACACTCTTTGAGCCACTTTTAGTTGACTGGTGATGTCAGCCCATTAAATTGAGATAATTGCCATGTACCAAGACGGGGAATCTGCAGAGACTGCAACATGGAAGAGATTTTTCCACTCTGCTATTCAGGGTGCTAGCATACACACTCTCATCCCTGGTATCCAACTCTGACTTAAGGGAGCAAGCACACAGCTTGAAATGTGGCCCCAAATCCCTGCCTGCACCTGACTGCAATAATAATGCAGATACAAACAGGAAGAGAGCATCTACCTGATATGGCTCTCTGACACGTCAGCAATTGGAGCAGTGGCTGAAAAAGCACAAAATACCACAAACCCCTGAGCTGAAGAAATCCTAATAGACAGCACACATGCCTGTGGTACACACTGGAAGTGGCACAAATATAGATAATGTATGTGTCCTCAGTGAAAGGCTTTGCAGGCAGGTTTAGAAAAAAAGGTTACACGTGCCAGCAGCCCTCACTCAGCTGTAGATTGCTGTGCTGATGTCTCCCAACAGAAGAGCCATATGAGAAGCAATAGCAGCATGTACCCTCTCCCCCCACGAAGATGAAAAAGACACCTTTTAGGTGCTGAATATGAATTTTGTTTAGCTGTGTTTACTCTTCTCTTTGCCAAAGCCAAGTGATTTGTTGAACAGACATAAACAACAGGTGTGTTCTTGATATCTCTGCTACATTCAACAAGGTCAAATGCCGTAAAAGCTCCAAATAATCCATATTACATATAATGTCCTGTGCCAAAGCACTGTAATAGAAGACTGATCTGTGCATGGAGACAATCTGTATCTTTAGTCCCACTTGGACAGAAGAGAAAGATCTTTTCTCTTCTTATTTTTCCCCAAACTAAAATGTTTTTTGAGAGGTTAGTGTATTTTTCAAACTTTCCCATCTTTAAAAACAAAACCTTTAAAACAAGAAAGAAAAAATAATCTTTAATTAAACGACCTAAATCTTGATTACTTTCTACTTTTTAGTTTTATTTTCCCAAGGCATTTCCCTCCCTCATTGCCCACTAGCCAACAATGCTGGGTGAAATGATTGCTCAGCAAATACAGTTCACTTCTGGATTAACAGTATCGCTTACCTTTACATAACAGTAAGGAGGGCAGCTTCTCATTGGAACATTTGTTCCTTGCAGATGTTCCCTGTCACAGCTCACTTTCCAATTCTGGATGTGCTGAATCTTTCTTTCCTCCTCTTTGGTCTGTGTGATTAGCACCATTATTCAGATATCTTTGGTACCCGTTTCCTCTCCTTCTTTCTGTATGTGCTGTCAGGTGAGTGATGATTTGGGTGCCTCCATGAGGAATTTATCCCCACCTCTTCATTTTAAGTCACAACCACATGTCTTGTCAGACCACAAAGCAAAGTTTTTCTGGGCTCTGCCTGACCAGCAATTCCAGGGCATAATTTCATCACCTAAAGGGCAGGGAGGCAAAACAGCCTGCATGAATCAACCTGCAGAGAGGAAGTTTACATGAGTGCAGTGGATTGCCATGGTGCTGCAGATTATGTTAGCCTGTAAAAGAAAATCTGTTACCACTGCAAACTAAAGACACATTCATATTTGATCAGTTGCTCTTTTGACTTATACAGAGAGGTTATTCAAGCATGTCCTAAAACTACTTGCACATTTACTGAGGAAATTGAGGAAATAACCTGCATATTTGTCTCTAACACAAACAACACAAAGTATATCCCTATGAATCCCTTTTTCCACATTGCTAAAATGAATTGGCTCATTTACTCGATATTTAAATGATTTGCCAAGCCAACACCCACAAGGCATGACAACTGACACCAATCACAGTATTTTTTATGATGGTAAGCCTTCTCTGCTGAAATGTAAGCCATTCATAGTAGTAAAGTAATAGCTAATAATACTGAATGCCGCTTTGCAGTGCTTCACTGTCCATATAAAGAATCGTTAGCAAACAACGAGTGTTCTCCTTCATAGATAATATATCCTAAAAATGGATTGTCTGTTTTTAAGCCAGATTAGTTGAGAAGAATTCATGGAACACAGAATTTCTTAGGTTTGTTCAAAACTGTGGTACCTTCAAACATTTGATAAATGCTTGTCAGATTTCCAATCTCCGCCTACTGTCTTTGCATGCAAATATCCCAAAATTATTTACAGGTTTGAATATATAAAAGACAACTGATGGCATCAACATTAATTGTCTTAGCCTTTGAGCTACATTAGACTACAAAAGCAATGTCCTAAGTCCCAAGCTGCAGCAAAAACCAGTTTCCCACAAGAGTACTCCATGCATGGGTCAAAGAAAACTGAAGGCTTGGGCACAAAGAAAAAAATGTGGGCCACACATTCCTTTCACTGTGGGTGGCTCTAACCATCTTTGCGGAGCAGCACAATGCCCTTACCCAGCCAATGCTCTTCTTGGTACATAAGACATACCAGAAACAACAAATCATATGTTTCTGAAGAACGTCACAGCTTAGTCAAAGGAAGTTTCACTGATGGGGTTGTACCTCCCAAACATAAGGGCCCTCTCAGCTCTCCTTGGACAATGTAGTTTGATATCATCCTCTGCATGAAGGTTAGGAGTGCTAGGTACAATCCAATTTTAAGACAGTATAAATGGTTCCCATTAAAATAAAGAGTGAGGAAGCAGGACCTTTGGGGGACAAAGAAAATCCAGCATAAAAAGTAGCTCCGTTCTTACCCCCTGTCAATTCTCCCTCACCTCAAAGCCAGCAAAATTTTTTCCCAGCAGAGTTATGGACCCATATCAGGACTTTAAATCATCTCCTTTTAACTGTCCTTGACCTTATTATGCTAGGAATTTTCACATACCCATCTTTTACATACACTTTTTTACTCCTTTGTAAAATTTTTTACTCCTTTGCCTAAATCAGGCAGCAGAGGAGTTAGATGCTGTCTCAGTTACACCTTTCTTGTGAATCCTTCCATCCCAGTAGAACAATTTTCTTCAGAACCTGTGATCCCACAAGAATACCCTGATATGTTTCCTTGCATTAATTTTTTTATAGCTTAGAGGAATTCAATAATTCACTAAATCAACTCCAGATATTGTGGCACTTCTTATTAAACATCCGATGATGTGATCAGCTCCATCCACATCATAGCCAAGTACAACAGAAATGTGACTTCTGCTTGCCTCCCCTCAGCTTTAGAGACATGCATCTTCTGGACATCAAGGGAAGCGACTACTAGTACAACTGTCTATAGGTGGCTCTCAGCCTCCTGTGCAGCCTGTTTGACCTTTAGTGGCATCTAGTGGCAAATGATTTTGTAGGTAAAATCTTCACAAATAAATGGCAATTAAACCAGTGAAAACTGACTTCATCTTCATATGTGAAATTGGGAAGAATGGAGATTGCAATGCATCAGGATAGTGAGGATGGGTTGCTGGCTGCCAGGATGCCTTACTGGTCTAAACCAGTCTCCAGGCATTATTAGGCCATGTGACCAAATTAATTTCAGTGCTAATTTACAAAGCTTCTGATGAGACTCTCTAATTATGCTTTGGAACAAGGTCTGTAGGTAGTTAAGAAGTTAGCATTAGCCAACTTTGCAAATCAAAGTGTTATTTTTGCTACTTTGTTGATTGTAATTTATTTGTTCCATAAACCCATGTGAGACACTCTTTTCTATCACAGAGTGAGTGCCTCTTACTATTACCCTTAGAAATGTTGCAATAGGTTTTGATATTGCCTTGGCAGAAGAACTGAGCCTCTCTTCCTAAATAAGATTCACTAGTATTTTGATTTTATCAGATGTCACAGTACTTTCTTCTCTTGTCTAGTAGTGAAATATATATGGAACAGAATGCTGGATAGTAACAACCCACAGTTCAGAGTCAAAAGATGTTTGTCTCATAGATATATGTTTCCATATTCAGGCACCGTACTGATAAAAGTTGATAGAGACCTCTAGCTCTGCTTGAATAACAATCTGCAATGTTTTAAACTGCTGTGTTTTTAATGCATTAGTTTTACAGAAAAGTCAGCTGTATGCAAACAGAAGCAATTCAATAAGTACTGTAGAATAAGTAGTCTGATAAAATTTTTTTTCAAAAATAATTCTAAATGTTAAAAATTCAAGCCAGAATATGTATATGAAAAATTTCCATAGGAAGTATCTCCACAAGTGCAAAATATCATACATGAATTAACGTATGCATATCTGTTGTTATTCTGTAGCCCTATAGAGGGTGAGAAAATGGCTGTGAGTATAGCATTTACAATCCTTGAAATCTTCTGAAGAAAATTAGTATTTACATTATGTACCTCCTTATACTCACATAACAAAAAAGAAAGTTTGATGCAGAATTTAGTATTGCTCATCATTTGGGCTGACCAAAGAAGTATTGTTTGAGGATGCTTTTCAGTGAAATGTTTTCAGCTAAATTCTTTCCTCTACTGAGATACTTTCAGATTAGACCAACTGTGCATGGAAGCCTGGTAGGAAGTTGGCCATTGTATGGCTTCAAAATACTATGTAGTCAAATAACTTAGCAGATGATGATAAAAATTCTGTAATATGCCATTCTGGGCATCATTGATAAAATCCTTGCTTCTGTGTTCTAGAAGTGCCTCCTTTTTCCTGGGACCTGCCACTTCCTAAATGTGCCATAAAGGAGCATGTCATGATCTCTTAGGTAAGCTTTTTAAAAGAAGAAATGAGTGTTATTTTAGGACACGGAACATGTCAATGAGTCACAGTTCACTATTTAAGAAAGAAACAAGAAAACTTTCCTCAGTAGATTAATGAATGAGATACATTAATCCACCAAGTCCTTCTTACTTCTTTTGATGAGGGATATACTCACATTCTGGCAGCCAATAAGGCTTGGGAGGCCAGAAAATGTATTTGGGCCAGTTGAGTGTGTTTGTCTGCCAAATTAAATAATAGACCAGAGACACTGGAACAGGACTAGAGGATGTAGAAGATAAGCGAAAGCAGTGCCAGCTGAGAGGTCTAATGGTCTTACTGGAAAGTGGCTTGAACAGCTTGCAGCTGAGATGAGACAAAAAGTCCATGTGGATAGAGAAGCCCATCTGTTTCTGAATGTGTTTTTCCACTTAGTGTTTAGGAAAGATGCAGAAATTATTTGGGTTCCTTGATTTGCATAGTGAAAGGGAAATGGGAAAAGATGGTTTTGTTCTTCTGACACTGCACCATGACTTCAGATCAGCTTCTGCTTTGTTCAAGAGAAAATCTTCTGCTTGAAGCAGCATTAAAGCATGTGCCTAGCTTCAAACAGCTCCCTGTTAATGAAACCGAATGAATAGTCAGAAGTGTAGCTACAACCCATCCACAGCTAGTTCTAGCCATCTCTCCAGATGAAACTGTTTGGACATACAAAAGAAATGCTTTCTATGGTTCAAGACATATTGACTGCATACCTAGGAAGTCCCAGAAAAATGTCTCCTCCAGAGGAGCTGATTCTAGAGGGAGAAAACCCTGCTGGAGTTACTCAGCATGCTGGAGGCATGAGACTGGCTAAAGCAAAAGGTCGACTCTCTAGCCGTCTTCTAGCATGCAATAAGCTGACGGCTGACAGTTGATTGGAGAGTTTATTATTTTCAGTGCGATCGTGGCCTTTAGAGAACTAACAGCTTCTAGCTAAAAGAGGACTGGTTGAACAATTTGGGTGTGATTTAAGCAATCAGTAAACAGTTGGCAGGTTTAAAAATGCTGTTAAACTGAGGTGGATTTTGTTCTTAAAGGCTTATATTTTTCAAGCATTGTACCCCAGGAGCCTAAGTGTACTGTATGCTTCTTTTCCTCCAAATCCAAAAATAGACAAGATTGAAGGACAGGTACTCACAAAGTTGAAATAATTTTTAAAATTTTTAGAGTATCACCAATGTGAGCCATGTTTGTCTAAAAGATGTGGCAATGCAATGTGTTTCCCAAAATGCTTAAAATCTGAAACAAACAGATACATTTATACCCAACATGTTAGATTAAAGTAAAATATCAAAATAGTACAGATTTTTTTTTTTAATATAACAGTAAGGTCTAAACATAGCGGACTAAATTGTTGTTAAGACAAGCATAAAAGTCATGGCCAGATTTACATAAAAATATTTTAGAGAAGATATTTGGAACATGGGTATAGGGAGAAATTCTAGGTATTGGTGGACAATGGAATATGCTTCAGTGAGAACAGCAGACAAAGAAGGAGCGATCTAATGATTATTGTGATCCTTATAGGCCTTACTGTGTTAACCCTGAGAGACAAATAGGAAAAACCACAAACATTTTTTCAAAGTAATTCCTTCCCTGAAGAATTTACCTACATAGCAGGACATAGAAAGACAGAGACGAAATAAATAAGCAGTGCGAAAGAAGGCAGAAGCATAAAACAAATAACGAACATTTTTGCTTAATTTTAACTGCTAGGAGCAGCAGGAGGGAGGGAAAAAAATTCCTTTGGAATAGTGAAGAGCATTTAAGATAAAGGGAGGAAGTAAGAAATCAGTATGGATAGTGTAGGTAAGGGTGAGTATGAGCAGCTTGAATGTGATGTCAAAGGATAAGTGGAGCTGATGAAGGGATTCAAGAGGAAATGGTACTGTACTGCATGCAAAAGATCAGTTAAGATAGAGTCTACAAAAAGCAGTCAAAGAGAGGGTACGATTATTAACAGAATCAAAACAACACAGTTAGCGAGGCAAGATATTTTTTGTTTTTCAAAACTCAATTTCTTAGCCTCTACAGACTGTACTCTGTGTGCTGAGCAGTCTTACCATGGACAGCCAAGAACATTAGGAAACTGTTGCTGCTACTCACTTGCAGAGAAATCAGCTCTCATCAAGCACTTACTTGTTGAGACTTATTCCAAGGATGTACTCCATGCTTCAGGGTCTCTGAAAAAATGCTTAAACCAAATATTGCATTTATTAGCTATTCAGTTATTAAAGTCTTCAGATAAAGTAAGTCACAACAGCCTAATCACAGCAGGGATATTGTCAAAACTAGATCAGATCAGCCTTGACTTTGTCTAGCTGAATGTTGGAAATCCCCAGAGATTTTCAAGAAACCTCCAGGGGTGGAGATCCCACAGCTTCTGTGATTGCCAGTGTTATGCTCTTCTCCCAGGACAGGTTTTCCCTAATGTCCAGCTTGAGCCTCAGTTATTCTCCTTCAGAAATGCCTATCAATTCTCATAATTTATAATAGAAGTTAAAAAGTCCCTCTATTAAAGACAGTTTCAATGCCAGAAGATAAGTTCCATGCATTCAGCTCCACTTCTCATATTCTTTCTACTATTAGAGAAGCAGCAACAGCACTAAACTGGTCAACATCTTAAAGGGGGCAATCCCACAAACATGCCTAACTATTTACACTGTTAATTTTATATTCAACGTGTGCCTCCATTTTACCACCAGCTATGTTATGATAAGAATGGCACATAGTTCTTGCAATCATGCTTTCCCCCATGATGCTAAACAGGGCTTTAACCTAACAGCAACGTGATGAAAAGCTACTTGCTCCATGCAAAAGTGGAGGTCTGAGATTACACCTTACCCTGGATTTCATGCTACAGGCTGCCCTGGTTATGAATGAGGTTTTGGTCATTTGAGCTGGGGAATTGAAAGCAGCTGGATATAATTCTTGCCTTATGTGCTGTTGGCTACAGACATTGGCATTCCTTAGCCATGCAAGTTTCCTCTGCCCTTGGAGGAGCACTTTTCGAGCGCTATAAGGCCAGTAAGTACCTTCTACTGTCACAATCCAAGTTGTTCTTCCACCTATCCTTTCTTCTCCCCTCCCAATTAAACAGATTGCCCAGTTTGTGAAAAACTGGTATAGGCATGTATATTGGATGCCTGTGCTGCCTCTCACTTGCAGTAGGAGCACGTTTGTCAATGATACTGTTCTGTTTCTCTCTGCTGGTTCAAACAGGAATGCAATTTTCTCCATACATCTGAGCAAGGAATCAGTCAGTACCAGCGACAGATGGGTACTTAATAGGCTGTCAGTCGTTTAACATGAGTCTTAGATCTTACAATTTTAAAATGCTGATCCCTTAATTAGTAGTCCTCATGTTTTTGGTTTTGTCTTTAATGAAATGAGCACTCTAATTCTGTTGCGGAATCATTCATGCAAGTCTGAATAAGCCTTTATATTTCCCTCACGAATTGGATGACCACAGCATTGGAACTACATTTGCGGTTTATTTCTAATTTGTATTCTCTTGTCAATGTACATTTTCAAGTATAGAAGTAACTTTAAAAAGAGTAGCTCTGCCCTAACGTAACCATCTGCAGCAAAAAAGTAAGTGCTTGGCAACACTAACTAGTTCATAGAAGTTCTTACTAGATATAAATAATCCCATTTTCTGGCAGAGAAACTCCTCACAGTGTGATCTTTAGTTAGAGGAAAGAAAACTTATGTTAGTTGGCACATCTAGCAGCATAATGTAGTTATTATTAAAAAAGTGACCATGTAAAAATGGCACCTTGTTAAATAGTGTAACAACTCTCTGTGTGTATTCTGGGGCAGATTGGCTTACACTGTTTAAAACAAAAACAAACTTTTATTGCTTTCTACTCCTGTTAACACTGCTGAGCCAACACATCCACACCGAGCAGCAAGAGGCCAGAGCCAAATACTGACTGAAGTGTTTTAGCAGGACCAAGGTGGACTTTAAATATGTAAGTCATTAATGCAGATTAAAAAAATGGGGCTACTGTAGACCTAAATTTCTAACAGAATCCTCTTTCTAACAGAAACCTTGATCACAGGGATTTTTAAGAATGCGCCTGGAATTTCAAGACCTCTTGTGGTACTGGTAGCCTTGACGTTTCCCACCCAGCAGCTGCATGACCAGAGGTCTCAGACATGCTCCCCTCTTGTGGGAACGGCTGAGATTTCTGGACACGCAGCTGTCTGGTCAGAGCCGCTCTGCATTTCTTCTCCACGCTTGAGCCCTCTGCTTCAGGGAAGTTTCAGGTGGATTAGTGACACATGCTGCACAGTGGCTGCGTCTAGGCCAGTAAATTACATGTGCTCAGGACTGCTCTCTAGCACGGAGGCTAGAGAGAAATATGCCTTATGCTTGCTCTTAACTCTGTCCTCCTCCAGCTCAGAGTGCCTGTATTTCTCTGCAAAAAGATTCCAACCCCAAGCCATAGAAATGCACCCAAGACACAGACTGGATGGTGGGTGGCTGATGGTTCTCCACTCATTTTCTTGAAGCTGGGTTGTTGTATTCCAGCAGATCTGAAGAACGTCAGGGCAGTGATACTACAGCTTTGTGACAAGGTCTTTCTTTCATAATCAGAAGTCTCCAGTTCTTGATTTCAGGGTTGCCCATGCATTTTACATTAAGCAGTCCCTACACCAGGAAGAAAAATCAGGCTGTATCTGTAGTCTAGGATTGGTTCCTAAATCTTTCCACTACAGCTAAACCCATAGGCTATCAAGCAGGTTTTCTTCTTTTCAGGCAAATGCTGTAAAGAAAACTTAGATACCCCTATCCTTCTGCAGAGCATATGACTGTAGATGTGCTTGCCAACAGCCACTGGATTAGGGACTGATGGGGAAGGATGGTTTGCATCTAGGTGCTTAAATGATCAGTTGTGTAATGGCTGTAGCGCTTCTGCTGGTGCCCACTATCAGGAGTTTAATCACCTGGGGAACACTGACGTTAAAAGTGCCCACACCCTACAGCCACCCTGTGGGCTGGGTGAGAGGAAACGGAGCTGAAAATGCATGTTTTGAAGACAGATGTCTGATCGTATATGAGCTTAATGGATCTGGGTTTTATCCATATTCTGTTTTAGCTAATTCATGCACAAAATTGTTATCTCCCCAAAATTGATTGCTCACTTTTGTCATGGAAGATAATAATATGAACAGTGGAAAGAACCTCACTGGAGGCAGGTTTGTCCTTCTGCATCATGATTAGTAAAAAATGTTCTTTTTACTTAAAAATTGCATTTGAGTGAAAACATACCTGGTCTAGAGCCTGTTGTCTCCAAGGCATGGCATTTGTACTACTTCAGTACAATAAAAATGCAGTCAAACTTACTGTTTCATTTCCCTACCTTTTAAAAGTTTTCCATTGTGTTGCATTGTAAACTGTTTATATCACAGAATTTTCAGTACTCGATGTCTTTGAGACTTTTAGTCCTGCTTTACTAGAAATCTTAAATTCATGGATTTTTCAGTTATGATTAGTCCCAGCCCTGAATGACTTAGGTGATTAATGTTAACAAATAAATAGTATGAAAAGTAAATTAGATATTTTTATTTGCTACAGAATTATAATGTTTGTGTGCTCTTATTTGTTCATATCATATCTCTACTACCAATAAATTGTAGTCTCAATTCAACTATTTGTATGCCAGTTGAAACCAATGTTTAAATGGAGGTAGTATTGATATAGCAAAACCTAATTTTATTTAACATTGCAACTAAAAAGATACAGATAAAGTTGCAGTATTCATACATTTCTCTAACCAAAAAGTTACAGATTACCACTGTAGCGATAATCAATGGCATCCACCTTCCAGGGGATTTTTTATAAACCCTCTATGATACACTTTTAGGATGTTTCCTAACATTTTCAAAGAAGCCTTTGCAATAGATTTCTGGTCATTTAAGTTCTAATACCTGTTTCCAACTTCAAAAAACTTTGGAATTTTTATTTTTCCGGAAGAAAATCACTATCTTGTGATTCATTGAAATCATCACCACAGGTAATTTGGTTATAAAAAATGTATGCTATGTAATTTATTTTTTAAGTACTTTTAAAGGTCTACAGTGCTGACTCAGAGATAATGGTCAGTTGTATGAAATGACATTTAAAGCGGCTTTTAGAGGACTGGTATGTCAACCTTAAATGTTACTATTATATGTTATATTCCAGAAGGTTATTCTTACTTAAATGGTTAGAATAAACAACTACTTTGACATAGCTAGAGTTAGGTATGAAAAATCCTACCTATGATGTCCAGGGGGGTATCTACCGGCATAGACTAGAAGATGGCTACAGGCACATATATGAAAAAACATATGTGGAAATATATTCTTTTTCCCCAAACATGGATCAGTCCTTTAATGCACCAGCAAGGTGACCAGTAAGCCACCGTGTAGTTATTTAACTTCAGTTTATTTGCCTCAGTATGATCAAGTTTTATAACAGTGCCTCTTTTCTTTAAATGGCTAAGAATGAACACATGAATGAAAGGTTTAAATAGTGCCAGCTGAAAAATAAACTACCTGGGGACTGAAGTTTTTCTCTCTCTGAAAAATGCTGGTCCCATTGAGCCAAAAGCAACACTTATCTCTGATTTAACTGGAACCAGATTTCATCAGAGGCACAAAAATGACAACTCTAAGGCAGGTAAGTGTAAATTTGATTCTTACAGGTGTATAGCTTCCATTGATAGATGTGGAAGTTCAGCATTTCTAAAAGTCATCCCTGAGAAATAACCCCATTTAAATCTGGAAAGTTCAACTGGAAAGTTGTGTGTTTCTACAATAACTAAAATAAAAGTTGTTCTTTTTTTCAAATGGGAACTTGCAGATCATTTCTGCCTGGTTTTCCAATGCAGTGCTGCTTTTGCAGCTACAGGTGAAATTTTGTGCTGCCCTGTTTGCAGTGCTCAGAGGAGCTGAGGGAATAAATTCTAACTGACTGGTAAAAGCTGCAGCTGTCAACATACCATCTGCTTTCCCACCTACTTCATATCATTCATCAGTGCAGATAGTATCTTAGCAGGTGCATTAGCACCCAGCATTGCCCCTAAAATTTAGGTGAGTACTCAGATGCCTTATGAAGAGATGGCATTTTTTACTGGTACCATTAAGTATCTATAGTTATCATTCCTGAGTCACTGCATTTGCTTTCCTTGTATCTTGGTCTTGTTGCACAGTGATTTTTTTTTTTTTTTTTTTTTTTTAAACTCCCTATTGTTCTGATGTGATTTTTTGGCTATGATGCAAAACCTATCAGATGAGGTCAGGTAATATTCTCCAAATCTTCAAAGATGCTGCCACATACTTTTTTTTTTATTTATTTATGAGATGTTCTAAGACAAATTTGCCGAATTCCTAGCAAAGTTTTGTTAAAGACCCAATTCTGTCATATTTCTGTCTTCAGAACTCCTACTTCTTGATAATGAGAGTTTTGAAATGTGGATTAATGGCTAGAGCTGACCCCTATCCCTTGACAATGACATCTTCCTTACAATAGCAAAGAACAGTCTTTTCTTTCAACAAATGCTTGAATTCAAGATAGTTACTTAAAAAATAAGATTAGAGAGAACTATATATATTGTTACCCACACAGGTCTCTAAAGGCATTTCTGAAGTCAAATAAATTGCCAGTAAACCCAGACTTGATCTCGAATTAGCTATTGGCATAACCCTCTGAAAGGCTGAGAACTTTCTGTAGGGTGTTCCTGTGAATATTTATGTATCTACTGTGTAGTTCAGTAGTCATAAAGGTGAGACCTGTGACACCAACCATATTGCCAGATGTTCTTGACTTCTAATATGGTGATTTAATTCCCATTAAATCCTATCAGGGAGAACTTACAGGTTTGGACTGATCTTGAATGTAGCATGGATTACAGGGGGAAATTCAGGCTTTCACCATGCTTATCACAGAGCAGGCAGAGTCTCTTTCTTCTTATGTATGACCTGAGGGCACTGAGGGCTCCAGAAGAGCCAGGATAGAGAAATTAACACACTGTTCCTTCTCTGTAAAAATGAGCGAACTGGTACCAAAGAAAGGGTTTGTACAGCCTTACATCCTTTCTCTAACATCCATTATTGTGGCTAGTTCAGGAAAGAGGATAAGGAAAGAAAAATTCAGGGTGATGTTTTTTTCATGGTGCAAGCTGTGCCATGAGTCTTGCAGAGGCTGCCTATTCACCACCAGACCTTTCTTACACATACTTGTTTCATCTTGTTCAATCCCATTTGTACTGGTGGCAAAACATCCAGAGGCAGTGAGTTCCCCAGCTCCTTTACACAGAATGTGAAAAAGAAAAACTTCAATTTTTTGCTTTTAACTTGATGCCTCATGATTTTGTTTAATTCCCTCCAGTTCTGGTATTGTGGGAATAAATGAAAAATTATTCAACATTTACCTTCTTTTCCATGCTTCTATCATGTGTTTCTGTTTTCTAGGCTAAGTTCTAGTGAGCTTAGGCGCTGCTTGTGTAGAAAGAATTGTCTCCATTTCCTTTGATCCCTCCTGTTGCCTTTTTTAATCATTTCTTTTCTTACTTTACTGTATCTTATTTGGGGCAGAATGACCAGAATAAGGCATGATAATTAAAAGCAGTTTGTATCAGGATTTGTACAGCAATATAGCAGTTTCCTGTTTCATTTTCTATTCTCTTCCTAATAATTCCTAGCATTCAGTTTTCCTTTTGACTAGTCACTAAGATGGAGATTTCAAAAACCTGTGACTTACAGAAACCTTCTCCGTGTGATTACTGTCTCCTTGAAAGAACTCATGACTCTCAGATTTGGGAGACATAAATTTGCTCTTCAGGTGTGAAATCTTCTCAATTTTATTATGTTTATTTATTTGATTATTTGTTTGATTACTAATATAATTTCTGCTAATAGACCTGGACTGAAAGTCATATTCACTGTTCCCTTCCCTCTGACAGTAGATGGCATAAGAGTAGATGATGGTAAAAGAAACCATGAAACATGTAATTCAGCAATTAAATATCTGGGCTTCTTTGGATCCCTTAGGTGAACATCATTTGGTCCTGCTGAGCTGGTTTTATATGTATTATGAACTGATTCCAAAATCCTTTCACCAATGCTGTTCTTGCAGACCAGGTGAGGTAAACCAGGTGGACTGATTCAAGATGGTTCTCTTTATGACTGTACTTGTCTCTCAGATAAGATTTGTCCCCTCTCCAAATCCACACAGGATGGTGAACCTCACATTACCTGTTGCTGCCTCTCATACCTCAGAGATGTGATGTAGACTATAGTGGTGGAAATCAGGTTACCATTTCACATACACCATATAACCGTCATCCACATCACGTGTCTGAAACAAATGATAAATGAAAAAGGGCAATGCATATTTCTCATTTTATTTGAAATTATTAAGAAAGTGGACCATTGTGATAAAATACTCTAGAAACACCTGTAAAAACTTTAATCTACTACACATTTGTAAAAACAGTCTACACAGAGACTGAAAATAAGGAGTCTAAGCTTTTTTGCTTTCTTTATAATATATAGAAGAGGTCTGAAAAATTATATGGAAAGAAGGGACTCATTTTCTTGTTGCATATTAACAAAACAGGTTTAGGGATGGTGGGGAGCAATGAGAAGTGTTTGGCTCTTCTATAATTAAAAATTCGGATTTTGTTTCTACATATGTCTTTTTCCAGAGTTTCCAAAAAAAGTCAGTTCATCTAAGATGAATTGTGTGTGTGAGATTTTTTTTTTTTTGCATTGATGAAAGAAATCTTGTCTGATTATTTCCTTTTAGCACCTATGTACACATAAATACTTGGAAAAAAGGGTGTATGAACATATCTAATGACATCCCTTGTTCTGCCTCTTTCAGCTTTAATCAGAAAAGAGATGTGAACGTAGGTAAAAAAAATTGTTAATGAATTTTTCCATGAAACTGACATGACATTACAGATATTTTTATGGTTTAACAATAGCAGGGAATGAAAACCTTTAGAAGGGAAAAGCAAAAGCTCTTTCACGGTGTCTTTATCATAAGGAAACAAAGGTAACCTGTTAAAAGAAAAGAAAATTGGGTTATGTGCTCTTTAAGTATAAATATGTGGTAGGTTCAAATAGCCATTTGAAAATAGTCTTCAAACAACTTTCCTGGTACTGTGCTGTAACTCTTTTTTTTTTTTTCTAGCTTAACAAAGCCTCTCAGTAAGAATTTGTAGAAAATTTGAACAAAGCCACAAGCTATTAACTACTGTTAAAAATAACCACTATCTTCAGAAAGTTCTTTGCTACTTCAGCTACAGATGGAACTTGCCGTTCCTTAAGGAACGTAAGTAGTGTTGACTTGGAAACAAATCAGAAGCACTCTTAGCTCTTAACATTTATCTAGGCCTAGTATCTCCATTATTCAAAAGGTGTATTATTTTCTCTTTGTTTTTCCTGTTCACACTTTGGAGTTTTTTTGTCCTCGATTAGATTATGGTCATGACTGAGAAAATATCCTGGAGACTTCAGACATCTTTCATGTTCCCCTTGGAATAATTCCTGTTGTTGGAGACATGAATAGTTACAGAGAAACTCTGCTGTTTTGGATGGAAATTTGCTATAATTTGAAATGTAAATAAGTAAATACAGTGGTAGGCATAATATCTGATTGTTGAAACTGCATAATACCAGGTTCTTCAAGAAGGCAAGCAGAATTCCAGAATATTTCAAAAGCAAGCATATAAAGTGAATGCTGTTATGACCTTTTCTTAATGACTTTTGCAGTAGGTACTGTCTCTTGGTTGCCATAAAATCTTACCAGTATTTTCCCCTTCAGAGTAAGCTCAACATATACAGAGGAAGTATTTCTAAGAAAACAGTAGCTGGCAAAACTATGAACATACTCACAGATAACACCATTTTTCCATTGCCACTTCCCTAAGAAGTTACAGTAGTAAATATATGACTCTCATTTAAGATTAGTGGATTATAAATGTAGCTATACTTATACTAATCTGAATAGCTGTATCCCTCCAACATTTCTTTAACAGGGCTTTAATAAGACTTTGCATGAGTTAACAACCTTCACTCATGTATCGCATTAAAGGGCAGAGATCATGAGTTGAGTAGTTTTCATTCATCAGGTACTGTGTTTATTAGTGCATAAATAAAGTCTTTAAAATAAGTATTAATCAAATGGGACTTTTTTATTCCCTTCTCCCTTGTCTCACATTTGTTGCCCTTAATCCTTCCTTGGAGCTTCTTTGCCAAACCATAGATAAATTGGCGCCCCCACCTGTTGCCACAACACTATTGAGTGGAGCTGATAGACCAGGAGTGTTTACAGCCAGTGTGAAATTCATCACAAATGCACTCTCAGGTTTATCCCAAAAGATGTGGTTACTTGCTAATCTTTTCCCTTCCATTCTTCAAAGAACCCAAGGCAGTAGCCTGTAAGTGTCTGTGAAATCCTGCCCTTTGTATAGATAAAGTAGTATAGTCACATGCCTCAAAGACAACAAGCTGTTTTGGAGAATGATGATTCTTAAAAGCCCACTGATAAGAATGAGTTAGTGTTTCTTCTTGTGCTGTTCTGTCATCTACACATGCCTACATTGCGGCTGTGTTCGTTTGTCCTAATTGTGTCCCAGCCATCCTTCTACAGAGACCTTTGTAGATTTCTTGTGGTTTCTATTTCTTCTTATCCTGATAAGTCTCTGACAGAGGATGTATATGTCATCATGCAGGTTTAAGGCTTTGATTGTTGAAGACATTATAGGGGAAATCAGCACTTAGCTGTCAGTCTTTCCTGAAGTCCTCAAGTCACTCGTGTCCTCCAAGTGGCATATGTCAGCCTCATAGATGAGCAGCTGCTGAGCAGATGTATTTTGACCACCCAGCCCACCTTCCATGCCCAAGGTACCTGTGCAATGCTCTAGGCCATCTAGAGGCTGTATTTTATCTTGGGGCCAAAAGAAGGAGGAAAAATGCTAATATGAAATCCAGGGCCAGGACCAATCCCAGGAATGTGTTATTTCAGTTGTGTCTCCTTAGGTAACCAGAGGTTCAGAAATGTGCTCTACATCCCAGTTAAGGGACTCACCCTACTTTCCTCCTTCCCCTTATAATCAGGCTGTCCCAAAATAAATTCATAAGTTCTCTTCTTCTTACCCACTGTAAATACTGCTGCTTTGAAAAGGCCAAGGACACATTCTTAGATCCCCAAGCATACCACTGGATGAAAACCCTTGAAGGGTTTTCTACCAAATTTCTAGGTAGACAAATGGATTGTTCACTGTGGGTAGATGCCTCTGTCAGGTGAACAATCCTGTCAAGGCAAGTGAAGAGTCTTGATATGACAGAAGGTTCTTAAGTGGCAATATTATTTTCTTGTGACAGAAATAAAAAAAAGATTGTGGCTATGACTCTTCTTTCCAAACTTTTGGTGTAGGGTGCATTCCTTCCTACCTGGATAGAAAAGGGAGTTGTGCTGCGGCTTCTACTGAGATGTGCCCAGGCAGGCTGCACGCTTCTGAGGCTGCTGGCTTTGCTGGGCTGGTGGAGGGGAGCCTGTAAAAGCCTGTGCGTTTTAGCCAACCCACAGAGCAATACTGTGAAGCATGGCTTGGGGGTGTGGTGGTAAGATGCAAGGGTGTTGTGCTTCAGGTTGTAGTGGCAGATGCAAGAGTGTCCTGTAGACTACTTACATAAGCAGAAAATCCTATGGCACTTCCTGGGTTTATCAGGTGGTGTACTCTGTGACATTCTCTCCCATGGATAGATAGCACAGGCTCTTCAGGAATTTGGCTTTGAGGGGAGAGTTGAAGGCACAGTTGCAGGACAGTGTGAATATAGTTACTGATTCTTTTGCATTTATTCAGCATATCCACTGATTTCAAACAGTTCTATAGCTGTGCATAGCTCAAACTGGTTATGGTATCCATTAATAATTTACAGTGTAATACCTCATACCCCACAGTCAGTGACCTATCTGCTATAGCTTCTAGTAAAGCTTAATGTGTGCTCTTTCTGGGTGAACTACCTCTTAGAGAAAGAAAAAAGTAGACTCTCAAATTAATTTGCTTCCTTGGCTTTAGAGTTCCTTAGCTATTTCCTTTTCTTGTATCTGCTGATCTCCTTCCTCAAATTTACTAAACTTTCTTTTTACATTCTCAAGCAGGTCTTGTTTTTCCATCATTGCAGCAACATTTGTTCAGCCAGGATTATTTAAGTATTTGAAAATAGAATATGCACCTTCCACATGGGCAGATATCAAAATATCAACTGCATTGCACCAGTGTAAATCAGGAGTATCTTCACTGAAGTTGATGCAGTTACAACAATATCAAAATAATGCAAATGAGATGTCTTCAAGACCTAGTACTGCAATTCCTTGATTAATCAGTTTCTCAGCTTAAGCTTGTACCAATCAATCTCAGTCAGAAGTGGGAGGAAGAGAGAGAAAGAGAAGTTAAATAGAATCATTATACACACCTTAGTTCAGTAAGTATGTTATTCTATTACTCTAAACCTTATCAAATTTTGTTACTCTGGTTTTTTGTTTATTGTCTTGTGTTTCTTTGGACAAAGAAATTACTTGCTTTCATCATGTAAGTGCTAAGCACACCTGAAAAATAGTTAGTGAAATGGAAATACTACCTCTTATTTTCAGGCCCACCAAATATTATAACTCATGTTCCTCCTTTTCTCTCCAACACACAGCTATACACATTTCATATCATGATCTTATAAATCTGCCACCTTTTGTTTTGATTATATGATGTTAATTTTTTTCATCAAATGTGAATCATAAAAAAAATTAATTTCCAATCAACCTTTTCATACCACAAGCTTGCTAGCTTCTTTTTAATCTGTCAGCTGAATAATGCTGCTTTTTCTGCTTGGAACAGTGAAAATTGTTAGTTCACTGTCATCCAATCTGCCTACCTATTCTTTGTCTGGATAAAGGTTTAAATGTATAGATAAATACTTAGTGTATCTAAAAAAAGAGAAGCAACATAACAGTAATCCCTAAATCAGCTTTACATGCTGCCTTAAAACAGCTGAATACTTTACATCATTTAAACAGTAAACTCCAAAACATATTCTAAGTCCATTGCTGTACTCCCAGCGGAGGAGAAGACCTGCTGAATTATACTCTGAGAGGTGGGCTAGCACAGATGTGTGTTGGTCTGGACGAGTGAAAATAATCAGGGATACTAGTCTTTCAGAGTATGACTAACCCACTTTCTAAGTCGGTAACACCAAAGCAGTTTATCTGTTTTCTTGGAAACATGCCTGTGCTTCTGTCCCCTTCCTTCTTGAAATGTACTGCGCACAGAGCAGCTGCCAAGCCAGATGAATTGCACACTAGGGGGAATTGCTGAAAATAAGCAGAATGCAGATTGAAAATAGGATTTGGGAATAATTGCAGGAGGGGAAAACAAGCATGGTTTTCTCCATTGTGGTTTCCTCTTAACCACTTTCCAAATGCTTCACGTACTATGGAAAATATTCTAGAGAAGAGGTGTAGTGACTTGAGCCAAATCAAAAGCTCATTGCTGTCAATGACTTTTGGCTGCCAAAGGTTTGGATTAGGCCCTCAATCTCCCAGCATCCTGAATTCAAGGCCTCATGTATTAGTGTAAAACCTAAAAGAGTGCACTCAAGTACAACATGAAGTTTGGTGCCGATGTCCCAAACTGAAATTGAGTTCTGCCCAGCTCAGAGGTTGCCAGACAGTAGGAGTACATCCCTGAGTGCCTAGGCACATTCCTTCTCCTGCCTCCTTGGGTAGTTCTGTCTTCTCAGCCCTGAGGAACTCAGTGGCTGTTTCACAAGCCATCATACAGAACATTCAACACACAACTGGAACAGACTCCTGAAAAAAATTACGAAGTTGATTCTCTTAAAAGGCAGCTAGATAAGCAATTTCTCTTGGGGATACAATTTAGGCATTCATCCTAGAAGCAGGGAAAGGCTTATTTCATGCTCTCATCTACCCAACAGGATGCACACCTGTATTTTCTACTGCTTCCTAACCATTATAGACACTTTAATACACTATGGGATAAAGAGGGAACATTTCCAACTCTTCATGTTGAAGCACTGTTACTGTGAAAAAGAATGCAAGATTTATTGTTTTATAAAGAGAGCAAGACACAACAAAAAGCAAGACTGCTTTTTCTGTATTCTAGCTTGGAGGCAACCATCTAGGTTTCTTGTCCCGATCAGAGGCTTTATAAGGATTTAAGGAACAATCACTGTGTAAAAAATGTGTAAAGGCTGTTTGGAAAAGGATTAGGATCCAGATATCCTATTGCCACTGTCTTAACCATTAAGCTATGAAACAAGTTCATATATTCTGCTTCATTTTTTGTTCGCTTTCCAATCCAAGCGATCCTGATTTTTACTCTATAGCTTAGTTTCACCTGGATAGCATCCAGAATTTCTCATTTTCTCCCTAAACATCTTTCCACCTAAACCCAGATCCTTTTATAAGAGGCCAGATGTAAAGTGACGGTTAAAATCTTTTCCTAGTGTGCTTTTGTACCCCAAAGAAGTCGTCTCCCATTTTGTTATGAATATTCCATCAACTGCACAGTCATAAAATGAAAGCAGGAGCTGCATTTTAGAACACAATAGCAGTAATTACACTTGTCTTTCTGTTGTCTCTATTGGGGTGTGCTTAGGGGTATTGGGAGAATGCTTGCCAAGCCACATCCTTCTTGATACGCAGGGGGAGGAGTGCCAGGCCCAGCCATGCCTCATCCATCAAGCTTCTTATCTAAGTCAACACTGAGGAAGAGCCACACATCTCTCAGTTGAGCACCACTGGCATTAGAGAGCAACTAAACTGGCATATCCCGAGTCATCATTTGGGACTGCAGAAGAATTTAGGCTCCCAGCTCAGATTTTAGATGCGTAAATCCTTCATCTTGTCTGGTCCGAAATTAACTAAATATGTTTTAGTTCCTCCATCAGAGCATCAGGTCAGGAAGCAGAGTAAGGTCTAGTGTGTTCTCAACTACCATGCATATCTTATTCCTAGGATTACTTAGTAGTATGGAGTAAGACTGAGATCTGACTGCAGATGGTTTAGAAACAGATGATGTCAGAATCCATCTTGCGTGCACAGACCCTGTAGTCACTGCTGGTTCTAAAATATCACCCCAAAAGGAACTGGTATATATATAATGGGCTGATCTAGCCCCTCCATGGGGTCACACTTGAGTCTTTAATAAGAGGTAGCACAGGCTCAAGTATTCTTCCCTAACTGGATAAACTAAAACCTGCACCTAAATGCAGGCATGCACCCTTACACCTCCAGATGTGAGTGAAAACTGTTCTGCATCCCATTGTTGAATATAAGCTTGGTGAATTTGGTCTTCAGTACTTCAAGACAGGATGCTCTAGCCTCTTTGGTTGGTGGGAGATTCCTGAAAACAGGAATAACAGGAAAAAATTTTCTCCTAGTCACCACGGATTCTATTTTTTTTGTATTAACGCAGATACTATAAGAACTGGCCAGTTCTCTTGGCTCGTAGAAAAGCAGGAATATTTATATTACAAAGAAAGCTAGGCCTGATCCTCAAATTACAGACAGTGCTCCAAACTCTCAAGTCTTTTGCTTGCTCAAACATGTGGGTTGTATGCATATTTGGTTTTAACACTACAGTTCTTATTCAAGCAAAACCATCCACTGCAGCAAAAAATAGTGTAATTTGGCATTCAGTGACAGTCGATTCTCAACTGACATTATTCTCCTGCCACCACTGTTGCTTCTTGCTTGAATAATTATTGTTCTCTCAGCTTTCTCCAGCTTTCTTCATTAATTTTCTTTCTCCTTCTAATAAGAGAGAATAAAACTTGCCAAAACTTCAAGATGAGAACACATCATTCATATAATGTTATTATCATATTTCTTGCGTATGCTAATAAGACTGCAATGGATAGTGTCACATTTCCTCTCTTTCCTCTTCTTAACACAGTCTTAATATGTTAAGTACTTTTTGGGGTCTCTGGTAAATATTGAGCAGATACTCCAGTATGGTGTTTGCAAAAACCCCACCCCTATTTTCATCTATAAAAAGCAATACACTTATTTTCAAGGAAGGTGACTTTTAGGACATGGAAAGCCAGCAAAAGACAAAGAAAATGTATTAGAAGTAGACTTTATTTCTCTTCTGTATAAGATCTTGTATTGTGAAAACCTTTCTAAAATCTTGCATAGGGACATTTTGTATTTCAAATATATTTTGAGAAAAAATAGCAGCATAGTCTTAGACTCTAGACTTTTCTGAGATCATATTATTTGGAAAGCAATATGGTTTTTTGATTGTGTGCATATACATACACATGTGCAATCATACATGTACATGCCAATAGTTATAGAGTGCCATCTGCTGTTATATGAGACTAAGTAGTGTTGTTTCTGGTTAAGTTTTTAGGATCAATAAAGTTGTGCCCTTCAAATACTTTCTGATTAAGTTGCACTAACAAAGCATTTTTAAAATGTAGGAAGAGCAGAGGTGGTTTTTTCCTACTTGTGAACACATCGACCCCCCTATACTGTATTCTGCTTCAATTCATATCATTGCTTAATCTTCCTGGTTGACCTATCCATGCAATCTCTTTATTCTTTTGGTCATAAATGAAAAAAATAGTTTTGTGACAGGCTTGTGTAAAATATTGTTGATTTTCTTAAAACAAAAGCCTATTTAGGCCAACGGATTATTTTCTTGTTGATCTGGACATAAATTACACAGAATCCAGGCACAACGTAAATAACAGCAGAAGTGTTCACAAGTAGCATTCAATATCCTTTTTGGGGGTGAAAATCAGGAGAAAAGTCTGCCTTAAGAATTGGAGCCATAGAAAGATTAAAGCAAAAAATAAACTTTGCCACATGTCACAGCTTCCTCAGAAAGGCAAATCCAAATTCCCCAACTATACGGCATTTCATTCAAGACTGAAAACTTGCTCAAATGCTGTGTCTCTTAAGACTGTTCAGTACTTCCCTCTGGTGGCCTGTCCCATAAAATATTTCTCACAACAGTTAAGTTGCACAAATCACTCTCTCTTTGAATTTAGGAAATTTTGTGAAGATGGAGATGCATAGAAGTTTGATCCAGTTTTCAGATGGGCTCTGAAGTGGCTTTAACTGGAAGTTTTTAATAATATAATATCTTAATATTATAGCATGCTTTGTAACATGATCTTGGTTTCCAGTTTGGGTTAGGTGGGTCATATTGATAAATGTTAGCTAAACTCAGAAGCTCAGGAAAATCACAAGAGGATATTTCCCTCAGTATTTAAGAAAGCAAGAAGAGTGAAATCCAGCCATGTATTATTCTGGGCAATCTGACTTAATCCCTTTAAGAAAGATAGCCAGGGTATCCGCACATTTTGTTGTGTCTGACATGTTTGTACAACTGAACCTTTCACTCTGCCATGGTGTCTTTATGTTCTGCCATGACTATTTTGTGTTCCCTGTGAAATGTACTCCTGTAGAAATATCCCAATCTTGATACTCTAATAAGACAACATTGAATGCTTTTGCTGCTTATGTATTTTCAAAAACAATCCCAACTTTTGCTATTTCCTTCTTTCGGCATTCAAATGTAGATAATTGCACCTCATTTTCAGAGTTACTACTATCAGTATTTTCAATATTTTTTGGCAATAAGCACCTAAAATAGGCTCTTAATATAGCATCCACATAAAAAAGAGGAGGTAGAAGGGAACTAGTAACTATAGGTAGGATTTGAAAAGTGGTGTCACCTTCTCATTCACTCTCCTTTTCCTGAATTATTCCTTTTTGTCCTTTTCAATGCAAGTAACCTACTATTCATACTGCTGTGCATGACATTCATGTGTGCAATATTTAACTTTCTCCTCTTTTCTCATTATACATTTGATTATGTAGTCTTCGTTATCATAGAATCATAGAATCCTAGGTTGGAGGGGACTTCAAAGATCATCTAGTCCAACCTTTCTAGGTAAGAGCACCATAAAGACAAGATGGCCCAGCACCCTGTCCGGCTGAGCCTTGAACGTGTCCAGCGTGGCGGAGTCAACCACTTCCCTGGGGAGATTATTCGAATGGTTGACTGTTCTCATTGTGAAAAATTTCCCTCTCATGTTCAACTGGAAATTCCCCAAGAGCAACTCATATCCATTCCCTCTTGTCCTCTCCATGTGACTCCTTGTAAAAAAGGTGTTTCCGTCTTCTTTGTAGATAACCCTTAGGTACTGGTACATGGTGATGAGATCCCCTCTAAGCCTCCTTTTCTCAAGGCTGAACAAACCCAGTTCTCTCAGCCTATCCTTATACGGCAGGCTTCCCAGTCCTTTGATCATCTTGGTGGCCCTTCTCTGGACCCCCTCCAGCCTGTCCACATCTTTTTTGTATAGCAGGGACCAGAACTGTACACAGTATTCCAGGTGTTATATACTTTTATACACTACTGTGATAAAATGGAATATTCAGTGAAATGTATCAATTTCTTTAAAAGTTTCTATCCTCTTCACTTTTTGACTTCCTACTACAAGACCATATTTTAAAATCTTTATTTCATGGAATACTGCTGTAGTGGCTTAAACAGCAGTTGAGGTAAAATACGGGAACAACTGAACCTAAATTGGAAAATTCATTCTGTTATGTCTCATGCTGAGTTATGGTTGCCTTTCACAGTTCCATGGTGCTTTCAAATTTTGGAGGGTGCAGGAAAGACAAGCATATCCAGACTGTAGATCTATAGTGTATGTATAGGAATGTAAAGAGAGTTAAATGTTGAGTTGAAAAGTGAGATCACCGCAGGATGGATGGTTCAAAAAATATTAGCTGGTGGGAACTCAACATATTTGTGTCAGCCTTCAGTGTTTTCTTATACAAAAAACATTTCTAACTAGAAAAATGAGACTCATATTGTCATGTAAATCTTAGAAAAAAGTAGTACCATCAAAGGCCAACACTGAGGTGGATATCTGGAATGGATTTTAAATTCCTATATTTCACTAGGTTTAAATTTTGGCAGAAAAATATAGAACAAGATACCCAAATGACTTACCTAACATTTTGTGTTAGTGACTGACTATTCTATTGGCCTCCAAATATGCTTCCCCATGATCAGGGACCAAGAAAGAAAAAAGATACTGTGTTACCTAGAGACCATCAGAAATCTGGCAAGAAATTTCACTTTAAACAATAATATTCTTGAATGGAGATGAAAAGTTAAAAGTTTGGATTTATTTTTTCTGGAAAGAGGATTTGTGATTAAAAAATGCATTTAAAAAGAAAAGCAACAACAAACAGAAAACCATTGCATTTTCAGCTTTCCCTTTAGCTAGACACATCCCATCTTCCTAAGTCCCTGAGGAGCAAGCAGCATAACGCCACAGGCAGGTGGAAATTCAGTAGCTGAAGAATATGGCAGTCTGGCAAACCATTCAGGCAGTCTGGCAAGCGGGCAGGTAACAAACCAGGCAGAGAAGGAGACAGCTTGTCTTAATCACTTAATTCTTTAGATAAATTTGACAGAATCAATACAGCATAGTGTCATACTTTAGTCTGCTGTAATTGGCTTATTGTGTCAGGGAATAGTTCCAGTGGTAGATTTTTCAATCTATCCTAAGAGTAGTTAGCACTGCCAGAACAGCATCCACCAGGAATCTCAAAGCATTTACTTCCCAAAATCTCCTGAATGAAACCTTGTAAAACATCCTTCGTATTGGGCAAGAAAAAACATGGGAATTAATGGAAACTTTTCCTTTCATTGGAGATGATCCAAATTAGCATCGCTGAACACTCCCTTCATTTCAAGTGGAAATATCAACATAAATTTAACACATATCCTCTAAGAGAGGACCTGTTCTTAATCTTGTTCTTTCACAAATGCAGATATTTTCTGGAAAGAAAGACAGGAGCAAAGGAAATGAGGTAGATCCTGGTATTATAAACAATTCTTATTTTTGCTTAAAAATCGCTTAAAAAGCAAGGGCCAGACTCAACTTCCACAATAATTAACTGGAATAATTTTCATTTCAGAGTTGTGCTTTACTTGTAGGCTTGAGTATTTGGCAAGAGTTTCACATGCCCAGTTTTATTCATACACTTTTTAAAACATATGAATGATTATTATAAAAGTAAGTAATCCTCAGTTTAAAAATGTGCTGCTATAAGTAAAAAAGTTGAGGACAAAAGCAGCTCACATGCCCAGTTGCCATTGAAACCAGGAAAGTAAAAAAAAAACCCCAAAACCCCCGGAATTTAAAGCTTTCAAATACCTTTCAGGTTCCAAATATTATTACAGATATTCTTTCTGTGAATATATACCGTGACATAACATGTATTCATTAAGTGCTGTTTTTCTTGACTTCTTTAAAAAAAGTAAATCACTGTGTGTCCTCTTTTTATTTGCAATATTTACTGTTTTTCTTTTCACTGAATATGTATGTATTTATTAGGTGCCTTTACCATGTAACGGATCAATGAATTCCATTTTTTCTTTTAATTGAAACATAAGCACCTAATGTAATTTTTAAGATCTACAAAGTGCCAGTGAGGTGTCAAACCAAAATTAATGTCTACACAAGACTATTTTGTAATTTTCTTACAGTGTCAAATACAAGGTCAGATCTGATCACATCAATAGTACAATGGGAGGTAAAGAAACTCTTGTGTACTCTTTACTTGGCTCCATGGGACCAGACCATTTCACTACAGATCATAAATCAGAAGAAAAATGACAAAGTTTCATGCTCCAATGTGAAAGACTTTATTTTCTCTTTGGAGCATTTATTATTACACTAATATTATAGACCTTATCATCATACACTTACTGTAGTGCATAAGTACCATCAAACCAAAGGGACTCACTTTGAATAAAACAGATCATAATGCTTTCTATAACTGAAAGAGTTTTGAGGAAAGCTTGCAGTGGTATCCCTAGGTTTTTGGAAAGTCCTTGTTTAGCTCTTGGAGATCAATGTTGTTCTTTATAATTTTACTGCTCTTCTTTTGTTATCACTAAAATGCTCCCAACAATAAATTGTTGTTGACTCCAGAGGAGAATTGAGTTTAATAGTATTCCCAGCCATAATATTTAAAATGTATTGTGCTACATAGCAAAATGTAGCCTTGCAACAATAAATATCTTAGTGCATTTTTGATTCTTATTTATCTCCTGGTTTTTATACACTTCACATATATTTAGGTAATTTTTTCAAGCTTTTCATTGAAATTTGAGGTGGGGAAAGAGAACTGTTGTAGTTGGTTTTTTAATTGTTGCTGTTTAATGAAAAGCAACTTTCAGTTACAAGAAGTGAAATCCAAGAAATCTGATAGGTAGTAGACAAACCACAAAAAAATCCCAGTACAGCTTCACAAAGATATAATGTATAACACTTTCATAATAACTAGCTGAAACTAAGGCCTAGCTTTAGATTTCAGGGTAAAACTGCTAGTAAAGCTCTTTCATATTTGGAAGAGCCCATTTTAAATATTATGGACATGGGTACTTGGAGAAGAAGGTTTCTAAATGAAAAATGAAAAACTCCTATTCAGCTATTCCAAGTATGGAGAATAGAATTGGAGATACATTATCAAATGCAAAAGCCATACAAAGGGAAAAAGAAATCTATTTTAAGAAACTTAATTTATTTCTAAAGCTAACAGATATGGAAGATAAAGGTACAGTAATACAGTTCCTTTGTCCTTTAGAAGATTTAAAAATGGAGTTTTAGGGGAATACATATATTTTACAGAAGTAACTTTAAATTTAGGCATTTGGTCTCCTATTTCAAGGGACGGAAAGAGAGATGGAAATTGCCAGATAATGGCAGTTCACCCAGGTTCTTACAGAAGGGTGGAAAGAAGTACTGCCTGGAGAAGCCTGTCTTTCTCCTCTGACTACAGCTGTCTTGAGCAATCAGCTTATACTTGATTCCTAACATTTAGATAGCTAAAATTAGGCAAGATAAATTCCACCCTGTGATAAATACTTCTCCATGAAAGCAGAAGCATGATAAAGACTGTGAGGTGGAAGATAATGGGATTATCTGCATTGCTTGTGCCAGGGGTGCACTGAAGAACCTTTGGTCTTCAGCTGAGCTCCTAGCATTCAGTGCACAGTGCAAACACAGAACAAGATAGCGTGCCATGCCCTAGAGAGCTTATTCATCCCCACTGTCAAAGATACTAATAGTTCTACCAGAACAGAAGTATCTTCCCACTCTGGTCTGCTACAAAACTATGATCTCAGTCATAATTCAGTAAAGAGTTTCTAGGGCAAGTAGTGAATACATTAGAAATAAAAAATGTTTCTACTCTGCCCTGGTGAGACCCCACCTGGAGTACTGTGTCCAGTTCTGGGCTCCCCAGTTCAAGAAAGATGAGGAACTCCTAGAAAGAGTCCAGAGGAGGGCAACTAGGATGATAAAGGGACTGGAGCACCTCCCCTACGAGGAAAGGCTGAGAGAGTTGGGCTTGTTCAGCCTGAAGAAGAGAAGACTGAGAGGGGACCTTATCAACACATACAAATATCTTAAGGGCGGAAGTCATGAGGATGGAAGCAGTCTGTTTGCAGTGGTGTCCTGCGACAGGACTAGGGGCAATGGGTGCAAACTGAAACATAAGAGGTTTCAGTTGAATATGAGGAAAAACTTCTTTACTTCGAGGGTGACAGAGCACTGGAACAGGCTGCCCAGGGAGGTTGTGGAGTCTCCTTCTCTGGATATATTCAGGGCCTGCCTGGATGAAGTCCTGTGTAGAATGCTCTAGGAGAGCCTGCTTTAGCAGGGGGGTTGGACTAGATGATCTCCCGAGGTCCCTTCCAACCCTTGCGATTCTGTGATTCTGTGTGATTATATTGGTATCTTGTCTGGTTCTTAAAGAAGAAGCAAGTTTGCGGATGACACCAAGCTGAGTGGTGCGGTTGACACACCAGAAGGACGGGATGTCATCCAGAGAGACCTGGACAGGCTGGAGAGGTGGGTCTGGGTGAACCTCATGAGGTTCAACAAGGCCAAGTGCAAGG
>NW_009258616.1:627014-648785 GCF_000687185.1 Egretta garzetta | reverse complement strand
CTCTGCTCTGGTGAGACCTCACCTAGAGTACTACGTCCAGATCTGGAGCCCTCAGCACAAGAAGGACATGGAACTGTTGGAGTGGGTCCAGAGGAGGGCCACAAAAATGATCCGAGGACTGGAGCACCTCTCCTATGAGGACAGGCTGAGGGAGTTGGGCTTGTTCAGCCTGGAGAAGAGAAGGCTGTGGGGAGACCTGATTATGGCCTTTCATTACCTAAAGGGGGCCTATAGGAAAGATGGGGAAAATCTTTTTAGCAGGGCCAGCTGTGTCAGGACAAGGGGTAATGGTTTTAAACTAAACCAAGGTAGGTTTAGACTGGATATAAGGAAGAAATTCTTTACAATGAGGGTGGTGAAACACTGGAACAGGTTGCCCAGAGAGGTAGTGGAGACCCCATTACTGGAAGCATTCAAGGCCAGGTTGGATGGGACTCTGAGCAACCTGATCTAGTTAGCAGTGTCCCTGCTCCTGCAGGGGGGTTGGACTAGATGACCTCTAGGGATCCCTTCCAACCCAAAACATTCTATGATTCTATGACAACTTATTCCTCAAGCTTCCCAACAATAAAAGGTCTAACTTCTATCACAAGCCGAAAATATTTCACAAGCTGAATGTTTTAATAATTCAAAAGCATTTGTAAGCACCTGGACTTGTACCTTATGTGTATCAAGTGGTAAGATAAAGGTTTCTGTGTAGCTATAGGTGGGCTATAGTGTCCCACTTTAGTTAAGAATATGTGGAAACACCATTTTCTAAGATATTTAGTTTAAAGATCCAAGGCTAAAATCAGATAAAATCTTACGAATTTCAGGGTACATATCCCAGCCCCACTCTCCATACAGTATGATTTATCTTCTTTTTCTTTCAATTTGTCCTCATAATCTGTGCAGACTATCACAGAAGATACAGAAGTTCATGACAGTGGACAAAATCTCTGCAATATTGGGTGTTCTTTCTTATAAGACAGGTCATACCATTTGTGTCTGGCCAATTTTGCTTCCTTCTTTCTGTGTGACACGCAAAAAATATAGATGGTGAAATCCTGTTTAATATCCCATACCAAATGGTGGCCATGCTAGATACACCGTCAATGTATGCAGGGCAATGGCAGACTTTGTTTGATGGGAAGATGTTACAAATACTTCCATATCAGGGACTGAGTTATATTAACTGCACTGTATTAACTAGTCTTTAAAATTCCAATGACATCTATAGGATCTAAAACCATTAAATCTGCAGACAGTAAAACAAGTAACAGGTCATCCAGAAAGCATAATAGGTTGCAATAGAAAATTTATTTAATAATAGTTTGCTTTTTAACAAGCTTTAGAATAGTATCAAATTTTCAAGCATACCCTAATTTTGGGGTTGGAGAAAATTAATTAATTTATTTTCAACTAGAAAAATGCTGTAAATTACTTGTTTCTGTGAGGCATACACTGTTAAATCCAGTAGCTGAAACATAGATGGACATGCAGTAATATCTAAGATGAAACTTCAGGGAGTAATATAACAATAACTGTAATGAATGAAGAGATAATTGAATCTGAAAGCAATTAATCTGGTGCAATTTTTTTAGATGATACAATGGTAGCATAACTGTAAAACTCAAGAAGTTCCATCAGACATCGCTAGACACCTCAAGAGATAGACCAACCTCTTATAAAAAAGGTTTAGGTAGTTATGGCAGAAAATTAAAAGCTGATGATTCATTTTGCTATTACAGAAAAAATAACATTACTTGGAATTTATAAATTATTCTTTTTGTCATAGAATGCATAATGAATCACAATTTTTGTTCGTCACTTTCTTATTATTAATTTAACAGGCATAGAGATGGTGTAATATATTTTCTCCAATTCCTTTTTTTATTAATAGAAGTCTTCCTTTTCAGGTTTAGCATAGTGACCAAGAGGAATATAGCATTGGGTTAATGAAGGAGCAAAGAAAAAACTCTCCTTTAATTTCAGTTCTCCTGATTTACATAGCAGTCTGCTCAATAGCGAAAATTATTCTATTACCCATAACAGAACACACACCTCATTACAGAAGAGTGGTGCATGCTGCTTTAATGAAGCCCCAGACTATAATGCAGGGATTGTGAAGGGCTCGTTTGGGATGCAGCTGCTTACCCGGTTGCAGAAACATGCAGGGAATGTATACATTTTATCTTTTCTCCAGCTAATATGCAAGTAGGTGTAAGGGTAATGAAATTAATGGTATTAAATAAACATTTACATAGGAAATATTTATTTATATGTGTTTAAATATAAAATATCAGCCCTCTTTCCATCCAATAACAGCCCTCATTCCAGGACCTACTTTCAATATTTCTCTTTCTCTGGAGAAAACAGTACAAAAGTTATTAAACACAGAAAGGAAGTTTGCTAAATGCTCCCTGAGTACCCCTGAAGCTTCCATTTGGCTTTCACCTCCAGGATACCCTGAGCACAATTTGGCTAGAGGAAACTGGCAGGGAGACGCTGCTCTTTCAGTGCCCATCAGAGCACCCTTAGGCATGCTGTGAATCACCCTGAATGGAGAATGCCAAATGCCCAGCAGCGCCCAGCACAGGTCCCACCTGAAAAAGAGAAAAGGGAGGATCTGCACTTACAGCATTCCATTGGATGGATCTCCATAAGGAACACCAGTGAGCCATTCAGCAAATCCATATACTTCCAGGCTCTTATCACAGATGAATCTTTAGTCTCATGTGGCAGTCTCATGTCATAGGGACATACCTGCATGCCATGTAGCCCAGGTCAGGCCTCTATTAGGAGTGAAAGATTCATAAGAGACCATCATTCTGCTGTGACAAAGGTACTACAAATGTGGTCCCTCTATAAACAGTGCAAGCACAAGCTTCTCATCTAGTGTCCAGGCTTTCCCTGACCATTCACCTGTCCCCAGGGCTGAAAACCAGCCACTTCTCAGCTTGGAAACAGGTCATAAGTCTCCATCTGGGTCTGGCCATGACTAGCACATCCAGTAAGGAAAATACAAACTGCACTTTTCAGGCAAACTCTTTCTGGGGTGGGTCCCAGAATCCTTAGATTCATCTGCTGTTGCTCTTGACACACCATCAGGTCATGTTCCTGGAGGTATGCCCTGTAGAATGTATGGCAGTGTAGCCCCTCACAACAATATGCCTTGTTCTCTTCTTGCATGGTGCTTTCTAGGATCTTTGCTTTTCTCTGTCTTCCAACCTCATTTATGATAGTTTGCGACACATACTAGTGCAGTGAGACCATTATAGAGACCGATTATGGCACATTTTAGACTAAGATGGTATTTCATGGCACAGACAAGTTAGAGTGGGTGAACACTAAGAGTGTCTTGCTAGACATGCTGTGAGGACCTGTGGGATGTCTTGGTGAGAAAACCTTATGCAGTTTGGATATGTCTGAGCTACCCCAAAAATGTCCTGGGAATTTGTGCATTGACAGCAAGTATGAGTCTGAAGTGCTCTTGCTGGCATGGTCTTTAGAGTGGCCAAAAAGAGAAGTGGAGACAGAACCAGTGAAAATGAGAATTTCCAAGTTAAACCTCCAGCTTGCCAAAAGGAGGGCTTCCATGGGGTAAGTGTGTAAGAAAGGGGGTAGGTGTGAAGCAAAGAAGTTGTCAGTTACAAATTACCTTCAGATCTGACATTACCATTAATTCTCACAAAGTTTAGCCCTCATTTTCAAGCTATCTGTATTTCTGGAAGCAAAAGTGAAGGTAAGTTGCACGTCTGAGGAAAGTGGAAGGTCTCTCCAGTCTTGTTCTAATTTTCTTGCCACCAAATGAGAGTTCAGGTGCATGGATGAGAGAAGGTCCTGTGGTAATTTCTCAGTGCTTGCTGCCCTGAGCCCCATGACCCTTGCTAATGCAGAGGCATCCTATCTTTCCCTCAGTTGCCTCAGGACTCCCATCCTTCATCTTTCCTGTCTCAGAGGTGCTCTGAGCCCTTGCCTCCCACTAAACTCTTCCCATTTCAAAGACTTCCCTGACCTCTACCCAGCTATTCCCAAATCCCTTCCTGATTTAACATCCCAGGTTCATGCTCCCTGACACTTCCTCCCAAAACCTCTTCCTACCCGTGTCTGTCTCCAAGAAGCACAGCTTTTGGCATAGAGGCTGCTGTGCACCTCTGCCTCTTCAGTGCCTGCAACATGTGGGGATAGGTGCTGTCACACCAAGCCACCACTGCTGCAGGCATCTTCTTGTGCCCTTCAGCTCATCTCTACTCACATCCTTCCAGCAGTGGTTGTGGCTCTCATTCTGACAGGGATTTCAAAATCCTACAGAGAGGTTGCATTTATAAAATATTGCCCTGGAAGTATGTAAGAGGAAATGTTCAGGAAAAAGAGGGGAAAAGAAAGCTGTCCCTACAGGAGCCCTCTCTCCTCTACCAGCCATGGAGATTTTCTGGGAGGATCTTCAAGGGTTTATTTAGCTTTCTGTCTTAAAAGGATTGGCAACTGTTTTTAGGAGACTTTGGCTTTGCCTCAAAACCTTAACATGGCATTAAGGAGAATTACATAATTTAAAGGCAGCAAAGGCCAAGTAGGTCATCCAGTGCAACCTCTCAGCAGTGCAATCTTGTGCTGGTTAGCATATTTTGTGGTGCCTTTGTCCAGTCTAGATCTGATTTACGAGGGATGAGCTTTCCTGTACTCCTCAGGAGTTTTTCTGACAGTTTACATGATTTTAACCTTTAGAAATTTGCAGCATAAGAAGTTTGATACCTGTGACTTTCATTCAGACTACACAAACTTTCATTTTGCACCATACTAATTTCACTTATGTACAAAAGCTGAAACATACTGTTATATGCAGTAACAAAAACAACGTAAATAAAAGTGAAAATGGGCTACTCAGTCATTTTCTCTTCACTGCTCATTCACAGGGAAAAAGAGCTCTGACTAAGCAAGATCTCTCTCTTCCTATAACCATTAGTGCACCTCACCTGTTTTCAACCCTTACATCTGCTCTTCTGGCTGACTATGTATTTTTTTCTCCTTCTCTCCTTTCTCTTTTTACTTTTGACCTTTTCAGTCATTTCTCAATACCTTTTCTCAGATGCTTTGGGGCATTTTATGAAATACTTCAGAAGGTTCTGCAAAGCTGTAGGATGCCTGAAGTTCACTGTAAGTCAGTCTTACTGATTTGCTATAGTGTGTGAAGGAACTGCTGTTCCACCAAAACCAACAAGGGTTTTGATACAGATTTCTCTGGGGTTCAAATGCCACCTTGTTTCTGCTGCTTTTCAGCCTCATTCTTTGCTTCCAACAAAATTTTGAAATTATTAATTCTGATATGAGTGATTTGATACCAAATATTAAAGCAGCAAATAGGATGTGTCAGCTTGACTTTTAACACTTGTGTGAAGCAAGATTTTGTTCTGGCAGACCACAGTACTACAAATGTACATGCTTAGCTGTGCGGATAAGAAAAATCACATTGATTTGAGCAGGACTACATGGAGGCACAAATTCATCATGGATAACTGTGTGATGAAGGGTGTCATTGTCCACATGACACGAGGGGAACAGCCAGGCTTGTTAGTGCTGAATAAGAAATTAGAAATTCGGGATTTGAATTTTGTGCATGAACTGTAGTAAGGCCATTCCACCTGTTACGTTTTTCTCTGTAATGAAGAAAGGTAAGAACCGTACTATAACTGGCACTGAAATAAAGAGATAGCATAAGTGTTTATGCTCTCAAGTGCTTGGGGTGCCATTTGAGTTGTCAAGACTTATACTGAGTGTCATCCACACCTGTCACACATGTTGTTGAAAGACACTTCTAATCCTTCGCCAATATATTTTTGGACAGAGCAAACCATTTCTTGCTATGATAGTGAATGACAAGCTTTACAGTTTCATTTGTGGGGAAGTATCTGCAGAGAATTTAAGATGAAATGAGCAAGACATGACCTCTGCTTGGACGTGGATGTGCAGTGGATATGGCATTACCTGTTACAGAACAGGCTGGGACTAGTCTTCAGAATTCTTCTTTTTAACTATGTGTCCTAGATGTATTTGAAATAAATCTGGGTAAACTGTTTGCTATTGTGTAATGGGTATTCTGGCTGGGATACCCAGACAAAACACATACAAGTTTTGCCTCATTGTAATTTGATGAGTTCAGTTTTGAAAAGTCACTGGCTTTCCCCATTGGGCTGAAATATTCATAAGGAAAAAAATATTTTGCAAAAACTACATTTTTCCATGAACCAAAGTGAAAACCTAGCAAATGGCTCAAGTTATAAACTATTAATCAATTTGATAATTGGACATTATATTGCTATGAAAATAATGTTTTTGAGTCACCTTAAGTGACTCAGTCTTTCTGGAATAAAGCATTGAATTTCCACGTGATGATATTCTTTCTAGTGATCTCAATGCTGAACAAGAACATTGTGATTAATGGCTATCATAATTAATATAGAATGAATTAATAATTACTTTCAATTTTGCAGTAAAATGCTGAAGATAACAGGTATCTTCTGTGATGTTCTTATTCTATGTCTTTAAGAGATTAATGTTTTAATGCATACCATTAAACGATGTGAAACCGCTATTCTTCATTCCATTTGGAAACAAGTATTTTTTAGGTTACTGTTGATCAGGTAATAAAAGCTCATTAAATTAGATATATTTACAGGGCAAGTATGTAGGATATGTCCTTAAAGAGAAATTACATTTTTGGACATGGAATGCTCATAATGAGATGTAACTGACAGTTATCAGACTCAGTCCAAATTGTAACAACGAACTTGCATGAATAATAATTAATTTCATATTTACTTTTGAAAACAGAGCTTTCAAAAACTAAATAGTGATTTGCATACTGAAAAAGTATAGTAAATAATTATCCACTATCACCAGATACACATTGACCATTATAGTCAAACTCTCTTCTTGGTGCAATATGTGAATATATGTACCAAAAGACCTTTACTCCTCAGAATATAAATGTCTGAGACAGAGTGATAGAAAACAATAATGGGGCTTGAGGCTTTATAGTATTAAATGGTTTATAGTCTCGATCATATAATCATCCCTGATATTTTTCATTTTGTTGTGATACCAAAAATTAAATATTACTAACTTTATCTTTGTGATCATGTTCTAATGGCTCATGACAGAGCTTACCAGTGGCACTTCAGAGATTTGATTTTCACACAGAGTAGGTAATCTAGGGAGATTCATAAAATATGTAAGAATGGTCATATCATTTCTGTGGATAAACTGGGACTGCAAATGGCTACCCCAAAGCTTTGCTTAAGGTTTAAATCAGTATTTTCCCGCTCCATTTTTGTTGGATTTTGAGGGTTTCTTTCTTCTAGATTTTTTGTAGCTCCGTATTAGTAGGCTTTGAAATACACGATTTCCAAATTGCCCCCAAACCGTATATTCTCTGACAGAATCATGAAGAAATGACATTATAATTTTATATATATATTTCTCTAAATCCCCCCAGATGTGATGAAATAGACATAGTAGGTATTTTCTGCTTTCTCAAATGTGCCAAGTCTATAATGAATTCTGAATTCACTACACTTCTGAATTCAAATCATGTGTGAATTTTCTCTCTGAAATACACAGGCATTTCCTATACAGCAGGCAGCACCTTTGGGACTCCCCAGCTGTGCTCCCCTCTCACTGCCCAGCAGTTTCACCCCAAAATTCTGTTACCATAAACTGGAAAGTTCTAAGGCTGACTTAACATGTTGGCTTTTGGGCAGCTTTACAAATGAAAGCTACCATACTAGGACACAGAATCTGACAGAGATCTTTTGTTGTTAATTTAAAGCATGAGAAAATATACACATTAGTAAAAAAGAAAAGGGGAGTGAGGCAGCTGAAACTCAAGATTCAGATCCTTATTGCCATTTGTCTGTGTACCTTGAGAAGTAAGGAAGAAAACAGTTGTTTAGACTGTCCCTGAATTTAAGGGAACTGTCAATATTCAGGCTGAATGTCTTGTAATTGAATCTCAGTGTTCTTGCTCCCATGCCTGTTTGGTATAGATCCTCCATGTCCCAACACCTGAAAATAGAAACAACTTTAAATGTCACATCCTTTCACTGTTTGCAGCTAAGAGAATAGAGATTAGTGAAAGATATCTAGCAGCATTGTACAAATCAACAGCTAGCAGACAGTGAGGAGACCTGTAAGGCAAAAAGGCCCAAACATTTGCCTTCAGCCTGAAATGCGCGGTGGTGCTTATTTGCAAAGCTGTGGAAAAATCCCATCCACAGAAATCCATCCACCATGAGGGATGTGTATTTTTTTTCATTTGCTCCATCTTCTTTCTGGTGTTTATTTTAGAATGAAGGGTCTGCTAGGCTGACTCTAACCAAACAGCCCACAGGTCATCTGGCTGGATGACGAAAAAGAGGGGGCTCAATGTGGGAGCTGTGGGCAGCCAGCCACTGTTCCCAGCTTCTCTGTGCCTCTGGGACTGCCATGCAGGCTCATCTCTTCATAATTAATTTCTGCTGAAACTTTGGTGAATTAGATACCTTAATGCTTCCAAGCTGTGGGACAGTTTCAGCTTTGAAAAGGTCTTTAGTTTGGAGTAGTTGAAAAAATTGCTGTGTGAACAAACTTCCTGGGCCATTTTCTGGAGAGAAAAGTCTGCTGAAGCCAAATGCTGGAGCTCTACTCAGAAGCATGGGAGCACAAGGTTAGTTTCCTCCTTCTTCTAGAGTTACCATAAGCCAGTAGTTGTTTTATTTTCACAGGTCCCTCTTGCTATGCTGGGAAAAACTGTCAATCTCTTAGGCAATAACACTTATGACCTTTCCCTTCGTTACCTATAAAAGAGCTGCTGTGCATTCATTTTCAAGAGTAAATGCAATTTATCCATCTCAGCCACTCTTGGTTTTTTCGCCATCTAAACAGGACAGTCTCCTTCATCCTGATTCAATTGATTTTTTTTTTTTTTTTGCTTACTGGGAGCACAAGTAATAAACAGCAACCTTATTTAAAGATCATTGCAGTGGGCTTGCGATAGCTATTCAATAGTTTCAGTGCCATAGTAGTCTCTGTTTGACGGCTATGTGGGTTACCACTAGGTCTGAAAACATTTAAGATCTGAGGAAAGCCATTTTCCTTCTTCATAGGAGAATCAATTGCACTGAACATGTAGGTTCAGGCTGATATGATTAAATGATGTGTGCTAAGGAGATGGACTTCATGCCATATATTTTAGCCTTTAAAGAAGCAAATTCTAACCAGTGCTGATCTTCATACCAAATAAGCTAAAAGCATAAAGTTGGTAAAGATGATTCTTCATTTGTGGTATTCTTTTTGGTGTGCAAAAGAACAATATTACAAGCTACTTTCTTTGATTTATTGCTTTTCAAGGCAAGAGAAATCTGAAACCTTAAGTAGGCTTAGGGGATTAGAACTCAGACAACAAAGGACAATTTCTTTGTTTTATACTCCTACAAGGTCCATTGGCAGATGGGACAGGATCTAATTTCATTGTCCTTCATTTCCATAGACATGTGATCAAAAAAGGCTGCATGTAGTGAAAGATGTCATTGACTTTATTGACCTCAGAAGTGTAATCTCCAAAGTCTAGCTCCATGTGATAAAAGAAATTCTTGGTGCCACACAGATTTATCTCCTTTGGCCATTCCCCTTTCCAGTATTCATTAAAATTGGGTGGTATTACATGTATTAAGAAAATTTGGAGGCATTTAACTGCTCATTTTATATATAAATCTAAAATAAACATTTTGTTTTCAACATTAAATACATAGAATTCCTACAGAATGACAGATGAAAGATGTGTTTCTTTAAGTATTTATTTTGTACCGTGTTTCTCATCTGTACATCTGTACATAGAATAACAAGTACAATTTTACAAAATTGTTCTACACCACCGTAAACTATGGTCAATGTCAGAATGTTTGTTCCTCCACTAACAGGCATGAATCTCTTAAAAGTTTAATGTTAGATAATAGTAGTAATAATAATGCTTCCTCTGTTTACTGAAATGCCTCTGTTTACTGAAATGTTGCAAAGTTATTTCCATTAATGGTAAAAAATATGGATTATCCCACATTTTGTTATCTACAGGGACCATGTGGTTTTGATCATTTGTATCACTTTACAGAAACTGGAATTTCTTTTCCAGGAATCCTGCTTTTTAGTCTATGAAGACAGTGACAGCACTGCTGTTGGTTTTGCTGAAATTAGAATGTAAACCTTCAACCTCCATGTAATCTATCTTAAATACACAGATTTCTTTTTGTTTGTCTTCTATTGCACTTGCTTTGTAATGATTGTTTTCTGAATTCTGAAGATTAGTCTTTCAGTAAATTATTTAGTAGCACACTGGATTTTCTTAATCTTCCACATTCTTTTCATTGTCTCTTCTTTTTTTCCTCCATAGAAGGAGCTTTTCAGTCATATTCTCTTGCAAAATGTCATAGGTGACATAATAATAGTCATAAAAGTAAAGATTCAGTTAATGCTATCTATATTTGAGGTGGGATATGCTACAATCCAATTAGAAAGTGGAGTAGATTTAACTACACCATTCTGAACTGTTCTCACATAAATGTTAAGTGGTGGTTGCTGTACGGATTGCATGCAGCATTCTTGTCTCTGGAGGAAATTAATTCTATTTATAGATTTGCCCTCTTAAGTGTAGAATATTGAAACATTAACCTCTTATCCATCCTTCCCCTAGAAAAGAAATAGCTGTATTCAGTTAGAGCTTCCTTATTTCTATTAGTTTTACATGTGAAAGTCATTTCTTCGTCAATAAAAAAATGGTAATTATTTCATCATTGTTAATCATAGGTTCAGTATAAAATCACATAATCACCGAGACAAAATAACAAGGCTCCCAGGTGCAAAGAATCCCAAGGTCCCCTACCTGAATCACCTTAGCCTATTTTAGGAATTCTTGAGAGAAATAAACTCACAACTCTGAGTTCCTTATGGATTCAGTAATGTCTGCTGATTTCCATGGTGCCTCTCAACCTATGCTGTGTGCACCACTGAAACTGCACACACAAGCTTGAAGAAAACTTCCCAGGATCTTCAGGTCAAGGTCAATAAACTTCTGTGAAGCATTGAAAGAAAGTTTTTCTTTCCCAAGGAGAGTAACACTACATTCAAGAAGTGCTGGGCTACGAGTCTGCGAATGAGGAGCCCACATTTGTATCAGTGGCAGAAAAAACAAGCTACAAGACTTGGTACATATTTTAAGCACTGCAGTGATTATGTAGTTTGACTTTGAGAAATTGAAGGCCCAGCACCTCAGGGAAGGATTTGCTCACTGTGCAGCAGCACGTTTTTAGATACAATGTGGCATTAGCAAGTCTGTCTAAAAACCATCAAAATGTAGTACTAAAGAGGACCAATTTTTCGCTCATAAATCAAAAGGCAGAGGAAACAACATGGAAAATAACAAATAACATGCTTATTAGTCCCATATTAAGCTGCAGTTGATTATTTTCTTTAGATTTTCTGGGCTTTATGTCTTCGTTTCTATGGCAAACTGTCAGGGTAAATGGAAGAAAATTACTAAGCAATGGCTTGCATGACGATCATCTCTCATACATTAACTCCCCCACAACATGCATATAACTCGCTAACTGTTTGGTGTGCGCTGAGAAGAATAAGAGCACAATGCTCTGACTCTTCATCATAGACTACACTGACAGGAAGGGAAATCAGGCTCACTGACCCATAATTTCCAGGATGCCTTCTACATCTCTTTCTATAGATAGGATTTAAATTTGCCATCCAGCTCCAATCCAGAGGCTGCTTGTAATGGCAAGTTACACAGCTTGGCTAACAGTCCTGTGGTTTCACACGCAAATAACATTTGGTCCTGGTGGTTTATTGACATTTAACTTAACTATTTGTTCTAATACCTCCTGTATATTTGCTTTAAACTCACCTCACACTTCTGACCTTTCTGCTACAAAAGATGCATCAGCTATGGGAACCTCCTCAGCTTCTTCAGCATTAAAAAATCAATGGAGAGAAGCCATTGGGCTTTCCTGCTATGGCCTTATCAATCCTCAGTGCTGCTTCTACATGTCTGTCATCAAGCTGTCCTGTCACTTCTGTAGGTGGCTTTCTGCTTTTGATGTACTTAATGAATTTTCTACAATCAGTTTTCATCCTTTGCTAAGTGACCTTCAAATCTTACTGAGGGTGCACTTCATGGCCTTGTCCAGATCACTGGTAAAGATATTAAACATAACTGTCCACAATAATGAGCCCTGAGGAGCACCACTTGTGACTAAGTGGGTCATATTGTCATCGAAGTAGATCAGGTTAGTCAAGCAGGACCTGCCTTTCATAAACCCATGCTGACTGGGCCTGATCACCTGGTTGTCCTGTATGCGCCTCCTGATGGCACTCAGGATGATCTGCTCCATAACCTTCCCTGGCACCAAGGTCACACTGACAGGCCTGTAGTTCCCTGTGTTCTTCTGGCCCTTCTCATAGATGGGCATCACATTTGCTAACCTCCAGTGAACCGGGACCTCCCCACTTAGTCAGGACCGCTGATAAATGATGAAAAGTGGCTTGGTGAGCACTTCCACCAGCTCCCTCAATACCCTTGGGTGGATCCCATCCAGCCTCATAGACTTGTGTGTGTCTAAGCGGTACAGCAGTTTGCTAAACATTTCCCCTTGGATTATCGGGGCTTCATTCTGCTCCTGTCCCTGTCTTCCAACTCAGGGGCCTGGGTACCCCGAGAACAACTGGTCTGACTCTTAAAGAGTAAGGCAAAAGAAGGCATTAAGTACATCAGCCTTTTCCTTGTCCTTTTTCACTGTGTTTCACCCCACATACAATAAAGCATGGAGATTCTCCTTGGCCCTCCTTTTGTTGCTAGTGTATTTATAGATACATTTTATTGTCTTTTATGGTAGTAGCCAGATTAAGTTCTAGCTGGGCTTTGGTCTTCCTAATTTTTTCCCTGCATAAGCTCATGACATCCTTGTAGTCCTCCTGAGTTGCTTGCCCCTTCTTCCAAAGGTCATAAACTCGCCTTTTTTCCCCCCTGAGTTCCAGCCAAAGCTCTCTGCTCATCCAGGCTGGTCTTCACCACCAACTTGCCTTTTGGCACATGGGGACGGCCTGCTCCTGCACCTTTAAGATTCCCTTCTTGAAGAATGTCGAGACTTCCTGCAGCCTTTGCCCTTCAGGACTGCCTCCCAAGGGACTCTGTCAACCACACTCCTAAACAGGTCAAAGTCTGCCCTCTCAATGTCCAAGGCAGCAGTTCTGCTGACCCCCTCATTTCTCCAAGAATCAAAAACTCTATCATTTTGTGATCACTATGCTCAAGACAGCCTCCAACTATCACATCACCCACAAGTCCTGCTCTGTTTGCAAACAACAGGTCCAGCAGGGCACCTTCCCTAGTTGGCTGTGTCAGGAAGTGATCTTCCAGACTCTCCAGGAACCTCCTAGACTGCTTCCTCTCCACTCTATTGTATTTCCTGCAGACATCTGGGAAGTCGAAGTCCCCCGTGATAACAAGAACTAGCAACCATGAGACTTCTCCCAGCTGCTTATAGAATATTTCATCTGCCTCTTCATCCTGGTTGGGTGGTCTGTAAGATACTCCCACCATGATACATGCCTTGTTGGCCTTTCTTACCCATAAACACTCGAACCTATCATTGCCATCATTAAGCTCTAGACAATCAAATCATTCCCTAACATACAGGTCTATGTACCACCACTCCTTCCTTGCCTACCCCTTCTGAAGAGGTTATAGCCATCCTTTGCACCACTCCAGTTTTGCCAGTCATCCCATCATGTTTCTGTGATTGCAACTGTATCATAGTCTTCCAGCTGCACAATGGCTTCCAGCTCCTCCTGCTTGTTGCCCATACTGCATGCATTGGTGTAGATGCACTTCACTTGGGATATTGATCCTGGCCCTTTTTCTGGGGAGAAGCCCTAATTCCTATATGACTGTTTTCAGGGGTTTCTGTGGTTTGTCACATCAACAAGCCTTGCATCTTTGCTCTCATGTGGATCTCTGTCTTCTACCTCCACTGAGATGAATGATTTGACATGTTGCATTTCATGGGTTTTCCTGTTATCTTCATTTGTACAGATATTTTGCTTTCTAAACATCTATTTTTTTCCTTATATCAAACTTCTCCATTGAGTCACTTTGCTTTTTTGCTCTTTTATTTTAAATTATAAACTTTGCCATTATTTTTTCCTGAGATTCTAACAAATATTTTTTCAAAGCAGATTTTCTTTCTTTTCTTTTTTAGCAATTTGCCTCATTTACACAGTAGCCTGTCTTAAACTAAACATCCATGCAATGGCTTTATTTAAGTTGCTCTCTCAGTTAAATGGTGGTCCATATCACAAAGTGGATAGTCGCACATATTTTTGAACTAGGTCCTATGCTTGACACATTATCAAATCTAGAATAGCATTTTCCCTGTAGATTCTAAAACTAGGTGTTTTATCAGACAGTTGTTTCTTTGCATGCAAAAACTGTGTCTCTACACCTTATCCTTAACAGGCATTTATCCAGTCTTTATGTGGACAGTTGAGATCTTCTTACCTGTCATGAATTTGCAGTTTCTCTTGTTTTGCTTAACATTTCTTGATCATCATCATTGCCCCATTGCCCTGGCAAAGTGTTCAGAAGTGCAATCCTAACACAATGATCTTTATCATTAGGGGTAATCCCATCTGGGATTTCCACCCAGAAGGATTCTACGTTACTTTATATTCTATAATACTTCTATGCCATTACATTAAACTAGAAGGATGCCCGCTGTCTTATCATTAAACATAACTTCTTATTGGTTTTACTTTTGTGGCTCAGAGTAGTTACGTCACAGATTGAACAACAGAGAGGACTGAACAGTTCTGACAAGTTAACTACATCACATGAGACTGAAATAAATAGATGATGGCTCAGTAAAGAGAAGGTCAGTTAGCAGCCCAAGGCTTTTAGGATTTCTTTGCTGTAAAGATTAATCCTTATATTATCGCTTCAGAAACAAAAAAAAAGCTTTATGATAAGCCACTGGTTCAGGTATCCAGCTGGGCAATAATAACACAATTTGCCTTGTAGTATTTGGAAGAGCATAAATCACTGGCTGGGGTTTGTATGTGTGTGTGTGTGAAAATACTCCTGAAGATTATTTTCTTGCCAAAAGGCCTGTTTGCTATTTCTCGCTGGGGTTTGTATGTGTGTGTGTGTGAAAATACTGAAGATTATTTTCTTGCCAAAAGGCTTATTTGCTATTTCTCAAGTTGGTGAAAGAGGTATTGAAACTAATGCTTGACTAATTAAGTAACCACTGACTACAATAATGAAATAAAATCCCATATTTGACCACAATTTTCTGTATTTTCCTTTTATTGAGCTGGGAAAATAATACTGAAATAAGCCCATTGATATGTGTTTAGTCATTACACCAGTATCTCCACGTCTCTGCTCACTTTTCAGGCTAATCTCATCAACCTTATTTCCTTATTAAAGCTTTATAGAAGGTGTGAGAAACATGTGAGTTTTCATGGAGAAGAAATTTTAAATACAGGCACACTTGTATTCAGGCAAAGGAACAAACTCTCCCTGCCTGCCAGGTTATGCCTGCTTTGCCTTTAGGAGCTGTATCCAGAGAAGATGCTGAAGTCTGGTGTGATCCCTGACTTAACCCTATGCATCTATATCTACATGTGATGTCCATGGCAGATCTGTCTGTACTGTAGGGCAGTGACCTGGCTTTCTTTGGTTAGAAATCCCACTGCCTTAGGAACAGAGGAGGACTATCTTGTCATGAGACATGTTCTAGTTGCCTAAACATCAAGCAATGACAATGTCTTGTGCCATTAGTGCTCTCCTAAAGTTTCAGACATTTCTGCACACAGTAAGACATATGACACAGGATTTGAAAGAGACCTCTGCCCTTCTGTAGCAACAGCAGGAGGCCACAGTATCTAAAATAGCATCAGAAAGCTATATTTAGGCAATTAAATTTTGCCTCCATGATGATAGCAGATGGGATACCTGGTCTTGTCAGGCCATGGACACTGTGATTGCCCATCTGCACTATGGATAAATGACTGCTACAATACAAACAAAAGATTTATCACAGGTTCAAGCTTTCTTCTCTTCCACCCTGTCCCAACCCTCCCTCTGCCATCACCCTCTGAATGTACTGCAGATAAGTATGCGTGGCCTTGAGCATGTGTTCAGAGACCCATGGTCAGTTCACACAGCAGGTAGATCAAAGACCAGCAGCCAGAATGTATGATCTCTGTGACTAGGCAAATACATTTAAGCCACAGAACGTAATATTAACAACTTCCAGAGACAGGCAAGTTTGGCTGTTTATCTGGCAGCCTAAGAGACAAAATGTTGTAGATAAACCATTCCTAATCCCCTGAATCAGTGCCCTAAAAGAAGATACAATTGTTTCTTCAAAGGATGTCAAAGACTGTTTATAGACAATGAGATTAACTTGATTAAACATCAGTTTCTCCAGTGAATACAAATGATTAGCATTCACTAATCATAGTTTACTATATTTGATAAGCTCTCAAAATAAAATGAGTGTTCTTGGGATTCAGTCATTTAAAATAAGTTGCTGTCAGTCTTAGAAATAATGGCAAAACAAAGGAAATAATGTTTTCTCTGATATCTGTGCATGACTAAGATTAGAGAATAAAACTAGCTGTAGTAGCAGCAATAAGAACAGCAATAATAATAATGACAAAACCAGCAATATGACATTTGGAGATTATAGGACAGAGCTTTTGGATTACTTTAGTACCTTTAAAATGGAAAGGAACTCTTCTAATATATACACTGGTCACATCTGAGAGAGGTTATCAGTGCCTGCTAGCAGTTAGTAGTGGGATGCCAAAGACTATAACTGGAAAGCATCATAGTCAATAATTGACGTTAATTCACCTCATTCCATTGATGTCAGCAGAGCTGGAATCTGCTTCACCACATTCAAGTTTGGCCTTACAAATGGCATATGGAAAACATTTGATTAATTGTAATTACTCATAGCTGACTGCAGGGCTATGGGTGGTGGCAGCCTGGGAATTGTGCCGATTCTGAATTTCCCAGCACAGGTGTATAAAGCTACACACGAATCAGTCTGCTCATCCTATGGAAAAAGTGGGATTTTTTTTTTTTTTTTGTTAGAAAAAACCCAAGCAAACAGAAAACTGGAAATGCACAACATTTTTGAAGAAAATTTCAAGCCAGTGACATGGCAAGAGATTTAGACCATTCTGGTAAAACAAAGAGCCCAAGAAGCGTGTATTACAGTATTCAGCCAGGTAGGTCTGGAGGTAGCTTAGAACCTACCTACCTTCCAGGTTTCCACAGTTGTCATGCAAATGTCACGATCCCACAGAAAGCTTCAGTTCTGTTGAGTCACCATTTACCAGCTGAGATCCAGTCCACCAGAAATCTTCCACCCAATTCTAAAAAGGCAAGCTAGTTTTTCCACATGCTGGAGCAAGATGCTTTCTAATTCACATTTTAATCAACATTCCTGCCTTTGTAAACCAATGGGAAACAGCTGAATATATTTAAAATCAAATCACGAAGCAGCTCAAAATAGTAGCTGTGTTTGAATCACTACACAAAGAAATGGGGAGAAAAGGTATTCCTGAATAGTAGTAGCAGCTGACAAGACAATGTAGGGCTATGATAGAACATAACTACTCATTATTATTCTTGCCTTGAAATAGCATTTGCATGGTGACAATTTATGCTTTATTTCAATAACATGCTAAGGGTAAACAAGATAAAATATATGTTGGGATGACTTGTCTGAGGCTGAGGAAATTACTCCCAGGAGTTATCTAATATTTTGTCTCAGATTTTTTGTTGCTATTTTCTGCTAGTCTTATCTAGTCTACATGTTGTTATCAGAAGCTCTATAATACATTCAAAATATATATAAAAAAAAACCCTGAGGGTGTTGACAGCTAATTTCTTTCTTTTTCCTTCCCTTTCAACTAAAGGCTGGTGAATGCTAATAAATCCACTTCTTTACCTCTCCCACCCTGAGACCATCTACCCTGTAGAAAAATGGAAGTTAGACCTGATCGGTCTAGAAACATTGCTTTTCAGTTCATTCTACTCTCATTCAATAATCATCAGTAGTAAGCAGCAGAGGGCTGTTAATGACTGTTAATTTGCTTTAGAACCTTAAAATACAAGTAATTTTATTCCTCCTGGATGTACCTAAATGAGGGAAAGCAAAGAGTGCACATATTTGGCTGATCACAGAACAGTCATTCAACATTCATCAGTATCTAGCAAATTCCTTAATCAACTCAGAAGTTCAGAGGATTCAAAGCAGCTAAGATAAGAACAGTGAAAAGTGCAGGGAAATGCGGTCTTCTGGCTCAGAGGTGGAAAGCAAGTGCCCTCCATTCTGCTGCTGGCTTTCATGGTGAAGGTTTCTGGTCCTCACACGAGAAATGTTTTAACAGGTCTAGAAAGGGATGTACATCAAAGGAGGAGAACAACTGTTTCACATAAATAGTGGGAATATTGATTAAGAAGGATGATTAAGAGGAAGAGTATTAAAAGAAAGAATGAAAAGAAATTAAAATTCAAACAAGAAAAATTATTTTAAAATGTGCCAACTATTTGGATGTATGCAAAGCCTCACAAGATAAATGATAAAACCCCTCTTCTTTGCAAAATAAGATCGTAAATAAAAGTACAGTAAATAACCAAGCATTTGTAAATGTACTTGCAAACATTCAGTAAAAGCAATGCTGTGTAAATTAAGGACAAGTCCTTAGCAGTCAACAGTTATATAAGTGTAAAATCAACACAAGTAAGGTCAGACCAGGGTCTAGGAATGTTAATGTTTTTGAACTGGAATGTTAATGCATCTGAACAGGAATTTATGCCAGGTACAACTTTACAAAGCAGTGTCTGGAATTAATATTCAGTACTCTTCCCCTCTAATAGACTTTAGTACTGTGGAAAATACAAGAAATACAAAAAAGGAAATCTCATTCATCTGCCAAAATCACAATCAGTGAAGCAAACTATGAGCTGATAAACAGCTGTTTTTCACTCTGATATAATAGGAACAGAAAGAGAAATATGGAAATTAGAAGGCTGCAAATGAGGTTGTTTCCCTTCCCATTCAACTCTCAAACATCCCAGGGAACAAACAGCACCTGAATTGTGGGTGTCCTTCTCTGGCATTGACTTATTTTTACTCTTTCAAAGCTCTCTAGTGCCCACTTGTATCTCACAAGTGAATGCCGACAAGTGCCATGCATGTCACAAAAAATCAGTCATTCAAAAAAGGAGAACAACCATTTTTTTTTTCATTTCAAAGAAATCTCTGCTGAAGCCACACAGCCAGAAGAAAGAAAATGCAAGATGTGCCCCACCCCAAAGACAGCAGGCAAACAGCAGAGTGCTGAAAGACAAGTAATTCAAGAGGAGCACAAAATAAGGAGAACGAGGAAGAAAGTGGGTTAGCCTGACTGATTTAGGAGGGGGAATGATTCAGTGTTGAGGGCCAGGCTATTGTAAGCTGAAGTCAGATCACAACAGACTTGGCTGATTGTCTTGTTTGATCATTTTTTTTTTGGGCTGCAAGGCTTCTGAGGGGAATACTATGAATTATAATAGCAGATGTTCATTTCACAGCATCTTAGCTTTTGACATTTCACGGTTCTGCGCTAAGATACCATCCTGAAGAAACTTGTATTGTGCCACTGACTTAGCAAACACTAAGACTATAAAAAGCCTCAGAAGTAAAACATAAAAACACAAAAATAAGTGAGCTGCTTTACCATTCCTTTAAAAAATGCTGCTGAAGTGACTGTGAGTAGTTGCCGAGCCCTCTTTTTGGCTAGATCCATTTCTCATAAAGCAGCAAGAAGTGCAAGATTAAAGAAAAGCAAACACTGAAGGGTTAAAATGTCCTCAAGCCTGCCATGCATTCAAACCTACCTTTGACCTTGCCTTTTACTAATCTGAGACAAACTATTCCTCTAACTGGCAGGACCTCAGAGGCCTTGAAATTAAATCAGGTCCCTGCCTCAAGGTATTTAAATTAAGTAGCTCTCTTAGTCAGGGCAATGTAAGTCAGCTGCCCATTTGATTGGGCTGAGGAGGGAGAACTGGCTTTCCTGGCACAGCTCCAGACGGGCAGTTGCCTTCAGAGCCCAGCAAAGTCCCTTCCATCACAGAGCAGAGAGAAAGATATAGAACACTTCTCCCTAAGCCATCATCATCTTCTTAATATCTGCTCCTTAATGAATCCCAGCTGAAGGGCTATTTAGCAGATGAAGACTGTTTCTTTTGGGCTGAAGGAGCTTGACCTCTCCTGTTGCAGTGGACTTTTATCTCCTTCCATAGCTGGCCAGCTGTGAGGCACACAGTTGTTCTGCCCACCCACTGCTGCATACATCCCCAGCTGGGAACAATGGTGGCCATGGTCCCACGCTGTTTTCTGGAGATTGTACCTGTGAGTGTCTGGGCTCCATCCTAAAATGGGCTCAAAAAGGGATAACCAAAGGTTGATGGGTTCTGTTGCTGGGCCATGGGGTGACATTTCCTAGCTGGGGATGCCTCTGCTGGTGACAGGGGTCATCTGGAATGCCAAATCTGTACTTTTCTTAAGGATTTATTCTTCCCATAACTAAAAGACCCACTTCTGGTTTGGTGGTTTTTTTTCTTTTCCTGAGCACTGTACCCTCACACGCATGTCTCATGAGAGGGCAGTCCTGGTTATGCTCCTGCCTCTGGAAAGGAGTTTTCAGAGCAGCTAATGAATCAGCTCATTCCTCAGTGGCTATTAATTATATCCATATTTAGGTAATAAACCATATTAACTTCTAAAGTTTCAGAACTACAGACAACAAAAGCAACACAACAGTGGTACATTATCATCTGAAAAAGACAAAATGAGGCATAAAGTTAGCAGCAGGAGGGTTGTAACCTCCTTTGTTTAAGAAATCCAGGGCTTGCTTTGTGGAAGGGCAGTAGAAATGGTCAGGGAAAGAAGGAATACAAAACAGTGCAAAAGTGCACAGCAGATTGGGATTTTCTGAATAAGGTGCTTTGGAGCAGACAGGGCTAAGAAAATCCTTCAGAAGATGCAGGGGAAGTGGGTAGATGAGGGAGGGAGAGAACTTGGCATCATTACTAGGGAATTCTAAATTTTTTATGATTTGAAAAGCCAGATTAGAGCATTTTTTTCTGGTTCCTCATGCCAGATAAATCTGCTGCTGGAGAAGAATAGGTGCACAGATCCTCTGACAGGTAGACAGAGTTAATTGATCCTGATCTGACACCTTAACAGCAGGGGGCACACCTTGGGAAAACGGAAGCAAAACTTCATTTTCTGTCTAAAAGGAAGACATTAATAGTCCTATGCCATTTAGTATGATTTGCTCCTTTGATCTGTGTATGGCTTTGTCTATCCTGTGCTAATTTACTTAAGTGTTTGCAAGGAGGGGCCAAGGGGAAAAAGCTTTCATTAGAGCTACAGAACTGCTGAGTTGTTTGACAGTAATTCTATCTGGAATTCATTTATATAAGTACAGACAAGGTGGGGTTGAGGAGTGATTTTTTTTCTTGATACCGTTAGGATAAATAGTTGCATGGAAATGTGTGTGTGTATGACTGAAATTGCTAAAAGCTTACGCCTAAGCAAAGTTCACCTTGTGTAATGCTGCATGGCTACTGACTGGGCCTCCTTGCTGTGCCTGGCACACTCATTGCTGATCTAGAACAAAACC
>NW_009258616.1:606905-626983 GCF_000687185.1 Egretta garzetta | reverse complement strand
TGCTCTAGACCAAAACCAGGCAAAACCATGCGTGTACATGCAGGTACATATGCAGGAAAAGTCGCAGTGAAAGCTTTACCCACATCTTTCTCTCAGCGTGTCCCAGGACTCCCAAAGGAATGATTTTTTAGAGACAGTATTTCACTCCCCAGGACTATTTTCTAGCTTCTTTGCAGGGGCTGCAGAGATGACAGTTGTGATGCTGGTTATTAAGATGCACTTATGCAGTGCACTGAGATTGTACTGAAACGATCAACAGGCTTTTCACTTGAGCAGCAGTCTCTTGGGAACAGATTTCAGCCACTATTAACCTAAGCTGTGTTTAAATCATTGACATAGAGATAAAAGGCTTCATATCTTGTTACCAACTCTTCAAGCCATCTGCTCCTCCATTTTGTTGAATAAAGTAGAACTGAGTGGATATGAGTGGTGGTATTGGTTGTGGGCTTTTTTTTATCTTCGAACGGGAAAAGAGGACAAAATGTTAAAAGTTTGATGTCAACAGCCTCTGTGCAGACCAGTTGTGATGTGCATCTGCACTCTTCCACACTATTCTTTGTACCAAGGAATTCTTTGTGGTCATTTTTGGCTGGGGTGACTCTACTCTACTCAGCAACAGAATCAGAGATGGGAGGCCCTAAATATGAAATCTGAAGAGAAAGACACCATTGTATAAAACATAGATTTATATAATAACATGGTGGATATCCTACTAAATGACAGCATTTTTAATCAAATAATGGCTGAAAAATGCAAAAGAATTCATAAGAAGAGATTCTACTAACTTTAATTCTTTCTATCAGGAACTAATATAAAATAAGTTATAAAATATAATTTTTTTCAAAATATATTCTTTAAATGATAGCCTGGCTTGATCAAAAAGTCTTAATGTGTATTAGTAGTTAAAACCTGAAATATGGTTTCATTACAGCTGATTGATTCATTACATTTCAATACATATTATTGGATTATTTTTCTTTGATTGCAAATAAAATTATTTTATTGTCCAATTAGTACACAAGGAAATTGAAATTAATGTTCTCAAGCATTAACTTGAAATAATGGAAATTCTAGAAATATTTCAACTTATACCTTTTTAAAACACTTATTTATAATTAGTTTATTCTGGTAAAATTTAAACACATAATGATCTCTGTAAAAGATACAGCTGGTGTTAAAGAATTGCTAAATTAAATAAATGAAAGCACTAACTGAACAGGTAATAACTTTTCTTAAAGCATTTGCCCAGCTGTAGATAAAGAAATATAATTGCTTCCAGATTATTTAGAAAATAGAAGTTTGTACTTTACATCTATGCCTTGTTTTTGTGGATTCCAAGATTACAATGCCCCTGATTTCCTTCAGTAACAGCATTCATTAATCTTGTATGCCATTAGCTCTCTCTTAAAGACTTTGAAGTACATTTTCTACATCTGGCTGTATAGAAGGTCAGGATGTTCCCAGCTTTATTTAACTCCAACCAGATTCTGATCACTGTTTTCCAAACAATTTAATTTTTATGTTGTCTGTCATCTTGCATCACTCCCAAGACAATATTAAAACTAAAATTGTTATGCTGTTAGTGATTTGATTTACATATTAAATTAAAATACAACAGTAACACCATTCATTTCCATATTGTTCCTCACAATAACCTCAGACTACTTTTATAATTCAACCAATATTGATATGTGTATTAAGTGGAAATCTCTTCAAATTTTAACACACAAAGACGTATCACTTTAGCAAATTCACATGATTCATAGTGATCTTTGCCTCAGACAGCTTTTAATTAGATATAATTATACATATCTAATAAAATAGATCAATTATGGGCAAATCTGCAGTAATTTAAGACAGGTATAAATTTTACAGCAGAGGTAAAAGACAGGGTAGAGAAATGCTGGATCCCTTGCCAATGATTATGCAGTTCAGCCCTCAACCCTCACCCATGACATCCCACTTCTAAGTGGGGAATGTCTCTCTAACTGAAATCATGATGCCATTGGAGTCAGTGGAAAAATTTCCAACATTTCATCTGCAATGGCTTTTCACCTCTGTTCTTATATAATACTCTATAACAAGCAGGTTTTATATTTGGCTATATTAAAATTCATATATGAGGTACTAATGAAAGCTAAATGCCAGACTGTGAAAAGTGGCTCATGTTGTTCCTGTAGTTCATATTTGATTTTTCTCTCCATGTCTCTCCAGCTCCTTCTTTTCTCTCCCTCTACCTTAATAAAATACATAAATACTATTTGTAATTTTGAGAAACTCAGGATATTAATCAGTTCCATTATGAAAACATCACAGGTACTTCAAGTCTTGCAGGGAGGTTATGTGGACATTTACAATCAGCCATTTATTTGCTCCAGCTCTTTTACATCGTTCTTTAAGAATGTGCTCTTTCATTTCACAGTTCACTTCTCTGACTGTTTAGATGGACTGTATTACTAAAGCAAGTTTGTCTCTCCACCGTCTCCAATATCTGTAGCAGTTATCCCTAATGACTTTACATGACTTACAGTTTCTCTCAGATTTCTTTTTCCATGGGCCAATAAATCTTTCCTCACAACTCAAGACTTCTGCTATCTTTTCCAAATGTAATATTTCCTCCTGAAGCTCTTGTTTGTTCTATTTTTCTCCTTTATATCTTTATATTTCAGCTTATTCACAAATTAATTTCATGCAAATTGTTACTGTCAATATCCAAAGCCTTTACCTGCTAACTTTGCACCTCAGCATCTCACAAAGTATTTTATGGCTTACCCAACACATATACAAATTATTTACAGGAGTTATTTAATTCACCCACTGCAAAAAAGTAGGGTGAAATAAAGAAGTCTTTAACAGCACATTCCAGCATTATGCAATGATTTAAGCCAAGAAATGGGGAATGTCATATCAACTGAGTCCATGGAGGAATGTGGAAAGGCAAAATGCTGTTAACCTAGTTACAATTTGGGGTAGAAACTTACATGCATTATAACATTTTCTCAGAGGGATATAAAATAACTATGACTCATAACTCTCCCAAAGCTACTTAAGATCTTGTCCTTCCAGACTTCCTGCACCAACTGTATGCTAATAACATTTACTGAGGAAAATTTCTGGATACTATATCATGCATAAAGATAATGAAATTTAGTGGATTTGAAATATCATATACTCTGTGTATTACAATGCTCTGTCATGCAGAAAATATTTTTAACAAATTCCTCACCAATGTCTAGGATTAAACGAAGTAACTTTGGCAGGGACATCCTTAGCCCCTTAGCAGAATGGGAAGATGTTGAATGTCTGAAAAAAACCCCATGCACTGAAAATTTACTTGTTCCTTCTGGAAAATTTGTTCAACACAGAGAGCAGAGAAGATCAATGCAAAGACAGTCCTCAGAGAAGGTTAGAAACAGCTCTGGGAAAAGTCATAACTCTTGGACCCAGTGGTCTTGTAGGAAAGCAGGAGAATAAATGAAAGATAGGGCAGCAAGGCACCAACAAGATGTGCCCCTGAATCCACAACAACAAGCCCTTGTTTAAGGGCAGGGGACACTGGCTGGAATGACACCCAGGGTCTCCTTCTGCCTCTCCTGTGGCCACGCTCTTTCATTTAGCCATATGTCCAACATGTACCTGAAACCCACCCCATCAAAATCGACTTTATGACCTATCTTTAAAGCATCTTAGCACCAGGCTCACCACACTACCCCCTGGAGCACTTCCAGCAGCTTTGACACGCACAGCCTGTCTGTTAGCACAGCCTGAACTGAAGCTTGTTGGGATGACAAACTAAAGCAGCCCGTGCGTGTTCAGGAAATGCTGTGCTTTGGTGCATGAAAATGAAAGCCCTTGACTCCCGTTTGTAAGAGCACCATCTGTTGGTGGATCATTCACATGGGGCTCAGAGCGACACCAAGGCAGAAGAGATGATGTCTTGCAGTTTTATGCGTTAACTTTTCTGTGAATCAATTACCGAGTTGTGCAAAATACTGTACTCAAACCTACTGCAGCACAGATTTGGATTTTTTTTACGGTCATTAAACTCCACTCATGTTACTGAAAATCCTACAAGCTTGGCTGAACTGGAAAGCCAGTGAATCTCCTTTACCTGGAGACACACCAGAGGTAGGTGGTGGACAACTGCTGTGTTCCAGTGCAGTTTCACTGGAGACTACAAGGATTCAGTGTTATTTAAGATATTAAGCTACAGAGGAAAAAAAAAAATCATCCCTCAAAATATACAAAATCCTAAAGCTTCAGAAGTGTGTGCAAATACATTTTTCACATTCTTTTCCTTTTATTGCATGCCCATGTCTGTCTGCATTGTGTGCCTGGAAACCCCTTTTGCCCAGATCCACTGTACCATGCCATCTCCCTGAGCAGTTTCAGACAGCTGCCATTCCTTTAAATCAACCTGCCAGAGAGACATTTCCTCATTCTCTCTCCAAATGCAGACTCCCTTCCTCCCCACTAAATCATCCTGGCTTAAGGCCCAGAACGGGCAACATTCAGTTCTGGACCAATGACAATTTTTCTTTACAGATCAAAATGTGGCTGTGTTTAATATTTTCTTTCCCAACCACACAAAGTTAGGAACAAGAGTTTTATATGCTGGTAGAAGTCATTCTGGCTTCCCAATATTCCCAAGTCCTAGAGGGTCTCTGAGTATCAGATTTCAACATTTTGCCAGTTTTCTGGACAGAGCAGTAAATTAAGTTATTATGTAAGTTGGTTTGTATTTATGCAATTTAATCTGCCTCTCTTTCTGAGGTATGTGTCAGGGAGAGGAAATGAGAGAGAGTAAGAGCAGAGTAAGAGGAAGATAGGAACCCTCTGAGACAAAGTTTCTGTAAGATGAGACAAGATGCATGGGAAATGTAGCTTGGAAAAGAGCAAAGGTGGAGAGAGCTATAAAACAGTGTGCATCATGGCTAGGAGAAGACAGAGATGGAATTTTCTGTGTCTACTTGATATAAGGAGAAAGAGTGAAGCCCAAGTCTATAGTGCAATTAAAAAAAGCAAAAAAAGGTTCTTAGTGGTATTATCATTGACTTCATGAATATGTGTCTTTCCTGAGGTTCAAAATGAAAAACAATTTGTCATTGATTCTCTTAGCCACTTCATTAACAATCACTTCTTAAAATCATACCCCTGGCATGAAGTGGTATGGGAATTACCACCTGATACCTTCAAGAAACCCCCAGATTTTACTCCTGTGCTCATTCTTCTAATCACAGGCTGCTCTGATGATGCCCCAAACATATTCTCTTCACTTACCTGGAAAACTGTCTATAAAGTGACTTTTTTGAGTGCTCTCTCTGGACCGCTTTTGGGTGTTGCCTCCCTCTCAGCACCACTAGTTTTGGTCAAACATGGGGTCTGCTATATTTAAGCCACCTTATTGCCAGAGTGTGGCAAGGAAAACCCTTATCTATAATCTCCTCAAAGTACATAAAAAATACACAGTGACACATTCGATGGCATCTCCCTCTTATCATCCTCCTGGGGTGTCAGAAGGGCTGGTCTTCACCCAGAAAAGTGTTTGGGTAACTGCCCAGAAGAGCCACTATGTGTCTGGGGAATTTGCTGATAAAAGGTCATCAGAAAAGACTCCTAGGCATCGCTGCATCCTCCTCCATTCACCCATTCATAGATAGCAAAAGCTCACAGCCTGCCAAGAGCTCACAGAATCCAGGCTCTCTCACATGACTAGTAAATTCTCTCTCTGGAAAAAGTCCTTGTGCCATTTAGGAGCTCCTTTCACTGGCTGCAACACATGCTTACAATAATCAAGGGATTCAATGGCACACTGCAAATAACAACATTGGCAAACAGATGTCTTTACTTCCACTTTCTTCTGGGTTTTCTTCATGATAACTAGCACACAAATAGCATGCACAACCCTTACTTTCCTCTAGGTCTTTGATTTAATTAAAGACTATACAAAAGCAGTATAAAAACTTAATGCAAAGATGCAGCACTGCCTGCTGGTGACAGTGCTGTCTCTTTGGTCATGATGATGCATTTTTATGGGTACTTACTGAATTAGATTAAATCAACTAAAGATTGCCAAAAGAAACAGTGCACTTTTGCAACCTAGGGTTATTAGACTTAATCAATTTTGCATGTATGTAACAAACTGTTTAGAAGGTCTATACTGTAATTATATCAGCAACAAAATTCTTGGACATTTTTTTTTCATCTACAATGAGAAAAGTCACCTGGACAGTGTAATGTTAGTTTCCAGAAGTGAATGCAATGTAAAAAAATCTGATTTTAAAGTCTTGTAATATCATCTCCAAATTTATATCTGTTATAAAATAAACCATGGCAACAGCATTTCTGCCGAGAGGGACCTGGGAGTCCTGGTGGACGACAAGCTGACCATGAGCCAGCAGTGTGCCCTTGTTGACAAGAAGACCAATGGTATCCTGGGGTGCATTAAGAGGAGTGTGGCCAGCAGGTCGAGGGAGGTTCTCCTCCCCCTCTACTCTGCCCTGGTGAGACCACACCTGGAGTACTGTGTCCAGTTCTGGGCTCCCCAGTTCAAGAAAGATGAGGAACTCCTAGAGACAGTCCAGAGGAAGGCAACAAAGATGATTAGGGGACTGGAGCATCTCCCCTACGAGGAAAGGCTGAGAGAGCTGGGCTTGTTTAGCCAGAAGAAGAGAAGACTGAGAGGGGATCTCATCAACACATACAAATATCTCAAGGGTGGACGTCATGAGGATGGAGCCAGATTCTTCTCAGTGGTGCCCAGCAACAGGACAAGGGGCAATGGGCACAAACTGAAGCATAAGAGGTTTCAATTGAATCTGAGGAAGAACTTCTTTACTCTGAGGGTGACAAAGCACTGGAACAGGCTGCCCAGGGGGTTTGTGGAGTCTCCTTCTCTGGAGATATTCAAAGCCTGCCTGGACAATGTCATGTGCAACCTGCTCTAGGAGAGCCTCCTTTAGCAGGGGGGTTGGACTAGATGATCTCCCAAGGTTCCTTCCAACCCTTGCCATTCTGTGTGATTCTGTGTGATTCTGTGACCATCCTTATAGAAGCAATAGGGATCATTCTGATGAATAAGATTATATAGAGAGCGAGCCAGCACTGGTGAGTTTTTCCACATCTTTTGTATTAAAATTAAAATCTTCATTTTGCACCTCCCATGCAGATTGTATTTTCTCAGGAAAAAGCAAGGTGCTTCATTTGCTGATTTTGTACTGGTGAATTTTACTTGCTGCTTCTACCTATTAAGCACATCTATTCCCAGTTCATATAATATTCAAAAAAAGAAAACTGTTTTAATGAAAGATATCGAGGCCTTGAAATAAAAGTGTGCAGTATGAGGCTTTCAAAAATGATGAGAGTAAGAAAGATGAGTGCTCAAACTCTCTGTCTCTGTGCTCTTGACAGCACCAGGATTGCAAAATTAACTCTTAATTGTTCAGTCAAAAACGTACATGAATGTATTTGAGAAAACTGGACTGGTGAAGAATAGATGAAATATTATCAGATTACTGTTAAGGTCTGTAGTTCACATTTCTCAGTCACTGAGGTTTTACGACAGGCTATATAATCAGTTTTGTTCTAAACTTTATCCCAACATAGTAATCTAGAATATGAGTTTTTATAATCAAGGTAACGTCTATTTCAGCTCAATGAAAAGCATCATACAAGCCAATAGATAAACCCTAGTTTTACTGAAGTCAACAGCAAAACTTGTGATTTTCATGACACCGTGTTTCACTTTTTGTGGCTTTGCCAAAAAACATAGAAAAAGAAAGAGACAGAAAGAGGCGGCTCTTTTATGGGGGGAAAAAAATTGAATGAAATTTCTTTCACCTTATTCCATTTAGGAGGAAGAAGAGCCAGGGAAGCAATAAAGAGGAAACATATTTGTCTTCTACTGCCCAACAAAATTGTTCTTTGAACAGACACTACTAAAAAGAAACAGGAGATTAGAGAAAGAAATGGAATTTAGATCAGAGGCAATTGTATAGATGTCATTTTTGTTGAAATAGTCGCTGAGGAACAACTGGGGCACAGCAACATGTCCTTCAAGAGCTGGACATCAGTATATGAAGCCGCTGTCAAAGCAGCAGCAGGGAAGCAAGCCTGTCCAAAGAGCCTATTTTGACAAGTAACGCTAACTACTTTCCCCCTGTTTATTAGACTATGGCTGCTGGGAAATTGACTGTGCCAGTCTTTGCTGAGTGTTTTTTTTTTAAAAAGAAAATCCATATAGAGCGTTCTGCCTTGAACACAATGATGTTACAGGGTCTATATTTCATCTGCGAATGAGTTAATGCATAAAGAACATAATTTCCCAGGAAAGTATAAAGGCCACCTATAAACCATATGTACACAATTTTATTTGCAGAAAACCCTCAACATATTATGTAATACCATGCTGCAAGAGAAGCCACAGTATGCTTTTGTGTAAAACACTGTCATGACTGTTTCTTGATGTTTAGGCTGCATTCATCACTTGTTTGGATTTCTAGTTCCAAGGGCCAAACACTTTTAGCATTTGTGCTTGGTTTTTTTAATGTTACTTTCTGTACCATGATCCAAATTTGTTTTGCAGTCACCTGCCCCTAAATAGTTTACTAGAAAACAGCTAAGGCATAATGCTTCACACAAGCCTTATGAACAGAGTAGAAAGGATGATACAACCCTATTCCAATGAGGCAGTGAGGTGGAAGAAGCTTAAGCTTCCTACCGTGTTTTTCTTGAATCAACTTTAAACTAACGTAGTTATTGTTGTGTTATGTTATGTAATGTTATGTTGGTTGAAGTTGTTATATTATTCATTCATTATTAATAAATACCAGAAAATATCAGAAATATCAGAAAAGGATCTTAATGCAAATGTCCGTTTGCTCTTCAGTCACAAAACTAATTGTAGACATATAGAAATTATAGTCCAAATGCAAACCCAAAGCAACATGCCTGATAACATGCTTGCAACACTTCTGTGCCTGAATATTTGCTGGAAATTTTGCTTGAGTCAGAAACTACTATTTGCTCGTGTACCCACCATTTTGCATTTCATACTTACTAGGAAAAACACATGCAGAAAAAGGCAGCTTTTAAAAACATCCCCTGGAAGGCAATGGCCCTGTAGTCCCAGTTCTCATTCTCTGCCTTTGTCCTGTGTCAGGCAAAAGCTAGGTAGGGGAGAGGCATCTCACAATGGAAAGAAATGTGTTAGGGTTTCTGTAGAGATTTGCTCTCATGAGGCTGCAGGCATAGGAAGCTCCACATACAGTCTGGTTCCCCAGAACGTTTGACAACAATAGAAGTAAAGACCTCTAAGATGACTGAATTATAATGTAGTAAAGATGGTCTTGATCATGGGAGCAAACTGCTCTGAGGAGGATGAAGTGCCAAACTCATAAACATGAATTTCAGCCTCTAATACTGTATGTCATCATGAGCCTTAAATATATACAGTCAAAAGAGCCCAGGTTGTGCATCCCCCCCCTTTCATAAAGAACATTTCATTGGAACCTATTCTAAATTTTGTGGAAATATGAACATTTCAACACACTTATTAATTGATTAATATTCACAACAATTAGGAAGAGAGAAAGCAACATCACATACAGTTTGTTATTTGACTGAAAGGATAGTCTTCAGATGAGGGCTGAGATTTAGGAACTCTGACTAAGATCACCCTAAAAGGCAAGGGGATTATTAGCTCTTAAAAGTAATGACTTTCTCAATCCACAATTTCACAAATTTGGAATTTTGCTACATTGAAATTGCTGTATAAAAAATTCCAAAGACATAGACAAAATCTGAAAATAACACAGTTGTTCAAGCTTTGCTTTTATGCCCCAGTTAAATACCTCTGGCATTCAAGGTTCAAGTTAAAATTAAGATGGTAGAAGCCCTAAGTCATAGATTCAAACTGACATTCTGTGGCAAGAGTAAGTGAGACATCAACCCTCATCATGGCTCCATTGCCACTTTAATATTAATCCTACCAGGAAAAGTTATGCCTTTTATACAATGGGGTTTTTTGACCTGAGCTCCTTACCATGTTTCAGGGCTCTTTGTGTTGCTTCCAAATAAAAAGAGAAGTTGATTATGTCTCAGGCAGCTTAGGAGCAATCACAGCTATTCACAAACAGCAAACAAAGTCTTGATTTTCTGAATGCAACATGAATCCAACAATAGCACAGAGCTTCTTTGCTTCAACTTTCATTCAAAAGCTCTTTATGCTTCCTCAGTAAGTGACTGCTTCACTGGCTGTTCAGTCATGGGCTACATTTCTGCTCTTTTTCTGTGCTTTATTCTGTGGTGCTTCTTATACATGCAGGCTTCTAACTAAAATTATACTTAATCAGGCATTGCTCCCAGCTAGTTTAAACTCCAGTGCTTCCTCACATCTGTTTTTGATTGGGCAGTGATATATGCTTGCATTTTTATCTGGAGACTGTTCTCACCTCAGCACCCTATTTATCTCTTATGGACAGCTTAAGCGGAGGACAGGCTTCACTCATCAGTCTCAGTTGTACCCATCAGTCCACCTCTGAATTGTATACTTTTGTAGCACCAGGCACAGGACTCTGTGTCTAACTGGGGCCTTTGGAGCCTAATACAATATAACATTAAATTATGAAGAGTCATAATTGGCATGACATGTCTGGGTTTGCAGCAGTGGAGGTTGTGAGCCCCGCAGACAGCTTGTGATGTTTCATGTTCACAAGGATGGGTGCAGTCTGTGCAATCCCACCTTGGTTTCAGCTCCACCCCTGAAGCCCCAGAGCTGCATCCATGAGCCAGCATGAATCCTCTGCTCATCCCAGCAGGGCCTGTTTGCCTGGGCTCAGTGTCCCAACAGCACAGCTTCAGAGCATCTACACCAGCATCTGGCCAGGCTTGCAGTGCTTGTTCATCCAAACATGCAACCACTTGCACCCAGCTGAGCAGTGAGATAACCCAGTGCAGATCTAACAGTGATCCACCTGTGGCTTTTCATGTCATAAAGTCACAGTGGACAGGTCAGACTCAGAAACAGCAGGAGAACATCAAATCTGTTTTTCTATCAGCAAAGAAGATGATGATGAAACACCAACCCCTTCTGAAAAGCCAATCTGATTGTTTGCTTTTTGGGGTGGAAGGTTTTGTTTTCTGTAATCTTTGGCAGGAAGGAGAGAGAACAAGGGGAAAAAAAAAGGCAGCAAGTTTCTTCAGCTGCAATTTGTGACTCACTGAAAAGTGACTGGGTTTGGTTTGCTGACAGCTGCTGCCTGCTGGCAGTTGTGGGCTTACACAGGTTTAATTTCTATGCTTCCCTTTTTTTGCAAAGCAAATATAAATAAATTGGAGAGCTTGACATGAGTGAACTCAACAGGTGTGTTTTCTCCTGTTGGGATACTGAATTTTCTTTTACTTTGGAATGGGGGAAGAAGAGACTGGACACAATAGATGAAGAACAGCAAGGAGACACAAGAGTGTTTCCTTGAAGAATTAGGGAAGGATAAAAACCCAAAAAGACTTCCATCTGCCTGTCACACATGAGGTTTGCTGATAAACTGGAGTAGAAGGAAGTACACCAATTATAGCATTAAACCCATAATTTCATTTACCTTTTTGGTCAATGTGACAAAACCAAAAAGACTGGGAGAATAATGTAGTATAATAATGAGCACAAAATTATTACTTTTAGAAAATACTGGGTTGACTCCTCCAGTCCTCTGAGTTCAGTTTGCTCTCTCTTAGCAGATGGTTATCTATTATGTATTGCATTTTAAGCATAAAGCAGTTGGATGTTGTTCCCACTGGATTTCTCCCTGCGTGTTGGGAAGCTCTGCTGTTGTAAAGCCTCCAACAGGCGATGTTTCCGGTCCTGGATCTGTATTGCTTGGCCTAAGGTCAGACATGGGGTCAAAAGACAAGAAGGTGGGGAAGTGCGTATTGGACCCAGGATTTTCTTTGAGCAATCTCCCAGGGGAATCCTGTTGCTGAGGGAGTTTGGTGAAGCAGGAACCAGTGCTGATCCTCTGCATCTGCTGGCAGACAGTGGATGTCACAGGAGCAAACTGAAACACATGCTTGGAAAATTCTTTGGAAATTAGCCATAAATCCCTTAGGGAATAAGGAGGGATTTATAGCTGGGATTTCATATGTTGAAAAAAAATCCACCAGTCAACTCTCAGGTTAGGTTTGTCTTCCCAGAAAAGCAGAGTTTATCACACTAAAGGAGTACAGATCTCCCATAGAAAAGGAACACTACACTATACTGAAGTGCGTTACATTTTTATTTTATGTGTTGGTCAGCTTTATTATCCATGTCCTTGAAAATGATAATAAAACTGGCAATTCTTAACAGGTGTGGATTACGGTACTGTTGTGCCTCATGAGCATTTTTGTTCCCTTACTAAAGCAGTATTAAAATCGTGACTTCTAATCCACTGCACTTGGAGTTGCTTTCCCACACTTAAAGGGTCATCTGTACATGTTTTCTAGGTCTTGGTTTTGGTCTTCATCTTTCTCTGCCAATTTTGGTTATTTTTGCCTCCCGCTTAACTTGGAAATTTTCAACCTTTTAGGCAGACTTTTTTTTTTTTTAAATCCTATATTTGATTTCCTGAAAAATACCACAGTTATTTATTTCTGAAAAAAAGACCCATAGAGTCATACAAAAAAAAATGAGGATATATATTACTGGAATGCAACTTACACATTAGACATATGGAAGATTTGATTCCCCAAAGAATGCACAGGGTGTATGTATGAAGCTATTTTTAAGTACCGCCAACTCTAAACATTAAAAGTCAATAAACTTGCTGCTGTTAGAGACAAAGATTATCGTTAAAATTTCTGTCCTTCCAGGTTAAGGTAGCAGAAGACTCTCATTTCTTTATGAAGGTATATCCAAATGCTTGGGTTTTGCTAGGTTGGTTTGCACTCCATCCAGATTACAATGGCTGTTCATTAGTTGCATTTAAGCATAAAGATCATGATTACCACAACTTATCAGGAGGGGAAAATGGGTTTCAAACCCAGTGTTTCAACTTTCTCTATCTTCTGCCACTGTGAAAAGATAATCTCTGCTTATTTTTTTCTGCAAATGTCAACCATGTCATCTCTGTTTATAAATGGATGAATTCCAGTCTTGAAATGCTTATTCTAAGCCTCTGTTACTGGAGGCATTTTTCTTTGGGTAATCTGGTGCAAAGAAATATTGTCTTCATTACTGTTCAAAATGAAAGGAAGAGGGAAAAATTGTAAAGGATTGTGACTGGGTTGCAGCTTTGGGTGCTATCCAAATTGGCTTTTGTGGATTTGTGAGACTGCATTATACCCCATTGTAGGAAAGGTAGTGTGCATCAGGAAAAATATAACTATGACTTCTTTCAACTCTGAAGAATTGAAAGAACCGAAGACTGTAACTGAAGAGCATAGTAGTGTGACACAAATATATTTGGTGAATTATTTTCCAAAAAATTTACTTAGAGATTAATTTTTAAACACTGTAAAATGTGCAGATGAATAGAAATTTCTTCATATAGGCAAGTATAAATACATGTCTCTAGAGAAAATGTGTTCAGTGAAGAAGAACTAATGAAATGAACAGAATGTGAAGGTAAAAATAATGTGTTCAAGTCAGATTAATGAGGATCACTTCAATATATCCACACACAAAGGATTATAATACAAATTAGAATGAGCATTATTAAATAATTAAAAGGAGGGGTCTCACTCAAAGATTCCTTCATTTTAATCTTTTTTCTCTCTGTTAACTGTTATGGATCAAAGAACAGACTCCTTTAGCTCCTCCTGCACCAGTTTTCCAAAGTGATATGCAACAGTAAAAGTGAAGGCCTGTTCACCTCTTCTCTTGCTCATTGCTCTACCCAAACACAGGCTGAAGTGTGCTGTTGTATATGTCTCACCTCACAGGTGAAATTTTACCTTCATTTGAGATCACTGCCAAAACTCTTACTGATTTTTCAATTGATTCTGTCTTCTACAGTCCATAAGCCAGATAACAGCTAGCACTACCATCTGCATCTCTTACTCTGTTTTCTCTCTTTCTTTTACATTGGTCAACACTTTACACGATTCTAAGCCTTACGGTTAGGTGAAGCTGGAAGTTAAAGCCTTTCAGGGACTGCCTACTGCCTGCCTTGTCTGTGCCAGATCTCTAGAGAATGTATTTTTGTTGTTACCACCACTAATGGTTGGGTCCCTCTGCAAGGATGTAGCCATTGCTAGGCAAGGCAGGGGACTTAACAGAAACAGCAGCCTCTGCTGTGAAAACAAACCATCCATCCCCTGGTGAAAACAGACCCAACAAGCTTGTCTCTCCAGGGCTGACTAATTTTATCCATATCCTTGGGACAGTAGGATTCAGTTTTGCCTACCCTCCTGCTAAGAAGCTTTGAGTAGGCTTTGCCTCTGGCTGTTGTTCAGTGCCCAGAGTCACTGGGGAGACATTTAGAGAGCAGTTACTGTTCAGCTTAAAGCCTACTGAAGTCAATAGAAATGCAAACTTTTCCTAAACTGAAGTTTGGTTTTAGCTTGTTATGCTGAGTGTGTGACATCATTCTATCTTTTTTTATTAAAGACTAAACTGCAAAATAATAGTTTTTAAAATAAACATGTGGCTTAGCAATTTCTCATTGAGAATTAGCGCCACACTATTGCCAGCACTTGCAAATTATTTAAAATTTCAAGGCAGTTTGTGTTCTTCCCCAAAAAGTCGTGGAGTGGTGTAATTAATCACAACAAAGATTTAAATGCACTTAGAGATATAGATGTTTTCATAAGATCTCTTTAACAAGTAAATCTAATTCAACATATTATTTCAACAAATGCATTCTCTTTCTTTTTTAAAGACATGATTAGTTACATCTGAATAGTTTTTCTTTGACCAAATCTATTTCAAAATAAGTATTGATTTGGAGAAAGTGAAATCTTTCATAACACAGGCTTAATCCTGAGCATGTATTTCTTTTTGATTTTCCATTAAAAATTTCCCATCTTAAAATTTAAGACACTTTTGAGTTAAAATTATAAATAAATGATAATATTTAGAACTTTTATGTTTTGCAAAGAAAAAACCTGATTCATTCTGAAACAAGAATTAGATGACAAATGGAAATTTTAGGCTTGGTTCATGGTGGGGAAATAAGAACCTGTTCTTCAGTCTTATTCAGTTACAATGTTTGTAAATCTATAGGAGAAATCAGAAGGAAATATGGGGTACTCTAGCTGGTCCAGTGAAAGCTGAAAGAAAATGCTAAATAAGCCATAGATCTTCTAGAGTTATTTCCATGAAACATGACGGAGGTTTTTGCACAGGTAAAAGGTATGGTAATATTGCTGACAGGCAATGTAGCAGAGGAGAATGGGTTACATTATCAGGAAGATTTCTATGTAGAAATATCTCTCTTCTTCCTTCTTTATGAACTCCCCATCAGCCAAAGGAATCAGACTAATGAATCTATTCTGAGGAGTTATTGAGAAAGCAGTATAACATATTATCTTGTGTAGTTTTTGCTGATGTAGTGTTTCCCATGAAAACACTTTGTGGAGTCCAATTTAGCAATGTGTTATATTTTAAAAGCTTTCATTACATTATGAAGTAGTGTGGGAACTGCAGAATACCAGATATCTAGATTTATGAAAAGCAATTAACTGGGCCAGGTTACATGAATACAATAAGAAGGTAAATGGCATTGTTTCAGGCATTCTGCCCAGTGTGGTTCATAATTCTTGAACATTAATGTACTTGGAAAGGCAAAGATAGCTGAACTTCAACTTGTCCAAGAAAATTTCTTATAATAGCAATAACAGATTTAGTATGAATTAGATGATCTCTTGAGGTTTCCTAATCCTCATTTAAACTTAGGTGCTTATAGAAAATGAAGTTTATTCAGCCATGCTGGCTGGCTGGGTGTCAGTCTCAGCCTATAATTTCCTGTGGGAAGATGTTACTCTCAAATGTGTTAAGTTCCTGAAAATGTTGTGAAAATTCACAGCTGAGTGAAGGAGAGAAATGTAAATTAGTGCCAGAGTGCAGGTAAAACTCAGACATCAGCTTCAGTCAAGTACTTCCGCAGTGGCTGGGGACTCAGACTTGGTGGCTAAGCTGCAGAGGGATACAGACCACCAAACGGTGGCCAGAGATCAGGGAGGGAAGGCCTGGAGAATACTCATGGAGTCAGATTGTTTGAAAGGGGCCCCAGGGTGAGTAGGCAGTAGTTCCCAGGAGCAGCACACAGAGACCAGGACCAGAGCAAAAGTGAGGCCAGAGGGATGCTAAAAAGGTCCCTCAAAGCAGGCAAGTATCTCAGGGTCCCAAGAGGAGAATCTGTGTCTCCAACGCAGAGGCTGAAATTGTCCTTGGAGGGAAAGGCATCTGGAAGGAGATGGACTGTGTGGGATATTCCCTGGGCACCAGTATCTTTTGAAGCAGCTCCCTCAGAGCTTCACAAGAAGACTTTGAACCTGAATACTCCAAAACAAGGGAAGCACTACAGAAAGTTAATGAATGGGAACAATCCAGTAAAAATGGCTAAAAATTATGGGGAAAAGTACGAAATTGGGAATGGGATAAATTATTATAATTTGCTATCTGGTGCCAGTGGTTCTGTCCTTACACATGAGTCAAGACCTGCCAAAACTTGCAATCCGATGACAGAACTTTGATGTTTATTTAATATGTTGGCACTGCTAATGTAAAATTAAAAAACATGCAAAAACACTCTTATAACAGTTCTGACTCCCTTTATTTGTACAAAAACTGACTTTTGTCACCAGATCCCAAGAATCCATATCTTTAACATAGAAAAATTGCTGGTCTAAGTCATGATATATGCTGCCTACGTGTCCTGTGGCAGGAGTGCTTCTGATGAAGTGTATTTTGCATTACAAAATTATTCCCCAGATTACTGAGAGAAAAACAAATAACAAACTCAACTTTTCAGTCAATAACTTCATTTAGATGAAATTTTAAAAATGCATTTTTTTCAAACTCCCCCCAAAAAATCAGTGTACTTTGATTGACCAAAAGGGAGGTTTTGGTTTACTTAGCATGCTTCTAAAACACTGGGGGGAAATTCACTTTGGTTCATGGCAAAGCATATTTTCCAAGTTAATTTGGTCTGCAGGCACACTATTTAAATTGTTGTTTTGTTCAGTGGTAGACCAAAACTCATCACAAGGCACTTCATCCCCCAAACATCTTAACATCTTAAATGCGAAAGAGCTTATGGATCATTATGATCTTTTTCTCTAACCTGTGTGACACAGACCTGCCTCCTCGAGTGTGGTTAGTTAGGACTGGGTTTGGGGATGCCAGTGCTGCTGCCTAGGAAACAATCTGACTCACTGCAGAGCTGCCATAGTGGCAGAGCAGAATGACCTCCAAATGAGCACAATTTAATGCTTGTTTTGCTATTTCAAGCCCAAAGAATAATTTCTAAATATTCAAACACTTTTCCATAATCGTTGGTTTAGTAAAGTGCTTTTTTCCCCTGTAAAACTGTTTTTGCTTATTTTACCGTTATAGTTAGAACAGCGCAAACACTAAGAATCCGGCCTGTCTGAGATGTATTGCTAGCCTGGAAGGTCCATCAAGACATGGGCCTAAAGACCTGCCTCTCTACTTTAGACCTCAATTCTTTTGCAATCAGTACAACATTTTACCTGTGACTTAAGTTTGTGTTAGACTAGCCCTAAAGGAACAAAAATGTTTTGCCTAGTTCCTACTATGAAGTGTAGTAGTATGGTTGCATTCTCAGCATTAAGAGGTTATTGAGTATTGGAGAGGCCGTCAGAAACCTCAGATAATCTGGACACAACAGCATTTTAATGCAAGCAGCAGTGATCTGTTTGTCTGCCTGTGACAAGAACTAACGTGAACAAGTGATCTACGTGACCCATTTTGAACAGTCACTGTAAGGGAAAGATGAGATGCAATCAACCAAATATCAGGCATTTCTGCTCAAGAGCTCTATAAGGCTTTTTTCGATCAATCAAAATAAATATATGAAATTAATATCGTGTATTCTGCCCTGAAACATTTCAGTAAAAATGCACTCCACATACAAGAATACCTGAATCTGTACTGAAAAAACCACAGGGATCTTAGAATCATAGAAACATTAAGGTTGGAAAAGACCTCCAAGGTCATCACATCCAACCATCAACCCAACACCATCACACCTACTAAACCGTGTCCCAGAGTGCCACATCTACAGGTTTTTTGAACATCTGCAGGGATGGTGACTCCACCAGCTCTCTGGGCAGCCTGTTCCAATGTTTGACCACTTTTTCAGTGAAGATTTATCCTAATAGCTAATGTAAACCTCCCCTGGCACAACTTGAGGCCATTTCCTCTTGTCCTATCACTTCTTAGTTGGGAGAAGAGACCAACACCCACCTCGCTACAACCTCCTTTCACGTAGTTGTAGAGAACAATAAAGTCTCCCCTCAGCCTCCTCTTCTCCAGGCTCAACAACCCCAGTTCCTTCAGCCGCTCCCTATCAGCCTTGTGCTCCAGACCCCTCACCAGCTTTGTTGCCCTTCTCTGGATACCCTGCAGCACCTCAAGGTCTTTCTTGTAGTGAGGGGCCCAAAACTGAACACAGCACTCAAGGTGCAGCCTCACCAGTGCTGAGTACAGGGGCATGATCACTTCCCTGCTCCTGCTGGCAACGCTATTCCTGCTACAATCCAGGATGCTGTTGGTCTTCTTGGCCACCTGGGCACACTGCTGGCTCATATTCAGATGGCTGCCAACCAGCACCCCCAGTCCTTTTCCACTTTCCAGCCGCTCTTTCCCAAGCCTGTAGCGTTGTATGGCCTTGTTGTGATCAAAATGCACGACCTGGCACTTGGCCTTGTTAAACCTTATATAATTGACCTCGGCCCATTGATCCAGCCTGTCCAGATCCCTCTGCAGAGACTCCCCTACCTTTGAGCAGATCAACACATCTGAAGTACAAAGCCAAAAAACAGAGAGAAAAAGCACTGCATAAAGTATAAAATTCAAAATCAGCCTAATTGAGACTGAGAGAACTCAAACCTACCTGAACTCCCTACCCCTGCTTGCATACCCTGAGCACTTGTTTCTCTCTCCCTCTCTCTTACTGATTTCATGTATCTCTTGTTGCTTGCTGCAATAAAACTGTTCAACCTTGCCTTTTGTCTCATGGCTAGAGCACTCCCCAGGGAAGGGGCTGGATTGATGACGGATGCTCTCCAGCGTGTTTGACCACCAGCATGCAGAACTTTGGGATTTCCCCCTGGCGACCCCGGACCAGTGCATAGCCCTGAGCATGCATTTAGGCTTCACACTAGAAAGCCTAAAAAAAATGACAGATTGAATTGCTTGAATTATAGATGCCTATGTCCATTACTGACTCTAGGCATAGCTTCCTGAAGAAGTCACAATAGTTAACTTTAATAAATGCTTGAAGCATGCAGTGAAACCACATAGTTTATTGCAATATAATAAAAATAGTAAAAGCCTTATTCCCCTTTGCAAGCAGTCCCAGAGGGTCAGTGAATATTTATAACTAAGGAGAAAATATTCTTTTTATGCCCTTCACATCTGCTATTTACAAGGAATGATTGCCTAGGAGATTCTTTAATTAACCTAAACATTTCAGTTAATGGCCAAAAAATTCACCTTGTGCATTATAGTTTTCTCTAGGCATCACATATATGAAAAGTAGTGGTAGCTGCTACAACTCAGGAAAAAGATGAGATTATAGAAACTAAAATCTGCCATATGAAATTAATGTTATTCATAACAATTTAAAAAAAATATTACTATGCATCCTCCTGGATACACTGTAGAGGTTTCTAAATCAGGGCACATTTGGTTTCCTATATAATTTTCAATATTTTTATGAATTTCTAAATCTCATGACACCTTTTGCTTTTCATTTTCAAATGATCTAATTATACAGGTAAAGTCAGAGAAATGGCTTTGCCTTTCCTATAGTTGTGTGTATTTTAAGCCTGATGGATATTCTGAGGTAGATTTCCACTATACCTCTATTAAATGGCGTATTGATCCCTACAGTTTTAAATACCCACAGCACGCTCAT
>NW_009258616.1:598845-606886 GCF_000687185.1 Egretta garzetta | reverse complement strand
CTAGAAAAATGTAAATGGTATAAATGATCCATCTGGAAATGACTGTCTTCTTGCCAGAACACCATTTGGGATCCATTCTATCCAGCCTGGCCCAAGTCACTGACACTATAAAAAAAAGTCTAGGGAGTGTATTCATTTTAATATGTTATATATTATGCCACCAAATTAGTCACAGTATCATTCATCTACAAACACATAATTGGGAGCCATGAAATGTAACCATGGACCAGCTGGGTATCTGAGGAATCTTTCCACAGAGTGAGAATAGCTATAATCCAGCATTCAGCGCAGTCTGCCTGACTCTGATCAAGGACTGACACCTGGGTTTTCCAAACCTCAAGTGTGCCAGCTGCCCCTGATAATCTCTGTCTGTTCTTGTGCAGAAGTGTTTGTATATGTTTAATGCTTATACAATGTTTGCAGGATCCTACAATAAGGGGTACTGAGAGACATAATCTGGCACTGCTATAATATATATTGCTGTTATGAGTATCTGTGAAGTCTAATTCTGCTTTCTCCTTCAGTCAGCTTTTGATTTTGTTGCAACGTATCATGAGTTATGCTAAAATTTAGACCCAACCCCCGTGTACCTCTTTGAAGTTAACTTTGAAATGCTTAATTAATGAAAGCTGAAGGATTTGCCGCATGACAGTCACAGCTGTGAAGCTAAGCCAGTTTGTTAGGCTACTTTACAAAGGCTTGATGGCTAACTAAAAATTTGGGACCTCCCTGTCAATCATTCATGAAGCCTTCTAAATAGTCTCTCACATCTGCTCAGAAGCTGCCTGAAATGAGAATGTGCTCCCATTAACATGCCCATATGAAAGATGGATTTTTTTTGTTAAAACTCTGTGTTGATGAAAGAACAGGTATTTTTGGAATAACACTGGCCCTGCTTTCCAAACCTCACTCTAGGAGCACAACTGGCTGGAGGCAATCTTTCTTCAGCATGGGATGAGCGAGTTTCCATGGGACAGCAATTTCGAGGGGTGTTAGAGTTATTCCTTCCAAGAGACACTAGAGATTCCTTAGAAACAACGTAAGTGAAAAGTGTGGGTTCTGGGGAAAAAAATTCAGGGATAGATTCAAGGAGCCAGTGGTCACATGCAGAAGCCCCGAAGCTTGAGCCGTAACCTTCTTGCAGTGCTTGTGCAGTCTTCATGCTGAACACGACAGTCGATAGACAAGTGATTCCTGTTTGCCAGTGACCACCTGGCAATGCTCGTTGAGGCCCATGTGTCAGGAGTGCAAACAGCTTTCCCTGAGAGCTGGGGAATGAAGTTCTTGCTCTTGCTCACTGACTCCATTTCAGCCCAACATGCAGGAATAAGAGAGAGGGCATGAATTAGGCAATAGAAGTCTCTTGTACGTGAAGGTGGAATTAACGCTGTAGCCAAATATTTTGCAAAGCACTGGAGTTAAAGAGCTGGAGTGACTTTTTAAGGTTGCTAAGACATTACAGTCCTCACTTCGCTTTGTGAGTAGACACAGGTTTGGGCTATCTCATGAGCTGTAATAATGTTTTGCAGTGCAATCAAGCAGAGGAAAAAAGCAGCGCACGCCCAGCTACCTACAGGAATTCTTTATGCTCATTCTGTTTTAACACAGCAGGTGCTGCTTCACTGTTTCATTTGTGTGCTAAGCTGTTGACAAACTGAAAATATGAGATGTGTTTGAGAAGGAAGGTTTATGTGATAAAAATACTAGATTTTTTATTTCAGAGTTAAAATTGAAACTGAATTTAGAAACATTTTGTGAGTTTTAGGTAGAACTACAAAAGGTACTGCAGAATTATCAGAACTTCTTTTCTCAGGTACTTTCCCTCCTTATTTTTCATCTAGGACACATAGCTGTAAGGCATTTATAACTGTAAAAGGTAAACCTTTCTGGTATATTCTGAAGAGATCAAAGTTATAGAGAATGCTTCAGTACTTTGCAAAAACTTTATGCCCATGAGATTAAATAATTTAAAGCAATTTCTCTGCAAAAGCGTATGCACTGTTAATCTCTGTACAGGACAGTTCACAGACCGTAGATATAGCAACACAGACACCTTAATCTGACAAAACATAAACTCTTTTGTGCAACCTCAAGAACATGTTTTATAGTGAAATATATGTGTGTAGATTTAACACAGGAAAATTAAGATAGTTAGTAGGCAGAAAAGTGTTGGGGAGGACTGGGGTGAATGACAAAGATTTCCTCTCTTGCTTGAAAGTAGAGAAACAAAGGATCAAGAGACTGACAAAAAGTGGGCAAGTATTTGGGCTGTGATTATTATCACAATCATTACAAAATACCTTCACCATTTTTGACAGGATGAAACCTCTCCTTTCCCATGCAATGACCTACTGCAGTTCTTTGAGTTAGGTTTTGAATATGAACTTGGTCAGCAAGAGACTGTCTTGGGTCACTGAAGTGAATGACAAAACTCCAGAAGTTACTTGGCAAGGAGCAAGAGTAAACCCAGGAAAATAAATACTTAATGTGAAATTTACTTCCAATAAGATGATTCTGTAGTATTTAAGCACAATTCACATGCTTTGAATCAATAATTCTGTTTATTTTTATTAGTTATACATTTATTCAATGTTCCTATATTGTTACTTTATACATTATGGAAGCTGCTTGGAGATAGCTGTTCCTGAAATCAGACTATCGTATGAATTACAAGTACAAACTTTTCTCAATTACTTGGGGTTTATCTCAACTTTCCTGAAAACAGGGGTATTCACAATACTTTCTTTTTCAAAAAATATGGAGAAAAAGTGCATGGCTGAGAGCACAAAATGAATGTTTGCTATGCATTAAGGAACATGATCTCGCCACTCATCATGCTTCTATTTGCTTTTCAGATCACTTCCTCTTTCTGACTCTATTTGCAGAAATTAACAGCATGATTTTTGCTTGGCATCCAAATTGTTCAGGTGAGAACATTCCAGTGAAAAGAAGCAAAGTACACATTTACTTTTGAGCAAGGAAATCATACCAAACGTCAAATCCAATTAGAACCATTACGGGCAGTAGTTAGAAAGATATGAAAAATGCTAGTGGGATGAAATAACATTTTCTAAGCAATTCTTAATAAAGGGTGTAAATCTCTCTATATATTGAGAATCACAAATAAAGATTATCTGTAAAAATTCCACATTTTTACTCAGCAAATTTATTTAATACACTGTCAACCTAATTTAAACCAATGAGACTATTGTTGTTTCTTAGTAGATGCATGCCATGCTGAATTGGGACTTCCAGCAGTTCTGAGCTTGAAGGGTCTGGCTGAATCCCTGTCTGAAGTGAAATGCTTTACCCAAACACTCTTTTCAAGAAAGTGAGATTAAGTAAAAACACAACATGTTTGTCAAACTTCTTCTACCAAGTATTTAGCTACATTACTACAAACAGAAATGAGAGAGGAGTTAGATTCAGATTTAAGACATTGATTCAGCAATACAAATATTTAACTTCCATGCTCTTTGCTGCTGAACAGACTTTGCAATGTGGAAATACTGGCCAAGGTTTGCAATGCAAAGCATAGGCATGATTACTGTCTAAACAGGGAGCTGCTAGTGGGAAAATAAAGTTAGCTACATTACTACAAACAGAAATGAGAGAGGAGTTAGATTCAGATTTAAGACATTGATTCAGCAATACAAATATTTAACTTCCATGCTCTTTGCTGCTGAACAGACTTTGCAATGTGGAAATACTGGCCAAGGTTTGCAATGCAAAGCATAGGCATGATTACTGTCTAAACAGGGAGCTGCTAGTGGGAAAATAAAGAAAAAAAAAGACCCAAAGAAAGGAGCAGATCAGGAGTGAGTGGATCGAAGACAGTGAGTATTTCCCTTGGCTGTGGCTATGGATGCTCACCATCTGCATGGGACACTCACCTTCAATATATGCCCCATTCCTCAGGTTCATGAAGGCACCACAGGGCTCTGAGACCCGTACAGAAAAGTGTCAGGCTACACTGTTGAAGATGTCTCACTCAGCACAAGAGAATTGAATGCTACTGACAGCAGCAAGAACTAAAGCCAAGTCTCTTTAGGGAGAGAGATTTTGGTGTTCAACCATTCAGAATTCTCCCTAAGTGCAAGGAATGTTTAAGGGTTCCTGCAGAGAGAAGCAGCACTCCAACACCAAAAGTGAAACTCTGGGATATACAGTTCCTCGGTGGATAAGTGCGTTCCTGACAGGTAAGAATATGAGATGAATCTTCTTTAGGAAAGACATACAAAAGTAGGCAGACGCGTAAAGGAAGGAGAAATCCCTATTACCTTTTTTTCCCCTTTTTTTAAAGAATGCTTTAGATACCTTGCTTTATGCCTCTGGGTGTGAGTGGGGAATGCCACATGCATGAGTCCTGTTGCAGAGGTGTGGGGTAAGGGCTGAGTTCCTCTGCACTGCTGAGGCTAAGGGTGTCCTCCTATTGCCATGGCAAGGTGATGCCCTGAGAAAGGCTCCTGCTCCCCTGGATGTAGCACCCCTTGGGTGTGTGTATGTGGGGAGGAGATGGATGCCTATGCCACTCGGCAAGTAGTGTCTGCCATAAGTAAGTCATGAATGGCTGTAGGTGTGTTTTCTCTTTCTTTTAATCTGGTTTTAAATATTTAATATTTATGAGAAAGAAACACGTTTTAAGGATGTTCTTCAGCAAATCAGCTATGTTTTGATTCAAGACCAGGAGTGATTTCTCTGTAACTCTGATGACCAATCCAGCATATTTCCTCTGTGGCAAGGAAGAAGTTTTTTAAATGGACACATGGTCACAGGGATGTGTTACATGTCAAATCAATTTATTTTGGGAGCCAATAGATTGAAAGGACGCATGATGCTGTTTCACAGTTTGTTCCTTCTTTATGAAACTTTGCTTTAAAATTATTAGTCAAAGGAGACCAGATGTCTTGGCTTTACCAAGGCAACCGTTTTTTTAAGACCCTATTTTAGTGTTTCAACAATTTTTACTGCAATGCTAAAATGGCTTTTTTTGGTTTTTTTTTTTTTGCTGCTATTAAGCAACTCCCACCCTGAAGTACCATCTGCTGAGAAATGTTGAATGTCTTTTCCATTTCTCAGTACTTAAATGTATTTATGTAAAGGAAAAGAAATCATGGTGTGTATATGTCTTTGTGTGGGAATGTATGTAGAAAACTGCATGAGAGAAAGGACATATTATGCTGTGGTATGCCTGTAGGAAATAATTAATGGTAAATACTCCATGACGAACTCTACCCTTGACTGGAGCAGTCTGAACAGTAAAACATATCAACACAGAATAATTTATTTGACATCTGATTGATTTTTATGTCACTTGATAAATATCACTTAACTATTTGTATAAGCAGTTTAAGAGACACTGAACTACTTGGAAAGACACAAAAAATATTAGAAAGTACATTCTTGGTAAATGTTATTCAGTCTGGCTACCAATTATTGATGACTGTGTTGGTGTTGGCTCTGGTAGGGTTAATTTTCTTCCTAGTAGCTGGTATGGGGCTATGCTTGGGATTTTTACTGAAAACAGGGTTGATAAAGCAGAGATATTTTAGTTCCTGCTGAGCAGCGCTCACACAGAGCCAAGGCCTTTCCTGCCTCTCACCCCACCCCACCAGCGAGCAGGGAGGGGGGGCACGAGAAGCTGGGAGGGGGCACAGCTGGGACAGCTGACCCCAACTGACCAAAGGGGTATCCCACACCGTATGATGTCATGCTCAGCATATAGAGCTGGGGGAAGAAGAAGGAAGGGGGGATGTTGAGAGTGATGCCGTTTATCTTTCCAACTCACTGTTATGCCTGATGGAGCTCTGCTGTCCCAGAAATGGCTGAACACCTGCCTGCTGGTGGGAAGCAGTGAATTAATTCCTTGTTTTACTGTGCTTGCATGTGCGGCCTTTGCTTTGATTATTAAACTGTCTTTATCTCAACTCGCCAGTTTTCTCACTTTTAGCCTTCCAATTCTCTCCCCCATCTGACCAGCAGGAGTGAGTGAGCAGCTGGGTGGTGCTTAGGTGCTGGTTAGGGTTAAACCACGACAATGCATTACAGGTACTAACTAATGAATACAATCAATAAATGAAATTTCAGGACAGGAAGATAACTTTTTCTCAGCTAAGGCACAATGTCATATATTCTTTTTTGAGGAATTTTTCCATGTTTTCTCACTTTTTCAAAACTCTGAAGTTCTTAGATTTTCTTCTTTGCTTTATTACTTGCCAACATTTGTGATACCACAAATGTTCAAAATCAACTTCATAATATTTTTTTCCGTAAATTTCAGCAGCCCCAAACAAGTAATAACAACATAGCTATCCATCTGGCCCAGCAAAGAATTTAAAGTTGTACCGTATTGTGCAGAGATAAAATATGATTACTCATAGAGTCTGAGGATGTGTTCACACAAAGAATCAGTGAAGAGAACAAGATTATCACTACTATCAATTTATTTCATGGCACCTGGCAAATAATTTAGTCCAAAATTTTCAATTTTGATGATTAAATATGTAAATTAAGAACATTGAAAAAATTAAAAGGAATCTTATTAATCACACATAACCTTTGTTGAATTCTCAGAAATCACAGCTTTCTCATCTGCTTTGATTCTGCTGCTTAAATTCATCTGGTCCATGTGTAACAAAGTCCAAAAATATTGCCTCAATACTTTTACCACTGCTTTTCCATATAAGTGTATCTCTGCACCAGCATACTGTATCTTTCTAATTTTAATGGATTTGTCTTCTAGGTTCTAGTAAAAGGTAAGAAAAATAAACATTTTTCAAATATATATACACAGAAACATGTCTGTACCAATAATGTTTTTATAAGAAATTATAAATATGCAGATACAGTTTTGCTGAAGCTTTCACAAATGAAAAACAACAATCAGAATACAAATTTTATATAGAAATTAAAGAGGAAATATCCATCTAGTGCAAGTGTTGATGTACTTAGAGTCACAGCTTGATACGTTAGCCAGGAAAGTTTTTCACCATAGGTTAACAAATGTTTTTATGTGAGAACACAATAGACATCTGAGAGTTTATTCTGAATAGTGTCCCTATGATGAATATCAAATGAATTAATATTAAAACATAAAATAAAGTGAACACTTTTCCACATGAAGTGGAAAGTAGATCTGTATTTCCTCTCTTTTCCTGTAGTATGGTATTATTCTTGCTGTTTTCTTTCCGTTTATAATATGGTTCTAACGGGTTGTTACAAAATGGCTCTAAAGGGATAAAGGTTATTGTTACAAGCGCCAACTGAATTGGTTTAATGTTTTGGGTTGTTTTTTTTTTTTGCAATGGATTTGTGAAACACAGAGGCAATTTCCTCATTCCCTGATAAGCGGGACTGCTGGGAAAGTCAGTTTTGATGAAGTGCAGGTGTAGTTTTGTATGTATTACCCTTTGAATCCTTTCTACACGAACTAGTGGAGTGGAAGCATTCTACCACTAGAGTGGTTTGAAATGTCTTTGATAACATTTAATACTTCTGAAAATTGAGTGAAAGCTGTAGCATTTTAATCAAGTCTTAAGTTCCACTTTTTTTCTCTGCCATTTGCTCTCCAGTGATGTGCTAGATGGACTTTTTAGTCCCTTTTGGTTGTAATTAATCCCCTGCTTCATTGCTTGGGAAGACCCAGGCACTGCTTGCCTCTCACACTGTGCCAGCTGCAGGGAGGTGGACACCCAGATGGGACTGAAAGCAATTGCCAAGGCCTAAGAAAGGTAAAAGCTAGGGAAAAGGGCTGCTGTGGAGAGAAAGGGACATCGTGAGTGACAGAGACACGTTTCAGAGATGACCAGCAGCACAACCAGGTCCACTGCTTCTCCGTCTCCTGCAGTCTCCTCTAAACAAATGCTGTATTCAAAATCAAACACACGGTGGTTCCCTCACCGCACCTCCCCCTACTCGCCCAAATCTGAAATCAAGCACAAGCTGTCTCAAACTGCATTTTGCTACCCCTGAACTACGTATTTATTTACCAGCTGCTAACCTTGAGAAAGGTGAAGGACAAAGACTGGCTCAGCTCTCTTTC
>NW_009258616.1:583619-598786 GCF_000687185.1 Egretta garzetta | reverse complement strand
TGGCTGTTCACTTTAACCGGTAAATACAGAAAACCTGTTTTTTCAAATTAAAATCCTTAGTATCACACATCAGGATCAGTTTATCTTGAAATGCATGAATGTATTCTGTATAATATTTATATTTATTCTAACCTTACTCACAAATCATCATTTTGTTTTTCTTTCAAAAGAATTAAGAGGGTCTGGGGGCTGGTTTTTTTGTTGGTTTTGTGGTTTTGGGACTGAACTGTTTCATTATCCCTAATTATATGATGAGCTACTCAGAAAATAAAAGACACATTGAAAAATAGCTTGAAAAGAACAAAAATAGCCCTACAGTTAATTATGTTAAAAATACCAAACAGTTGTCAGCATCTCATTAACATCTTAATGAGGGGAAATAACCCTCATCTGTCTGTTAAAAAAAAAAAAAAAAGGTGCTTTCAAAAAAAATCCCAAACTAGTTTGTAAATTTTGCACCCTGAAAGACATGGATTATTTCTCCTCATTAAAATCCTACTAACAGGGTATCTAGGAGTTGCAAAGTGTGAAGAGAACAGTGAGGCTCCTACTCTGGCTGTTATTCTGCTTGTGTCCTGGAGGAAGATTAATTAGACTGCAAGACCTTATATTAATAGGACTCATTAGAGCAATAGATCTGTAAAGGGAGGGAATGGAGGCTGGACAGCGATGATTTGTGGGGTGATTTGTCCCAAATGACATCTAAATTGCTCTCAGCCTGCATTTATTTTCTCAGTATAGACCTTCTGTTTGCTGTGATGAGGTTATGTCCTGGGCCAGTCGGGTAAGAAGGATGAGTCCCAGACCAGATCCCTCCTTGGACTGTGGAGGGTCAGTAAGCCATGCTCTTGGCAGCAGTAATAAGAAAAAGCTTTCCCTGGGCTCTTGCAGGGACTGACAGCAGGATGAGAAAAGCAATGTAGATGTGCTGGTCTAGGAAATGGCAATACCCACGCTGAGGATGTAACAAGATCATAAAATATTTTTATTCAGATATGGCAGTGCTGGCATATTAGTCTTTTATTTTACACTACTTCAAAAGGTTAACATTCCTCCTAATTCTTAAAACAGTATTTAAAAGCTACAATTCTTCCACTACATTGTCAATGCTATTTAGCTAAGAAAAAGATTTTGGAAGTTCAGATGAGTAAAGTAGAAAAAGTTCCATTTAAAAAAAATGAATGTTGATGAGTTCTGATTTGCATCAATTCTCTATGATAGTTGAGACTCCATTTTCTTCTGTGTATTTATGTCTGAGTTTGTTCAGTCTCCTCATCTACCTAGTGGGGGCAACTAAGGACTATAAAAGAATACATGGGAATTAAACAATCATTGTAATGAAATTTCATATTCAAAGATTCTATCATCAAACAACTCTTAAAATAAAAGTGGATGTGAGGGGAGAGGACGCAAGATATTTATGTCCCTAGAAATGTTAGGTATGATATTGCTTCTTTTTCTTAATACCAAAAATAAGACTGCTGGTCAATATGATATTCCAGGCCATTTCTTTTTTAATTTCACTGGGGAACCCAAGGATTTTGTAGAAATTTGACTACAATGTTAATACAAGTGCTGTTTAATTTGGAAGAAGTTATGAAAAACCTTCAAAATGTGTTGCTAATTATTTTTTCATCATATGCTGTTAATATGCAGTGCAGTGAGACATCTGCAAGGTTTTGGTCATCACAGGCTTTGTGCTCTCTCTATATAGAAAGATAAATTTTGTACACAAGAAATAACTTCCATATTGACCAGTGTATGTTAATGATAGCTAAATAACAATTCTAAATATTCTTATGTGTCAAGAAGAAAAGTTACTAGAATAACTTCATTTTTTCACCAATATACTCGGTCTGAGGAACAGGTTTCCCAAAGTTTTAATGTGTAGCTGTCCCACCCATACTTTGGATAAAAAAAATAAACTTACTTCCAGAGCATATTGATTTATGAATACCTAACAAGAAAAATGTTTCTTCTGAACTGTAATCTTTGTTCCTTTAGGAAGTTAAATGGTGTCTAGGCAGTCTAAGCATGTCACTGAGCAAGTCTGTTAGAGGGAAACTGCACGTGACCCTAGACCTTAGATATTCCTTAAAATACCAGTAGCCTTTCTTTGGGATTTAAAGCTGTAACTACAAAAGTTCATCTGAAAACCCCTTCATCAACACTTTTGTGTTTCAGCTCCTGAAAAGTATGCTATCCTGCTGCAGACATGTGACCTGTGAGGTCTTATTTGACTGCAGTACTACAAGTTAGGTATCATAGTAGCTGAGAGTATGGACTTTTTCAATAAAGCCAGTATGAAATTGCTTCTAATTTATAAATTAACACTTAAGCTATCATTTTCAGTGTACAGGGCAGAAAAACAGGTGATGGCAAGACTTTTGATTTTACTACAATAAAATTGGAATAAACTGATGGAAGAAAATGAATGTAAACCCAAACCACCCTAATTATGTACAGGCTTACATGCTAGAGTCTTCTGCTTAGAGTGCATGATTTTTACATAAATATTTTTAGATTTAGTATGATCTTACAGTCCTTGAAATTTTATGCCTAGGTAACTCAGGCCTGGTTACTTAGATGTTTTTGGGTTTTTTTTTGATTGAGTGACTGCAGACAGCTTACCCATACAAAGCATTCCACCATTAAACAAAACCCAAACCAGCTCACAGGATTTTTTTCTCTATTATGCTCTAAAGTGATACTGATAAAACAACTTACACCTACTCCTTACAGAACAGCACAACTTCACACCATGACATGCTGTGACTGGGGTACTTGGCTGAGCCTTCTGTGTCAGGGTCAGGTGGCCGTTCTGCGATGTGCTGATGGAGCATGTAGAGAGGTGTGCACCACTGGACAGCTACCATGACTATTGATTACCAAATGAAAATAAGCTTCAGACCTATTTGTGGTAGGCCTCTGCAGCCCAGAGGAACATCTCCTGATGATGATCCATATTTTTATTATGCTTTGAATTCCTAAATAATACAGTTAAATTTTTGAAAGGTTTGGTTTTATGTTATACTATGTCTGCATCTTGTAGCTCTGCCTTCTTCAGAGAGATTTTGGAGGCCTACATTCAAAATGGTACATCTTACAGATAATGGAGACAGCTGTGACTGTATGCTGCCAGCCACTAAAAATCAGCAGTTAACGCATCGCTGTGTGCAAGCTGCCACAATTATTCTCTGTATTATGTAATTGAAAATGGCATCTACTAGCTTTTCAGTTTTGACCATTGTAGCCAGAGAGACCATTCTTTTAATATAAAAAACAGTCTAAAAATAAATTATGCATAATACTCATCCATTACTGTCCAATAATTAACCCTTTGCTCTGTCTGCATATCTTTACAAGGACTTTTTTTCCCCTGGGTTTTGCAGCACCCTAGTGAGACTATCATAGCTACCATTCAGACAAGTAACAAACTCAGGTTTTATTACTTTAATTTTCCAGACAAATTACATGATGGTAAATTGCAGCACATGGAAATACTTTTTGAAAGATGCAAAGGGAGTCAAGACTTTATATTTTGATGAAATGAGCCACCTAAATTTCCGAATGAAAGGCGTTTTTTTATACTCGAGCCTATTGCTTGCTTTAACTGCTTATATATATTTCCAGTATTTTAAATTATACAATGTACAGCTATAGTCAAACCATAAGATGCAAAAATTAAACTGGTAAATATCATAATAAATTTAGGATGCCAGTCACAGCCATTTATAATCTCCAACAGCAAGTTTCCCAGCCTGCCAAACTCTTTTGCTTTAAACTGAATGTCAAAGCTTCATCTATATTTGTTCTTGAAGGCACTGCAAGAATGCAATGTATTCTTTATTTGCAAACTGTCAGAAATTTTCTGAGTAAATACATAAATTGGCAAAATCTATCTTAATGGAAAACCTATTATTTTAATTACTACGGGGTGGTGTGCACTTTTGCTTTAGATTTTTTTTAATTAATAATTAATGGCTTCATCATGCAAAGCATTTATTGTTTTCATTTCAGGGAATTCAAATGAAGATAACTAATTTTAGAGAATGATCAATATCACCCCAGCCTTATCAAAAGGACAAACAGTACCAAATGGGAATGAGGGGGCAGGATGCAGGTTTAGGAACAATTGAAGCCAGAGAAAACTTAACTGCAAAATAAGATACGCAAATGTTTCTAATTATTGGTATTAATGACTGTTTATCTTGCAAACTCTGTGTTGCCAAGAAGTTGAGGTCTTCATCAGTAAACTAGATGTAAAACTTGTTTACTGGAGGAAAAAAAAGAAAAGAAACACAGCACGAGAGTATAAGGAACCTGATTAGGAGACATGTAAAGCCCTGGATATTGTCACAAAGCAATCGTCCAGTTTTCCTTTACAGATACCAACAAATTTTCAGCAAGCTTAATTTAGAGCCCTTCCTTTTCCACTGCATGTCCCTACCCCAAGTAGCATCAAAGCATACTCCAACAGGAAATTTTTTTTGTTTACTTGATGCTGATGTAACTAGTCCTTAGACTGACTCAAATCGTCACAGCACTTTTGGCCTCTTGAAATTGTTTTGGGTAGCTGGCACTTATTTGGATTTGCTTCCTCTAGAGAGAAGAAAAAGGTGATTCCAGTTTATCAAATGCACTGAGTTAACTTTAAATACTAGCCAAGCTTTAAATGTGAACAGCAAACTTTATCCTATCAAGCAAAGGGATACATTCTGGCTTACAAACTGGAAAGTAGGTATATGAAAGAGCAGCATTTAAGAAAAAGAGAAATGAAAAAAAAAAAGCGAGAAACTAAAATCTCAGAATCTACCTGAAATCAGTCTATTCCTCCACCTCATGTTCAGGGCTTTGCCGAGGTCTCTCTCAGCCAAGTCCTTAAGGAACCAATACCCCAAAATATTCTGCCTTTGTAGCAGCTGGTGTTAAGATTTTATGATTTATGGACCGCTGTGAATTTTTCAGCAGATAAGCGGCTTTTTTAAAGCAAATTGAATAGGGCTATGTTTTTAGTTACTTTTGTAGACCCTTTAGGAATAGTTCATGCAAATTATTCACAAAAGTGTTGTCTTTTAAAGTGGACTCCTGCCCTGGGGTTTCAGTTCCTTATTTAAACCTGAGTGGTTTTTTGTAGCTACTGAACTGCAGTCAGTTCTTAGTGATTTAAAGCATTTCTGTTGTGGGTAGTTTAGGGGTTTTTATTTTGTTTGGTTTGGGTTTTTTAGAATATAAATATATTTAGGGCCCTTTCTTGTCTTTCACCACTGCTTGGTTTAGGTTCAACATTTATAAAAATGACCTAAAAATAAGTATTCTCTGAGGATCTTTGAAGTACTGACCCTGTTACACATTTTTACCCTTTTTCTCTTCAAAAGTTAGTTGAATTTCAGCTCTTTATTTAACATTATGGATATTTTTTTCAAACCACAATCCATATTTTTTTTAAAGTTTGGGGAGGTGTTGGGGGTTTTTGTCTTTTTTTTTTAAGTGGTCAGTTTTAGAAGATCACACAGAACTCTTTCCTATATGCTTTGAGTTTTAGCATCCTTAACTGTAATGGCTGTCGAAAACAAGGCTTCATTCCTATCCCTTATAGAGAAGGTGGTCATTTCCACCAGCAGAGTGCAATGGTAGAAATGCATTTTACAAGATTTTTTCTCTCTTCTTGATTCGTACAGTGATTCAAAACTTTGTGCTGCTATTTCTCCAACAGTGATGTTGGAACAGAAGATAAACCCAAAGTGCAGATTGCAGTTACATGGTTGCTTTTTTAATCTGTAAGAAGACAGAGAGCACTAAATTTGTTGAACTCATTAAGCACAAAGAGAAGGAATAACATCCTGATGTTTTAAGCAGAAATCACTGTGTATGAAGATTTGCCTGGACGTAGAGATAGAAGGTAGAGAATTAAACAAACGTTTGTGCACAGAGAACTTGAGGAACTTCTGTTCCTGAAAGCTTAATTTTCCAAGTTAGTATAGCAGAAGCTATGACTGTATTTATGTACCTTGTCTTGTCTATGCCCTTAATTAGTCATGACTCCAGCACTAAATTATGGAAGACAAGTATCTTCCATAATGGCAAGAAATGTAGATGTGATATAGAAAAGGACGGATTTAACAAGTGTCTGATATGTGAGAGAGTAACAAGCCACTGAGCTCACTTATTACTGTTCTGTACCAGAAAATAAGAAATCTTTGTACTATCCTAATTAGATGCAAGTGCAGTAGGTGGATCTTATTTCATAAGACTGTCACACTATTGTACTGTCTGTGGAATATTTTGTTGTCATTGCTGATTTGTCTCAGATACAGTGTCCAAAAGACTGGTTTTGACACATGGATCCCAAAATCTGAGCTTTATGATTCTGCATTGTGAATTTTGTCCTAAAATCATGGATTAGTAAAATCAACCAGTTAGGCTCCAAATGCCATCTTCACACACTATTGTGGTACTGCAATAATTTTTGCCTGGTTCAGAGACAGATTTTTCTCTAATGAGTTTTTGGAAAATATGTCCTACATATTGCATCGATCCATATCTCCTTTGCAATGATGCATTAATTCCTGAAATTATTTGTAAGGATGGACAGCATTGAATGTATTAGTTGGTCATCCACTGCCTGCATTTTTTTTTGCCTGACCTCCAAACTCAGGTGCTCCAAATTTCCGGGCAGTAAGCCTGCATGGATGGCCTGGCTTGAGCCAACAAGGAGCATGGGGTAAGGCAAACCATAATTCTAAATACACCAGTAATATAACATACCCTGCCAGTCATATTTGCTTTAATTTAGAAAAAAAAATCACTGTTAGATCAACTGGAATATCCTCTAATTACCGATAGTGCTAATTGATCAGGATCTGCTATGATTTGAACATATGCCTGGTGGTTAGGAGATATGATCGTTTGATATTCTTACACAAAACTTTTCTGATACCATATTTTTTTATACCTTACAAAAAATATGCAAGAAAAAATTGTATTAGAATTACACAGTAATTAAGTTAGATACTTTATGTGGCTGAAAATATCTAGATAAAAAAAAATGTGTGGTTTTTTGCCATGTGCATATTCATAGGATTTTTTTAATTGAGTACATACTTAATCAAAGACAAATTAGACCCTGTATGATCCTAATTACAGGGCTACTACATCTAACTGAGTGCCTAAATTCAAACATCTTGAATTAATCAACCTTCATACACTGCATATTTGAACAGATCTTCTTAACATGACTGCATTTTTAAGTGAAATGAATTGGCTGCCACATCACATTGCTCAGGTTCAGTTGAGAGAACAAAAACTGTTTAAGGGCAGAATGACACCTCCTAGACACTGAGCCATGCTCGTTTTTGAGTGATTTGCTAGGTGGTGGTTTCTAAATGAATCCTAGCACAACCTGAGAACATTATGACTACCCCAATTACTCCTATGCGTGAACTGAAAAAGGCATCTGGAATCCATACAATTACTAGCACATTCAGCACGGCAGCTCCTGGCCTCAGGATACATGGATGGCTCGCAACCCATTGCATCAGGTGCTTGCTGCTTTTTCTGACGTCCTCAAGAACTATTTTGCATTTAGAAACCAAGTAAAAAAGGAAGACTAGCTGTGATTTTTTTCTTCTTTTTTTTTCCCCCGAAGTACGAAATAATTTAGGCATTTTTCCTGCAAAAAGGACGCACTTAATTAGAATCTAATCTACATCCAGTATCTAATTCTTCCAAGTAAATGAAGAACTGAGTTCAGACAATGAAAACTACATCCAATTAATATCAAATAGAGTTGAAACATTTTTAGTAATCAGAAATGCCATTAAATATGTACTGCTGTACCTCCAACTGGTAACAACATGGCTTTTCTAAAATATGCTCTCAGTACAAGTATCTTGAATACTGATGTATTACACATAGAGCATCTGTGATGAAAACAAAAATATATTTTCTGTGTATTTGAAATTGAAATGCATGTCTATAGAGCAGGATTTTGCCAATTAAATTAAATCAGGGAGACAAATCTTCAGGGCTCTTTCTTTATTTTAAAGAGCTTAAAAATAGTGAAAGGAAGGACTTGCGCCCACCCCAGTAACTCTCTGACAGTATGCACATCTGTACTGTGAAGTTGGAGGGGGAAGGCACATCTGGGGCTCATGCCATCCATGGGGGCCGTCCACACTGGGAATGCTTGTCTGGTCTTAGGATGCTGTTGAGCTCTGCACACTGTGCTGGAGCATTGGCTTCTGCTCAGGTCTGAACCAATGTATCTATGCAGCCTCTGGCTCCTAGGGCACCACACATACTGCTTTTTGTAAGAGATTACAGAAAAAGAAGTAAGTAGAATTGACTCGCAACATTCTTGCAGTGTAAAGAAATAGTATAATCATACTTTTTTTTTTTCCTTGCAAGTGTACTGCAGTAATTCAAATTAGATTTCCTTTGCTTATTGCCAGTTGCAACTACAAGACTGTGATTTGGGAAAGACCAGCTAGATCAGAAGTCCAGCTGTCCATTTAAGCCTATGGAAATGTTAAAACTGTCTCAAAATAGAAAGAGGAAGGTTTGTCGTCCTTCATCCCATTGATTTGATGAGGAAAACCAGATCACGGCTAGTAATTCAATTTTAGAACTCATCTAATTCATTAAAAATGTATATCTGCCTATAAATAACCAAGCTGCAAGGATCCTTCAGGAGGGAAAGCACTTTCATTTTTTGTCTTGCACTAAAGCATGGTTTTTCAATCACCTTTTCCTAAATACTGTACATCAGATCCTGTAATGGAAGCTGTCAGCTCCTTTCATGCGTGTGGGCTCCCTGAAGATACCAGGTATTGATTCTGTTAAAGACATTAGTACAAGAAAGAAAAAACCTGTTACTTCTCTTTCTGCTCTTCATTCCATCTGATGAGATGAGATGCACACAGCTCTGTTTCTATCTGCTCACAGCTGCCAACCCAGTAGCAGATATTTGGGTTGATGGCAAAGTACTGGGCTACTTGGATCACTGATGTAGCTGGAAAGATGTTTCTTATTTTCTCATATTTAAAGACTCTGTGGCAACCCATCCTTGTTTTCCCAGATGCCAGTAACCCATGCTTTCTTCACTTTTAGGAGCGGAAGCAACAGTGCCAGGGGGCTGTTAGAGGGGATGGAGCAGGGCTGATGAGAAAAATCAGACAGTCAAGATATGGACTGGAAAATCTCCATAACAGCATAGCCTGCAGTGCTCCCATGAATGCATTACCTGCCAGATACATTTAATTTTCTTTTTGAAAGAATTTCTTGGGGTGTTTCTTAATGTCACAGAGTACCTTCACTGTAGTTCCATTAATGGGACTGCAAAGACCAATAATGTGCAATTTAGTTTTATTCTGTTTCCATCGTGGAAATGCTTGGTCACACTCCCTTAAACAACAATTTGAGAAGCTGGCTTAAATACAAGATCTGTCATTATTCACAAAATTACCATTGCGGTAAGAGGGGCAGCCTGATCAAAGGGGTAAGGAGAAAGAATATCAGGCAATGAAGAACCCATTGTAGAGCATCAGCTGAGGAAAGTTCGCTTCTGTGAAGAAATTTTATTTGTTTTCTTCTAATACTATTCATTCAGAACTTGCATCTGTTGATAATTCAGACTGCCAGATGTTTCTTTTTGTATTACATTGTCTTGGAAATTTAAAAGGTATAAAAACCTCCAAATTTTCTAAGTTCCTTTCATAAGCCTCAATTAATCCTTCTGAAGTTCCTTGAATATATGACAAAGAAAAAAATGTGTATATCTTTAGTTTGCATTCTGACTAAATAGCAAATAACATCACTAATGATAATCCATGACATTTGGTACTTCTGATATGCTGACCACTGAATCCTTAGCTAGCTAGTAACCATTGAGTTATGTGTGTCAAGAAAATCTTATCTTTCAGTTTATAGAATAAAATTTCACGAAGATAGTCCTCAGGCTATTTATAGAATAGCTATTTCACAGTGAGATTTATATTTGTGATTGTTTTCCTGTGAGAATTTAGCTGGGGAAGCTGACAGAAAGTACCAAGTGTCAGTAAAGAGGTGCTCGGAAGAAAACCAGGGAATTTGAATGGATGCATGGTGTGGATACAGGTGCTGGGCAAGGCAGTACCCTGGCATAGCTGGTGTTGGCCCAGTACAAGGAGTTACATCAGTGCTTACTTGCTCAGGGAAATACCTTTGCCCTGATTGCTGAAAGGTATCTCTATTGCTGTCGAAAATTGAAGTCAGCATTAGCAATTTTTTTGTAGATGAAGAACAGAGAGAAGAACGTGCTGCTCCAGAGGTAGATGTTTTAATTTCCATATCATTAAAAGGCTGGGAGATAGCAGGCCAGCTAAAAGGTAGGCAAAGTGCAAGAAAACTGGCATAAACTGCTTCAGATTATACCTCCCTTTCCTGCTAAACTGCATGAGTAGAGACTATTTTGCTGCTTTCAGTCCAAAGCCAGGTCTAGCCCCTATCAGAGCACTACCGGAGCTCTGCCAGAAACAAGACACTCTGAGTATGTGTTTTCCCAGTCTGCTTTTGCTCCCATAGCTTTTGCAGCCTCAGGTTTTGTTCCCAAGCTGATCACCACTGCATGCAGCTGTCAACACACACAGGTTTAAGTCTGCCCTGCGCAGCTGCAAGCACATTTCCCTGGTAGATCATCAGTGACCAGGGACTCCTTCCTGTAAGTGCTGTGCTAGCGTTACACCTGGATCAGTCCTTTCTTGCCTGTGTAGGAGTGAAAATGCCAACATAAAAATTGGTGGATATATCTGCATTTTGCTCTAGACAAATGAAGCCAAAGGCAACACATGATGCTGAGTGGCAGACCTTGGTACGTGCAACATAAGTTGAATTGCCTATGACAAGTGAATTGTCAAAGGGCCTGATTTTATGTGACATCGGCAAGGGGAAGGACAAATAAGTTTGCTCATCTGTGTCCAAACTCATGGCAAGGCATATATGGACTGCTGAAAACTCAGCTAGCTGAGACTGTCGGAAGCACATACTGGTGCTATTTTTCGGAAGAGCATAATGGTGTTATTTCTGGTCTTCTCAGATCAGAAACTGATGCAGACTGACAAGCGCTGTGTTTGCCTGTAAGGGCTGATATCTCCAGTGATTTTAGTCAGTTTAAGTGAGCTCTTCTTCAGATATTTGCTTCACTGTCCTACATCTTATTTAGGGAGCACTGGGACACAAATTGAAGAGGTGGGTTTGTTAATGATAATTATCTCTAATGCTTCTGAAGGAAACTTACACTAGCAGAACATGAAAAGTGAGACGTTGCTCTCAGAATGTCAGATGATGCATCCATCACTTGGCCTCTTGATGAAGGTGACTAAATGTGTTTATGATTATGGGAAGCAGAATAGATGTCTCCAGCAGTAACACTAGTGCAGGTGTGCTGTACAGTGGTTCCTACCGCCCTGACCCAGCACACACCACTCTCAAATACTGATTTCCTGTGAAGGTGAAACCTGTGTGTGCACTTTGCACTGGAACATACTAGTTTCCTCTGAAAAAAGGGCAAGGGTTGGAGGAAATAAAGCAGTAGTGCTACCTGGGCTGGATAAGCAGAGACATCTGGACTGTGGGGGAAAGTATGGCAAAGCACGCCTACCCCAAAATGTAGTCAGACCCTTAGGTCACCTGTCAGTAAGCTGTGATGCACGTCTCAGTCATTTCAGCAGAAAAGAGGGAAGGCAGCACCTTGCAGTGACTGCAGCAAGAAAATTGAACAACAGAGATACTGAGAAACCTTATTCATTAATCAATAGAGATGGCGAAGATAAAGGTAACTGAATATATCTATTTTTCTGGGAGCAGCTTCTTCAGCTGTGTGATCAGACCTACCACTGTGTTGGAAATATTTTCTAATAGTGACCAAGAACACTAAATAACAAATACTATCCTTAACCAGGTGAAACTACTTTAAGGAGTCATTCACTGTTCTGTGGATCTGGGGATCACCATAACATCTGATACCTCTAAAGACTAAAATGGTGAGGGGTTAATATATGACAACTGCACGGGGGACTTTTGGGTCAATCTGTTTGGAGTAGGTGGACAGGATCAGATGGAGATTGCTATCAGAACAAGACTGACTGTATTTGTTGCAGTGCTGACCTACTATGGCAAAGTTCTTTCTAGAGAGGACCTTGGTGTAGTTTAATGTCCTGTCCATGGTCCATATTCATGTGTTCTTTCTTCATGGTTCACAGACAACAACACACTACTTCACAGTTGTCATCCTCAATTCAGCCAGTGCTGCTTGTCTAGGGAAGAGATTTTCGTGGCTAAACCAGTGGTTGCACAGAGCCTGCAGATCAGGTGGCTCAAAAAGGAATCAACAATAACCCATTAAAATGCAAGGCTTAAATGTGCATTTCTCTCAGAAAAGATGAGAAGAGAGTTACTCAGAACTCCTGTGCAGAACTTGGTGGAGTAAAAAGTCCTTGAGTTGTCAAATAGGTGCAAAATTCAGCTTCACAAGATTGAAGAAAAATTTTCGTTTGTTGTATTCTTTCCTTTTCAGCACTTTTATAGCAAATTATATGCAAAGAAAGTGTGAATTCAGCTCCTTATCTAGGAAGAATAATGTATTTTGAACAGTGACGCTGTAAAAGGTAATAAGCATAGACCAGAAAACCAAGTTCAGAGACATGTCTCAGCCTAATACAATGTGTTTCAAGTTTTGTTGACCGTGATCAAATGCAGCCTTTCTAATTATCTCAGATCTTATTGGTTGGCTGAATTCCACAAAAGCTCACATTGGAAACTTTCACTTGGAAAACCAGACTGGTAGTTTAACATGTAATTGCATCCTTGCGCATGCTTATCTGGGATTTGGCATGTACAAACAAATGCACTCACAGATTTCACAGTACAGTGGTTAGAAGAGCCTTCTCAAAATGCTGTCCTACTTTTAGTAGCTACGGAAAATGAAACAACAACAGACATCCCTGCATTGGGAGGAGAAAATGTAAAGGTTTGCTTAGCCACTGCATGACTCTAGTTCTACACTTGTTCAACCACAATGATGGCAATGAGGCTGCAGAAGTCAAATATTAAACTAATGAAAGGGGCCACAAATAAAGTCTTGTCCACATGCAAATGGATAGTAAAACTCCAGTTCATCTCCTGCCTTCCGAGGAGAAAAGCAGTTCCGGTCACCCAGTGAAATGTTCATGGTTTGCTTTGACTGCTATTTTGTCTCTAAATCTTGGGCATATCTAATAATTTCATTACTTGATATCTAACTGTTTTGAGGATTCACATCCAGATCCAATCCTAACCAACTTCAGCTAGATTTGGCCCAGGCTCCGGATTGTCTGATATTCAAAGTAAATTGGTTACTACTCATTCTCCAAATTGACATAGTTTTTATAAAGATTGCTTTTTGTGATTGGCTTATTTGTCACTTGAAATAACAGTTATTTGAAATTAAATGGTTATTTATTCCCCTCATTCATGTATCATGAAATAATTCAATTTGGGTGCTCAGACTTTATCTCAAGTTAGTGTTAGCCCAATAACATTTTGATGATCATGATGTTTAAAATTTTCTTTTTCCTTGTCATGTAGGAGAAGTTTTCATTAGTGTACAAATAGAAATGTAGGCATCTATTTCACATTGGAATAAAAAAATGCTTTTTTAAAAAATGTGAATTGTTGTTAAACAAAGATAGACTGTCAAACATGAGATAAAATTAATTTATATATGTAGATAACTACAGATCACTATCAGAAAAGCTGAGTTATTAATAAAAAAGTAAAAAAAAAATAACATGATACTTCTTTTCCCTCATGACAGAAATACATCAAGTTCACCACAGGAATGTGCTCTTTCTTGGGGAATTCACACTAATTTCCAGGGACATGATCAATTGAAACAAGATTCCTTAAATATTTTCAGGTTGGTTTAAGTCCTTCTAGGAATGTTATCTAAAAGCAAAATAAAACATTAGGACTATTAATAAGTTTTCGTTCTCCTTGTTTTATCTACTCCAAACAATGGAAACGGACTTTTTAACTAGAAAGGGGAAAATAGTGAAACTAATGATGCATAACATGCCAAACAAACCAAACATTACAGGAACAACATTTTAGTAACCTCAGCTTCCACTAATTGTAGGTATTATTGGTAACAGTAAGTACTTTTTTTAATCGGACCTAAGAGCTGACATTGCTATTTTAAGCAGTCCTTAAAATTGCTCCCTTATTCCATTTTATTTTTAGCGTCGGCAAGTAAACAACATTAGGAGGTAATAATTTACTTGCAGCTCCTGCAGCCACGGGATATCGTGGGTGCCTTCAGGTCATCCAGGATCTTCTGCCCCACTTCTGATCACTGTTGACTTGCTACGTGTCTGGACTGCTTAACACATCTCGTGTAGGTGCTCTCTGACTCTGGGGAATCCTTTACTGAATTCTCTTAAAATCTTATTCTTAAGTCTGCAGTGTTACTCTTACTGCCCACATGCCTTTTTCTACTGTTGTACTCTTTCGTATGACCTGTTTTTCCTAATTCTGTGTACTTCCTTATGTCTACCTCATTTACCATCTGTTTTTCAGGATAAACCGAGCGTTCTGCAGTGCTGGTGTGTCTGGTGAGATTCAGGTTCAAAGCATGGGCCTCCCATTGCCACAGCTGCTTGACTCAAGACATGAAATTTTAGGCATGCAGACCTTGTGGAATATTTCCTCCTGATTTTAATGAAACTAAGAGTTCCTCCCTGAGCTATTGGAATAAAACACCCAGCATCTACAATTTGGTTAAAATAACTCTCTTCACCGCTGTGGCCCCATGAAGAGGAATACAAGAACAGAGAAGCAAAAGGAGCAAGTGATATTCAAAATAAAAAATGTACTGTTCTAAGAAGTATTTCTAACATTCGCAGAACCATCTCTACTCCTAAAGGTGAAAAAAGAAAAAATCCTCTAGGTGACTTGTGTATTACAAAAAGCACAGACATGCACTGACAATTGAATAGATGTTGGTTTTGTTAAATCTTTACTATTTTACCATGGAAATGTAATTACCAGAACATCTAACAAACTTTTACTTGCTGATGGTATTGACAATTAACGAGATCACTTTCTTGATTCTACACAGCAGATACCAGAAGGAAAATCACCTGAAAATGTAT
>NW_009258616.1:562193-583591 GCF_000687185.1 Egretta garzetta | reverse complement strand
TTTCCTCCTTTTTTGTCCCCATGTGATGTCTGCCCAGGGTGAAAACTTCTTAGGAATGTGATACGGTCCCCATGCTGATGCCTTTGGTGAAGTCACTTCTCACTGTGGGACCATAATAGGGCCTAAAATGTCCAGACCTGCTTAGATTAGGGTGATGAGGGACAAGGTTCACAGTGAATTGCTGTGCTACAAGGTTAAGGCAAATGGAATATTTTGACCAGACATTGTGGTGACTGAAAACCTGAAATAAAAGTACGTGGACCACAAAAATAATGGAAAGTCTTCGTTTTCCTTCTTTGACCGTTTCCTGGTGTGCCGGTGGCATGGGCATTTGGAACTACAGTATTCACAGTGCTGAACAAAAGCTGTGTGTTATGCATGGATGGATAGGTGTTCTGCCTTGCAGCAGAGTCCTGCCTGTATCCAGCACGAGTCTGGCAAGGATTATGTTGATCAGTTTACAGTGCTGCCCTTCCTCCCCCTATGTGTTCTGGACATTCAGGGAGGCAAATTTCTCTCTGTACCAAGGACTAATGCAAGACGTACCAAACAGTGAAGTCTCATTTAAGATTTATTTAGAGGTGGTGAGTAAGACTTAAACGGTTTGCAGACCTTTTACTGGCCTTGCACAGAGGCACGAACTGAACCTCACACTGAGGCTGTGGTTTTGCAATACATTAAATCTGACTTTAGAGCTCCTGGCATCAGATCAAGAAAGCTGAGCTGAAGTATTCATCCGTCATCTTACTATGACAGTTCAAATGCAATAAAAAATGCTCACATTTTGGCAGACTTCCTGTGAGATCAGGGACATCTGTCCATACCATCACAGCTTGAGGTTTGGTCAGCCTTAAGCATATCTGTCTGTCCCAACCAGGTAGCAAACCCTGGTGCCATGTGAGTGTAACATTATGATTCCTCACTGTGGCTTTTGGATAACTAGGCAAAACTGCAGTGCTGTGCTAGACCTGATTCATGTCAGGTAGGGACAGAGCCTGGTTTCAGTTTTAATGACTGTGAAAATGTTGTTGTTGTGGTTTAACCCAGCAGGCAGTTGAACACCACGCAGCCATTCGCTCACTCCCCCCCCTTCCTCAGTGGGATGGGGGAGAGAATTGGGAAAAAAAAAGGTAAAACCCATGGATTGAGAGAAAGATGGTTTAATAAAACAGTAGAGAGAAAAAAAGTAATAATAATAATAAAATAGAGTATACAGAATATACAAAAGAAGTGATGCTCCATGCAATTGCTAACCACCTGCTGGCTGATGCCCAGCCCATCCCAAGCAGCGATCCCTCTCCCCTGGCTAACTCCCCCTGAGAATGACTTTCTATGGTCTGGAATACCCCTTTGGTCAGTTGGGGTCAGCTGTCCTGGCTGTGCCCCCTCCCTGCTTCTTGTGCAGCTGGCAGAGCAGGGGAAGCTGAGAAGGCCTTGACTAGTCTAGGCACTGCTTAGCAACAGCTGAAACACCAGTGTGTTATCAACATTCTTCTAGTACTAAATCTAAAACACAGCACTATGCCCGCTACTAGGAAGAAAATTAACTCTAAGAGAGTAAAAGATTTGAAGGCGTCAAGAGCATTGTAAGAATGAACACCTCCTCCGACAATTGAAAAAAAAGAAGAAAATATAACTCATTTATAGGTACTGAAAGACAGAATGATCTAATTTATAAGCTAAGAACAGGCCAGATTGTTCTACCACTTCCCCGACTTCTTATGGAAAGGTATGGTCAAGCTGCAAAAGAGGTTTTTGTTTAGGAACACTTTCTCTGTTTTGAATTAAAACCAGAAAGTCCTGGGTTGTGCCCAGCTAGAATTTTTAGTAGGATAAAATGAACCACCTTTCAGTTTTCTCCAAGTCAGAAATGATCTCCACAACTAAATTTTGTGGCAGCTGATGCTGGAGGCAGTGTGGGAAAATCCTTTTTTCATTCTTTCTCCAGCCATTTTCAACCACTTCTACTTAAAACCAGAAGAAAATCATCCTTAAATAAGGGTAAACCATTTTTGCAGCATTTCTAGTGATCATTGTATTACTATTTAGGTAGCAAAACATCCTAACAGTTGGACTTGTGACCTTAAAGGTCTTTTCCAACCTAAACGATTCTGTGATTCTATCTTCAATGATGGTTAACGTATATCACTTATCTGGAAATGCATAAGAAAGATCGAATGATAGATCAATATAGAGTATCTTAGCTATTTACAGGAGGTGCCCTAATGATGCCCATTCCAGCTCCACTGAGTGATTTTCAGTGTGTAGCAGTATTCCCCATTTTTTTGTATAGAGAATTTCTCTAAAACTTGGAAGTTAAGTACATTTTAAGTGCCTCCACTCTGTAGAAACTTCATCTGCACTTCTTCCTGAGCTTTTGAAATTTCCTGCAGATGGTATTCCAAAATTCAGATTTAAACCCAAACTTTGCCAGGGTTCATTCACAGCTGAGGTACACATTACAACCCATCTCTCAACTCTAGTGTTTCTACACATTTCTTTCACAGTACTATTAGCAAAATGTGAACAAAGCATTCTGAAATGAATCAGGTGATGTTATTTCATTGACCTAAATGGGAGTATTTGTTGGAACGATGAGGTGGTCTTTGCACTCCTAAAGGTGACAACAGTTGTACCGGCATACATAGGAGCCATTAGCCAGTGTCGCCGGAGTGAGAGATTTCCAGCTTTTGCCATCTTCCCCAAGTTGCATTTTGCCAGAAATTCTCCTGTTGGTAGCCGAGCTGTTTAAGCAGGATCCTTTGCCTCAAAGAGCACAACAGAAATACTGCTTGATGTAATGAGAGCTGAACAGTGTCTGCAGGCCTCGATCCACTGACAGGGACCCCCCTCCTGGCAGGGTTCTGCAGGACATTGCTGCCTGCCTGGCAGAAGGGAAGGGTGGCCTGCAGATACACTAAGCTGGGCTACCTTGCTGGTGTCTGACTGGCCTGGCTGGTCATATACAGGCATTTTGCCTTCATTTTCAGATACCACGGAGCAGGTATATTAACTCTATGCCTGAAGTAATCATATTTTTAAAGGTGGCAGCCCACTGCTGGGCTACTTAATCTCAAATCCTACATTAACCAAGTTGTGTCTGAAATAAAGTCCAAACCTGTTCTTTTAGCCTGCCTGTGTCCAGACTGCTGAAGAAGATACCTTCAGTCAGGTTTCACAATGCACACCTCTTAGTATTATGCTAAAGCATCACAGAAAAATAGCCCTTTCCCTTTCTACTCTAAAATAGTATGTATGCATAATATTAGGTGACTATTAAAAGAAACTTAAAGTCAGCTGAAAATGTTTAGCCACTGTCTTCAGGGGCTTTGATGACATGGAAATTTGATGCTGCTTTTGACCCCGTCTCAGTCCAGATGTGAGCTGGGAAGAGACCTGTTTATTTGGATCACCACCAACTGTTTTACCTTGTCATAGCTAGGTGAAATAAATCTGATGGCATATGTGTGCATTCTTAATTAAAAATACTGGATTAGATCCAGCTCCTTTTTGTTCTTTGCACAAAGTACTTGGGATGTGTGGAAGCTTCCTGAAAGAAATTATATTTTAAAGTAACTAGATTTTTGTTGCTGATTCAGCCTTTAGCTTTTGCTGTCAATTCTCACATTTCCGCTAAGATGAGTGCGTAAATTTTTGAAACTCCAAATGTTCATCAAAAATTGTCACGACCTCATTCTTGTTTCTCGAAGTCGGTTTGTTTGTTTTTAAGTAAGTAGATTTTCTGCCAAGGTTTGAGTTTAATGTGATATTCCCCTTTCAACAATGGCCAGTATGAAACATTGTAAAATATCCTAGCTTCAGGATCTTCTCTTAAAGTGGGTGAAACTGATCCAGACCTCATTTCTTGTCTGTGAAAATAACAAATGAGATAAAACTCTAAATGTCTCTTGTTTATTCTTCACTGCTTGGGATTATTCAGGTAGAAAGACAATTTCCATGGTGGCCCACCTGTTCATTACTTTGGCAGTCACATTCCTCCATTCCTCTTCATTTGATGTTTTCCTTGTTTCATTTGGCCCAGAAGTATTCTTTTTTTTTCAGCAAAGTACTTTTACTTAATTTTTTCTACCTTAATAAGAAAAAAAAGTTCTATTTCTTATATATATTTATAAGAAATTTTATATATATATATTCAAATTGCAAACTGCCTACCTGGTGCTTGAAACAAAGATTATCCTTGTCTAAGTTATTTTGTAATTTTTCAATGTTATAATAGATTAACGAAAAGAGAATTGAGGGAAGATGATTCAGTAATTTTGACACTAAAAGCACTCAAAGTTTTCATGCCTTTTCAGCATCAGCAGGATTTCCATCAGACGTCCTTGCTTGGTACTGGGACAACTTTTTCCCATTTAAGGCAACAGTGGCATTGAATAGTAGATGCCTGAAGTGTACTGTTATCCTTATTTGCAAGAACTTTAGAAAGGCAACACATTTTACAGCACCTGCAGGAAATGGAGGCATGGCTACCATGGCAGAAAAAGAAGGCCTTCCATTGCAGTGAAATCTATCTGTGTGAAATGCTTGTATGTAAAATGGCATTTCAGCCAGGCAGTGCTAAGACTGAAATTCAGAACTTCAGATCACTTTCATCTGCTTTCTGCTAATGACTGTTTTTACAGAGTCAGCTGCAAAACCAGCCATATTCTCCTCTGCAGGAACAGAGAGTCTTTCTGTCAGTATTACTCTCTTTCTGAGAGCAGACTAACTACAGTGCTGCATAGAGATGTGTGAAGATGCGCAGAGAGGGCCTGGGGAGGAGTCACCTGAATACCAGCAAAATGCATCATTACATGCAGAAAGGGTAGGGATTCGTTGTTCTCCTTTTCACTATATAACTGGCAGACATTCGTCAATGCTGTGGTTATGTGCTCTGGTCAGTGGAAGGAGAGTCATCTGTCTTACTGTGCATGCCTGTCTCAAAATGGTGTATATATCCTTCTGTGTGTTGAGAAGATTACTTTTGACTGTGTGACCAACTCTGAAACAGCTGAAGTTGAATACTGTGGAAATGGTATAAAACAGGGAATGCCTGATACACCACATTCAAATCTCAGCAACTCTGTGAAGTTGGCTGGGATTATCGTTCCTAACAGCTCCTAGCCTCTTGTAGAAAGATTAAGCAAGGAAACTAAGAAAATTAGCAGGGTATATTAATTCTGAAGGGCAATACTGTTGATTCCTGTGGACAACAATTATTTTTTAATGTTATTACTTAGAAAAAAGAAGTAGGGTCTAATACCTAAGTAGAAAATACATGGGCAGAAAAGGACAGAGGCATTTGAGAAGCTGAAAATTAAATAGAAGAAGTCGCATTGATTTACTTTTTGGTTGCTTATAAACAAAAATCTCTCGCCAAAGTTCACCTGTCTCCTGTGCTAAACCTAAAAAGTATGGATCTACTGTGTCTGTTGGTCTTGTCGTGAAGTCATGCTCATTTTTCTACTTTGATGAAAAATGACATACCATAGCCATTATCCACACAACTATTTGAGTTTAATAGCTATTGCCACTTGAGGTTTAGTCACGTTGAAGCTTAGCCAACACAAATGAATCCAATCTAGAACATTTTGTTATTCTCCAAGCTCTAGTTTTCATCCATACATAACACAAAAATACTTCAGCAGTATTTTTCTAAGTAAGCATCTTGGTAAGTTATTTTATTACTCTGGAAATTAGCCAGTTTGCCCAGGATGAGTTAATTGACTCTTGCTCACAGATGCACAAGTACCCTTTTGAACACCATTAGAACTATGAATATTTAAAAAAAATAATTGCGGATTATCAGACTAAAGTAGATATTCTTTAGTCCATTTGTGCAACTCAGTGAAAATACAAGGAATTCTTGGGTTATAGTCCCAGTGGTGTAAAAAGTCTTGCTGTAGACTTAACCTGGATGTATAATTTTGCAAGTGTTATATATAAACACTTTATAAGATTTGGGTGGTATGCCTTTTTACTAGTAAGGCAAAGGGATGAAATATGAGCAGAAAAGCAGACAGAATTTCTATTTCCTGGTAAAATTTAGCATAAAGTTTCACCCATAAAGCAGTAGTATTGTTAATGTGGTCCTAACAAGACAATTTCCATCCCAACAGTAACGTTCCTCATTTTTCATCATAATTCAAAATGTTGTACCTCATTACTAGCGTATTTTTTTGTATATTTTTTATTGTGTGATGAGAGGAAAACAGTCTTTCCTCTCTGGTTTCTTTTATTATTTTGAGTGGGAAGACAAATAGCTGTGCGCTTTGAAAGAGATGACAGTATTATCTTGGCTGAGCTTCTACACAGAAGTGTCACGATCTCTTGAATTATCTTCCTCTTCATAACAATGAAAACTTTTCCAGTTTCTGCTGACAATGCCCATTCTGTCAGAGGCCTGATTATTATGATATCACTTCTTGAAAAAATGGAATAGGCACCAAGCCTTTATATACATATCAAATAAACATTTTTACCCTTGTATTGCCCTTAGATGGTAACCAATGCTTTCCTTCAGATCATTGTTTCTTTTACAGCAACCTAATAATGGTTATATTTGTCAACCTTTTTGGTAAAGAACTCAAACGGAAGATTTGATTTTCTGTCTCATACCTATTCTTTATTTCTGTGTAGTGGATCTGTGTTTGCATGCATGGTGTGCCATGGATGGGTTTATTTCTGAACACTGTGAAGGTTTCTGAATGTTGGGAACGCTCTCTGCCACCTGAATGGTCTGCACTGTATGCCTGCCCTTGCCAACACTTTTGTACTGATAGCTTCTAGGGTGCTTCAGCTGTGCCAGTATACAGTCATGTCAGGGAATACGTCTTCCACTTTCAGATCTGCCCCCAAACTTCAAATCCACAAAACAGTCCATGTAACTTCCATCCCAGTCTCAATATCGTGAGACTCAACACTGCTCCAACTTGTCAGCAGATTCACACAGACTTTTTCAGTCCATTATTCACTGTTAAAAACCAAAGCAAAAGCAAGATATTCCTAAGAGCTAAACAGCAAAATCCCTTAAAAGTGATAAAGAAGAACTTCTGAAAATGTCAAACCTTGAGAGTGCCCTGCTTTTTAAATTTTATATCATCAACTCAATGGACATGACTTACATAGGTAAGCTTTTGTAAGTTAATAATTACTATCTTTCAAGCTGAGTTTGCCTATTTATATGTGAACGTCACATACTTTTCTCCTCCTCAAAAGGTACAAAATTTTCTCATTATCTACCCAGTTGCTTATTTTTCTTGTTTTCAGAAACCTTAATACATGTGTATTTTGTGTAGAAATGTGGCCTCCTGTAGGAGAGAAAAAATATTCATGTACCAGTATCTGTTTCAGGAATGTGTTTGTTTTTCAAATGGCAGCATATAGCTAGGTGCAGAAAGTAAGAAGTTAAAAACCATGCCAGATCCTTGATCAACATCCCATCAAAATCAGTCAAAAGTTTCCTTGAGGTTCTGATCTGCTTTCAGGTCAACTCCCACTGATATTAAAAATTACAAGTAATAGTGATTCTGAGGATTACATAGGAGAAAATCGTGCTTTCTCGTGTTAGAAATCAAGCTCAATAAGGAGAGGAGAACTCATTTAGACTACTACTTTATAGCTCAATTGGCATTTTGAAAATGTTGGTGTTTGATTGTCTAGGTTTGCAGAAGTACCCATTCTATGTTCAGGACGGTTCATAGAATGGTTTTAATCCATTAGGATGTCACAGATTAAAATTAGTTTGATCATCTTATTCCAGAGCACACCGCACATTTATTTTCATCTGATGACTGTCCACTATTCTATTCAGCATGACTGACTGGCATGTCATCAGGAAAGGTTAAAGACTTCATTGGGGTTATTAGACACAAACTTCAGTTCCATTGCCAAAAATGTGGAGAGATGCACAAACACTAATATGATTCATGGTTGCTGAAATTTAATTTATACAGAACTTTCATTTACTCTTACGCAACAGCACCCTCACATTCAAGAAACTGTCATCACATGAATGTTCAGGAGTAAAGGTTTTCCAAAACTGTTGCTTAAGCTTCCAACTTGTGATCAAAGAGCAAAGTTGGGTGGAAACTATCATAATAAAAGAGGAAAAAAAGTCCTGAAACATAACTTCAACTGAAAATATCAGTGATTTTCTCAAATCAGAAGTGTAGACCATGCATTTCAGGTCAAAGTAAAAGAACTGCTTTAGCAATTTCAAAGCATTGCGTTTTTATTTAAACTTTTAACTCTCAGTATAAAATTAGTTATATTTTTTAAAATGTTATTTCTCATGGAAAAGATGAACTCTTCATTTTGAGAGATCAAGATATGTTGCTCTGAACTTTTCTCAAATCTTTGTTTTAAAATTTAGAATCGACATAGACTGACCCTTTTCTGCAACAATCTTTTGGTTGTTTCATGAAGAAAGGGGTTTTTTTGTGGACAAAATTCTGAATCTCTACCTGTAGGAACTTCAGATCAAATGCTGAGGTATCCAACAGCTGTCAAAAACAGCCCATGCACTGTGAATCTGAATGACAAGTGAGTGAATTTTAAGCACCTTCTGTTTAAAACCTCTGATCTTTAAGGACAGAGCAACAGGAGGGTGCTGATAGAGTGGGGAGCTACCTAGAAAACAGTTAGTGTGTTTCCAGGTCTGTTACACAAGCACACCTGGAACAAAGCTCTTTTTTTTCCCCACTTCCCCCTACTTCCCAGGGAGTTTCTTCATCACTGTAATGATGACCCTTTAAATGTCTTGTCATTCTTGACCAAAAGGCCCTCTGGCTACACCTGTGTTATCTTCAGTTATTAGTGATGGAGGACTTGATGATTAATGATTGTCCCTGATGACATTAAAGAGCCACTGAAGGTGGCTTTACCATTGATCAGTTTTTACACGTAGGGTTGGAGCTGAGCCAATATGTAGTCTGTCATTGGTATTGGGGGAGGTGTTATTTGCATTTCACTCCGATTCCTGGTCTGGAGCGATTCCAGCATTTTTTTATTTGGCTCCCCCCCCAATGTAGATACATGTAAGTACAGGTTATCTGCCAGCTCAGTCGTGGTTCATCATAAGCCAAAATGGTGAGGGGCATAAGCTCACACAGACTTTGGTTCATAATATGAATGTCCACTGAACCCTAACCACAGTCACATGAGAAAATCCCAGAGGAATTTGTTTTCTCCAATAACGATGAATTATGTTGAAGTTAGTTGTCTTGGTTATGAAAGATTTTAACTATTGCACTCAATTAATGTACTCTTTCTGGCACCGAAGCTCTGAATGCAGACACATGACATTGACACTGATGATAAATTCTTATTGTAATAACCATGAAAAGAATTGCTGATAGAAACTAAAAATATCACATATGCCAGTGAAAGCAAAACCAACAGGACATTCCTAATTTTCTAGTATTGAACTTTAAGACACTAAATTAGCTGTCTCTTTGAAACAGTTTATCGTACACATGACAGAAGTAATGCACCTCCCATTCTAACTGAAGTCTCAAAAATTTAAGTGTATTGGTGTATTTGCAGAACTAATTGTCAGGAGATGAATTGCTACCTTTAACAACATGACTGACTGAAACATAGTAGAGTACCTGATAAAAATCATTGTCATTCTTCCTTTTCGATCTAAAACTTACTCTTTTCTCTTCAGTAGAGCTGGATTCACCATATTTGACTGAATATTAAATAAGTGACAGAAATTAAGTTGCATATACCCTTTAGACCCTCTGTTTATTCAAAGTAAATAATGAAAAGTATATGTTCTTTACAGTGAAGAAATTCTTCTGTCAGTTCTATGCTTCTCATAGAAAGAAAAAAAGTCCATAAACCGGTATCTAAAAACATTGGGCCAAGCTGTATTTTGAATATATGATACTCACCAACATTAATATACATGAAATTATGTGGTGTATGGATGTCTGAAATATATAAAATACTTTTTAACCATGCCTTTAGAGAAAGAACCTGATATAACCAGCTTGTAGGTAATAATTACTTGACCTTTTCAAAGTAGTTTTTCCTTTCAGGAGGCAAAAGTAAGTTATTCATTAGTACTTCTATCATCTGATGAAGAGTAACTTTAACAGGATGGTTACGAACACTGATGCACCTTGATTTATAGAGGAACTCAAAATATTCTGCAGTCAGTCACTGCCTGAAAATTAGCATCTGAACATCCAAAAACCAACACATAACAGTGAACCTCTAGACTCTCCTCAGACACGCTGGCTATCACAAAACTAACTGAAATGCTTACTGTTAATACAGTTTAGAACTGCAGTCCTTTCTGACTGCTACCAGCTGTTAATCATCTTGCTCCACTTTTTGCAAAAGTTACAATACTGACACTCGTGTTTGAGTCAGACTTTACATTGTCAATTCCATTTCACTCACCCCATTTCTGAGTGTGGGTTAACTGCCTGTGACATTCTTTAGGATGTTTTTTATTTTTTTTCCCTTAACCATATTGGAGGTAATCTGAGCAGTAAAAGTGATGCCTCCCTTTATTCTAGAAGTAGAGACTTTTTGGTAATGGATGAGGCTGTCTCCTCAGTACTTGTTTAGTGCATGTCACGGTCTTGCAGGTTCCTCCTTGGAACTGTAAATACACTGGTCTAAACCAGTCAAATCTGGTTTTGTGTTGCCTTTAATTTACTTTGCTCTAGTTCCTTCAGGAATGGACAAGATAAATAAATTGAGGAAGCTGCAGTGGACTTTGAGTGGAGTACAAGAGCCTTCAATTTAGAATAAGAGCTAGAGTATCCCTGGGTGGCCCTTCAGCTCCTTAAGGTACATTTCAGTCACGCCTCAAAACAGCTGCAAGGCTAGACAAATTGATGTAAAACTGGCAAACTTTAAGCATGGCTATAAAATGTTTACAGACTTTCCAGATCCCATTATCATCCAAAATGTCCATAATACAGGCTGTGTTAGTTCTGCCTTCAACATAGTCAGCCCATCTGTGGCCCAGGAGAGGCAGCAGGCTTTGATACTGTATTCTTGGTGATCACTCTGGCTGTTTTCCATAGACCCTGCTCTGCAGGAATCATTTCCATAGGTCACAGACAGCTTAGAGCAGTTTTGCCCCCTTATTCTCCTTTTAACTTTTGTCAGAATAGATATTAGCATTTTACCCTAGGCTTATTACAGCTCAGTCCTGATCTTTCTAACCAAATGGAAGATCTCCGATAGCAAAATAATGTTCCCCAACCCTAAAACTGAATGGTAGACCATAGCTCAAGTCTAGCTGGTTAGACTTCCTTCTTCCAACGAGCAGGCTTGTCCCTCTGATCATGCTCCTAAACTGTTTGGCAGTGTGCTATTTAGCTCAGGCCAAATCTGTCCCAGTGAACATGCAAATAATTAATTTATATAGATGATCACAGGGCAGCGCTTAAGCCTGGCCTGACAGTTTCTTTGTGAAGATATAGTCAGTAATTGAACAAGCAGCAAACTCAGTTTACTAGTAAAAAAAGAAAAAAAAGAAATCAGAACAACTGAACCCTCCTCACACACCCATGATACCTTACTCATGAAAAAAAGATTAGCTACTGCAGTCATGTTTGGTTTCTGAGCATCAGTGTTTTAGAATTTAGAAGGAACTGCGGTGTTATTATTACTGATACATTAAACAAAGCAGAAACACAAGGGAGCAAAGGATCACTCGTGCTCATGGTACACAGATATCTAACCATGCTGAAACTGCACATGAAATGATCCCAGTTAACACATCAGTGTGACACAGATAGCAAAGACCCTCAATCATTTACTCATTTTATAATCCAAATAGCTATTAACACTGTTAAACATGGTTGATTTAAAAGACAGCTCTTACTGAAGAAGATTACTTTCTAAAATTAGTTGCCATGTCTGTTTTTAATATAATAACCTTGATTAATTTTAGAAAATGTTCTAAGTATTTTGGCAAACATTTTTTTTTCCAGTTATTTTACTTGTAAATTTAATGGGAAATCCATATTTTAAATTTGAGAAACCCCAATTTTCCAGCAAGGTGCTCCCTCCGGAAAGAACAGCATATAGGTCTCTGATAAATAAAGTCCACACTGGTGGGGCTTCTAGTGTAACATTATTTTGGTGGTGCCAAATGTATCCACCACTCATGGCACTTCTTTAGAACAGAATAAACTTTCACTATCAGTACTAACCTTTGCAAATATATGCTCTTTGGAATTGCTCATCAGTTGCTAATTAATGGGTAGGAATGTCAAGCTGCTTGTTTTGACTAACACTATTGTTAGTCATAATTTGTTATTCTGGGAGAACATTTAGTAATAATGTCACCTCCTGTTGTCTGCCCAACCTGTGCTCTGTCCTGCAGCATGGTGAACATTTTGGTTCTGATCCAACAGCTATAAACACATAGGTACTCACATTGAAGTTAGTTATGGTTATTCAAACATAGTGCTAGCAGAAGGACAATGAATTTTCAAGACCTCCATTCAGACAGCCTTGGTGCAATGAGAGCTTACCTGAGAGCTTTCAGGACTCCCTTCACGAAAATAGTTTTCATGGAAAATGCATAAAAATATATTAAGCTTTCCAGCACAGAGAATTAGTGATCTTTATGTCTGCATAATTTCTACTTTAGGTCACAGTAAAATTGCGTTGTCATTTGCTTTCAGCTCATGAGAAGAAGAAAAGTACTTGTATGTCATTCTCCTGCCCATCTGAATATCTGGCCCCCAAGACCTTAATAAAGTCAACTCAGTTTTCCCTGTTAGTTAAATATACTTGCAATATGACATTATGGACCCTGAATTAAAACCCTTGCTGAAAGCTTACTTGAAGTCTCTAGTTATTTGTTTCTGCATGTGTGTGTATGTATGATACAAGTATCTCCATAAACAAGGTAGGTTTTCTTCCATCTTCCTCAATACTGTAAAGACATGGTTAGAGGTAATAATTTCCAAACAAAGAAGCAAATCCCACAAAATCTTTACAAGAATTTATGATATAGCCTGCCCCTTCCTTTCATATCTCATGACAACATCAAGGAGACTGTGTAAGTTTGGGGAAATCAACTAGAGACATTGGTCTTATTCCTTATTATGATATTGTCTAGCTAGATAAACTTAGCCGCTTCACTTTGTCATTCTGTAATTTTGTTTCATCTCCAGTCTTGTCTGTGTAGATTGTCCTGTCAGTCGAATGGAATTCCCCAGCTACCAGTCTTTTTCTAGGTAGGATAATGCAAGACATATTGCACTCCATTCTAGCATATTAAGAGTGTTTATAGCTCCTGAACTAGATCAGTGCATGTATTTTTGTCCTGGTTTCGGCTGGGGTAGAGTTAATTTTCTTCATAGCAACTAGCATAGTGCTGTGGTTTGGATTTAGTACTAGAAGAATGTTGATAACTTGCTGATGTTTTTAGTTGTTGCTAAGTAGTGCTTAGACTACTCAGGGACTTTTTCAGCTTCTCCTGCTCAGCCAGGTGCATAACAAGCTGGGACGGAGCACAGCCAGGACAGCTGACCCAAACTGACCAAAGAGCTATTCCATACCATATGATGTCATGCTCGGGGGGAGTTAGTCAGTCAGGGGAGAGTGATTGCGGCTTGGGATGGGCTGGGCATCAGTCGGCAGGTGGTGAGCAATTGCATTGTGCATCACTTGGTTTGTATATTTTGTATATTCTCTTACCATTATCATTATCATTATCATTAGTCTTAATTTTTTTCCTCTTATTAAACTGTCTCGGTCTCGACCCATGGGTCTTACTTTTTTTTTTTTTCCATTTCTCTCCCCCATCCCACTGAGGTGCCGGGGGGAATGAGTGAGCGGCTGTGTGGTGTTTAGTTGCCAGCTGGGTTAAACCATGACAATTTTCCGTTGCTCTTCAAAACGCATATATAATTTGACTTTGTCTCCTGCAGTTCTGAGCATAGGCTGGCAAAGAAGCCAAGCTTCTTGGGCGAAGCACCCCCGCAAAAATGAATAATCTGGGAGAAACAAAGATCCCCCAATGCAATATATTCAGTTAATTCAGTATTAAGTCATATTATCTGGTAGATGCCATATGATCTTCACCCATCCTGGAAACTGATTTTATCTAATTTTTCCCCTACATTATTTATTTAAAATAGATTTCTTTGGTGCTCATTGTTAAGGTACTAAATACTTCTAACTTCTTTCTATCACAAATATCTGATTTGCTCTAGATCTTGTTTTCAATTCAGCTAGAGGATATCTCTCTTGTACATTAGTTATGCAACTGTTCTGAATTACAGATCTCTTTCAATGCTCTTGGTGAGTAGAATATTCTCTACAGTACACAATGGAGTACTGAAAGAGGAGACAACTTAAGATCATTTGCTGAGGTTAAATATACTTGATCAAGTTTCTCACACTTTCAGAAACACATTGTTGCTTCTCATATGACTTTAGCCAACCCAAATATTTATTCTTAACTTCATAGAAATTAAATTAATATAGCAAAAATGTGTTTAGACAAATATTTCAATCAAATAATGAGTGGCTCGCAGATTTTCTGATTTATCCTAATAATTAAACCATAAAATTATGTATAATGAGGGCTACTAAAATGATCTGAGGGCTGGAGCACCTCTCCTATGAGGACAGGCTGAGAGAGTTGGTGTTGTTCATCTTGGAGAAGAGAAGGCTGTGGGGAGACCTGATTGCGGCCTTTCAGTACTTAAAGGGGGCCTATAAGAAAGACGGGGAAAATCTTTTTAGCAGGGCCAGCTGTGTCAGGACAAGGGGTAATGGTTTTAAACTAAAACAGGGTAGGTTTAGACTGGATATAAGGAAGAAATTCTTTACACTGAGGGTAGTGAAACACTGGAACGAGTTGCCCAGAGGGATAGTGGAGGCCCCATCCCTGAAAAAATTCAAGGCCAGGTTGGATGGGGCTCTGAGCAACCTGATCTAGTTAGCGGTGTCCCTGCTCACTGCTGGGGGGTTGGACTAGATGACCTCTAGGGGTCCCTTCCAACCCAAACCATTCCATGATTCTATGATTCTATGACAATAATTCATGTAACATATTTTGCCTTATCAGTATGGAGGAAGTTTATCACAGGCACAAATATCTTCATTTGTGGGCTTTAATTGGTTTCAATGCTTATGAATGATGTTTGAATTAGCTTGCCAAAGAAGAAAAAGTGTAATAGTAAAACCCAAGTAATTACTTTCAATATTCTATGGCATTTTTTCTTACAGTAGATTAACATTAGTATGGATCTGGAAAGTAGACATTGGCTTTAATAATGTACTGTTACAACTGCAGAAATCAGGTATTTGTATTCATAGCAGTATTATGTGTATGTTTAAATTTCTTCTGAAACAGTGACGTTTTAATATGACCTTAATTTTAAACATATGCCAGAGATATCTAGTGAATGAAGATGAACTTGAGTAAAAGTTGAAGACTGGGCATATGTTAACTGTTTTACAGAATTGATGTTCCTGATTTCCCAGCAAAAATTGATCTAAATCCTGACTGCCACAAGAAAATGAACTGCATTCTTTGTTACACTGAAGAATATCCGTACTTGCTCATTTCATAATTTAGTTGGACAGTTAGGTGGTTAGGCCAGTATAATGTGGCTTTAATTAATGTAATTACATAAACTAAAGTAAAAGGGTACATTAATACTCCATGGATTAGCAAGCTAATTAAAATTTTTAAACTCACCAGTGAAGTTTTCTGCCAATTGCAGGAAACGACATGCCTTGCAATGAAAGTACAGCAGCATCCTAGACACAGCCGAGTGCCCTAATCACTGGTCTACAGAGTCAGGCCTCAGCTTGCTCATTTTTTTCCCAAAATATTGAACTTTGCTGAGCTAATGTGCAGAAATGAATGTTTCAGTAAAAGTAATGAAGGATGTCCCAATCTACCCAGCTTCCTTTGAACCAACCCTCCCTTTTTATCCTGCTCCTGGCTGGCTAGCACCCGCTTCCCGAATGGGTGAGTTCTAGATTTAAATTTCTACATTCAGTGAAGTGGATGGAATTCAGGTTTAATATTTCTAAGTAACTGATCTACAGAGATATGGTACTAAAGTTATGTAATACTGCCCACATCCTCCTTGAAGCCAGGCCTTTGAATGAAAAAGACTGTGATTCTCCATTTCTGTGCAAAAGTGGGGTGGGCCAGGTGTATCTTAGAATGCCTACTAAATCGGGGGAGGCTGCCATTTTAGGTGATGCTTTGTTGCAATGCTGCATATAGTTGGTCAGCCATAGAGTTTAGGTGGCAAATGCGTTATCTGAAAATGGAGTGTCTGTCTAGGTTTAGACTTCAGTATTTGTGTATCTAGAGAATATCATGATGCAAAATGTTGGTGCCAGCAGAGCATAAAGCTCTCAAGCATTTGGCATAATGAAGGTCTTTTCAGGATAGCAGTGGGGTTTTTTAATTGCCTAAAATGTTTTTAGTGCTTACTAAAGGTTCGTTGAATCTACACTTTCTCTGTGTTACAATGAATTGAAGGTGAAGTTTCCCAGCTTCAAAGAGCTGTTGTGAAATTGTATGCATTAGCAAGACCTTTGAGATCTATGGAAGAAGGAACTTTATGGAATAATATTGCTATGGAGCTTGACAAAAAACATTTGCTTCTGCCTATTAAGTAAAACCAATGAGAAAACAGGTTTATCCTTCAAAGATATCCAAAAGTTTTGCGGTGGGTTGACCCTAGCTGGATGTCAGGTGCCCACCAAATCCACTCTATCACTCCCCCTCTTCAGCTGGACAGGGGAGAGAAAGTATAGTGAAAGGTTCATGAGTTGAGTTAAGGACAGGGAGAGATCATTCACCAATTACCATCACGGGCAAAACAGACTTGACTCAGGGAAACTAGTTTAAGTTATTACCAATCAAATCACAGTAGGATAATGAGAAATAAAACTAAATCTTGAAACACCTTCTCCCCACCCCTTTCTTCTTCCCAGACTTAACTTTACCCCAAAATTCTTTACATCGTCGCCCCTCACTAGTGCAGGGGGATGAGGAATGGGGATTGTGGTCAATTCATCACACATTGTTTCTGCTGCTCTGTCTTCCTCAGGGACTCCTCACCCTCTTTCTCTGCTCCAGCTTGGGACCCCTCCCACAAGAGGCAGTCCTCCATGAAATTCTCCAACATGGGTCCTTCCCAAGGGCTGCAGTTCTTCATGAACAGCTCAGCGTGGCTCTTTTCCATGCAGTACAGTTCTTCAGGAGCAGACTGTTCCAGCATGGGTCCCCCATGGGGTCACAAGCCCTGTCAGCAAACCTGCTCCAGGGTGAGTTCCTCTCCCCACATGGTCACAGGTCCTGCCAGGAGCCTGCTCCAGCGTTGGCTTCCGGCAGGATCACAGCCTCCTTCGGGTATCCACCTGCTCTGGTGTGGGGTCCTCCCTGAGCTGCAGGTGGATATGTGCTCCACCGTGGACCTCCATGGACTGCAGGGGGGACAGCCTGCCTCACCATGGTCTTCACCAGAGGCTGCAGGAGAATCTCTGCTCCGGTGCCTGAAGCACCTCCTGCCCCTCCTTCTTCACTGGCCTTGGTGCCTGCAGAGTTGTTTCCCTCACGTATTCTCACTCTGCTATTGCGTGGGGCTTTTTTCCTCTTCTCAGATAGAGTAGAGGAGCTACCACCATTGCTGATGGGCTTAGCTTTGGTCAGCAGCAGGTCCCTCCTGGAGCCGGCTGGTGGACACAGGGGAAGCTTCCAGCAGCTTCTCACTGAAGCTACCCCTGTAGCCCCTCTGCTACCAAAACCTTACCATGCAAACCCAATACAAGTTTTAAGACAAGTAACTTCTTTTATGTCGGTCAAAAAATTGATAACATTTTGGTTTGCAAAGAAAAATTTAAGTACTCCATAAAAAAGAAAACTTTAAAAAAAATTTCTTTTAACTCTTACAAATATTTTCAATTTTATTTTTTTAAATCAGATTAAAATAATTATTCTGGACTAATACAGCCATGGATAGCAACGAGAATGTAGGTAAACCATCTTCTTAACATATAGAATGAGTTGAATTCTGCTAGGAAATATTTTGTAACTTTTTTAAATCACGGGGCTTATTGGTGAATGTTTTAAGCTTTTGTGATTACGTAGAAGCTCAAGACTTTATTAATGTTGAAACAAAATTATTTAAATCAGCCTTCTTAATTTTCCTGGACATGATTTCCCAGTTACTGCGCTCATAAGCAACACAACAGAGACATGTTGGATATACTTAATACAGCCAAAGCCTCAAGTATTAATAAGCAAAGTGCAGTGGTCAGAGGTAGTCAAACCATGCATTCTAAACAGGTAATTTATGAAAGTGTGGGCAAGGTATGCCCTTTGTATTATTAAGAGCAAGCTACCATTTGTGTCCTGTATACTCAAAGGCTACTATTAAATTCACAGATAATAAGTCTTTCTGTTGATGACTTAATGTTCACAAGCCATGGCAATTCACATTTTTGAATGATAGAAGCATACTTATTTGTTATTCTTAATAAGCCATTAGAAATTTTTATCTTCTTGGTATCCTTACTGTATACATAATAATAAAAATATGTTTTCTAGTGACTGATTTTTCTGCATGCTGTAAGTATTATTCATTTTTGCAATTAATTTTTTGAAATTATATAAATGTCCCTTGCTTTTTAATCTGCTTAGTGCAGATTTTATACTGAACTTCAGGTTGGTAATACAGCTGAAAAATACTCCCTTGCTGCCAGAATTCATTAATTCCATGTCTTAACATTCTATTTCCCACCCACCCAAATGCAAAACTCCTTAAGCTTCAGTTTAAAGGAGCAGCTACCATTTGCATTTGTTCCCTCAGAGAAGCTTTACTAAGGTAATTGTCTTGACTGGTTCTTCCTATTTCTGTTTTCTAGGTATGTTTTCATTTATACCCTATTTTCTTAACCTTGGTTTCCCACCTGTTTTCACTGTCCATATGTGTAGATGTGTCAGTGCCACTTCCTAAAAAGAAGGAAAGGATTTAAATGTACCAAAACTGTTAAGAGACATGAGTAGAACCTCAAGAACTATATATTCAGGGATCAGGCAGAGTGGTTTTCTTTGCACTCAAATAGAATTTTTCAGGAATAAATCAGAGACACAGCATGTAACTGTTCAAGGAGAGTTGCAGGAGAAGACATTCATATTGCTCTTGTTTTAATGGCCACCATGAAATCTTGATAGCCTTCGTTCCCAGGTGGCAAGGACCTATTATTTTTAATGTTCTGTGCAGGATAAAAAGTTTAGAATTTTACCCCACTAAAGCTAAGATTGAATAATAATAAGATTTATTATAGGAAAGTCATTTAGCTAATTTTGAAAATTTCCCAGAAGTTTAGATTAATATCCGTTTCATTACTTACTACCCTTTTAACCTGGGCTTTAACGTATTTGTCTTAATTTCAGGAACCAAGTGAGGTTGAGACTTTGTCGTTATTCATTTTTCCATGTCTGTTGCTGCTGAGGCTTCCCTAAGCATGAATGGGTTTTCTTGGGTTTACCATCACTCCCCATTACTTTTCATATTGTATCCCAGAACTGTAGCTTTGTAATAAATATATTTCCTCAATATATTGCTGTTCTTGACATCTCTACCTGCGCAATCTGAAGACTTGACTCGGCCAAATGAAAATGAATAAAACAATGCCAATGATTCTCATGTGTAGGGATGTTGTACATCCTAGGAGGTTACTTGTCAGCCTCAAAAGTATAAATCTCAATATAATGCAATATATTATGAATGACATAGTTCTTTCCAGTTTCTTTAATTGATCCCATTTCTAATAAAATAATTGTATAATTTATATCGGAAAGGACTGCAGGATATTATCTAGACAGGTTCAGCTTCAAAGTTTGACAAAGTTTCTTGGGACCTAGTTCAGTCAAGTTTTGAATTTCTCCAGAGACAAGCTTTCTGGGAAACCAGTGCTGGGCTTAACTACCCTATTTGTGATTTTTTCTTTTTGTCCAGCTGGAAATTCCTATGCAGTAGCTTATGATCATTGCATCCTGTTCTTTTGCTGTGCATATTAGAGAAGAGTCTGTCTTTCCTGTAACAACATATTAGGCTGTTGAAGACAGAAGTTAAATTCCCCCTTCTTATGGACAAATATCTCTTTGAGATTTCCCCAGGTTAACAAATCCAACTCTTTTGGTACTTTCCATGTGCTTCCATCTCCTAACTGTATTTGTGACCATCCAGCAAACTCGTTTGAGTTTGTAAATGTCGTTCTTGTACCAGGGGGCCTGCAACAGTGCATGGTGCTTCGCGTTCAGCCTCATGAGTGCTGAAGAGTGGGGAATAATCACTTACCTTGGTCAGTTTGGCTATGCTATTGCCAATGCAACCCAATACGTGTTTTGCATAAATTGCTTCAAAGGGGTATTCCTGACTTCATTGTGTTGTCCACCAAAACCTTTATTGACAGTAGTATTTGGAGGGTGAAAAAAAATTGCAGAGTAGTTACATTATAATTGAAACAGGTCAATGTTTCAATGTTAATTGCTGTCACCATGATCAGGCTTACCTGGCAAAGTTCATTTTACCACAGGCATTAGAAATGCAGTGTCAAAACTAAAGTACTAAAATGTGAATCGTACTTCTAGGAGAACTGGAATATGAGCTGATCCTACAAAAGACTCAAAATCAATGGTAGTTGAACATTCTTTTTCTCTCAGTGTATTCTTTCAGATAAGAAGATTAACGTGAGGTTCAGATGTGTGTTCTATGTGATATCAAGCTTTTAAAAAATGGTATTTTTCCTGTAAATAGCAATAGTGAAAGTTACTGTCCTGTTTATGTGACAGAAAAATGATAAAATTTGGAAGTGATCATAAAAGAACTGTAACCACGATGAATTTTGCTTTCAGTGAGAGTCAATGTTTTATCTGAGATGAGGTGAAGAAGTGACAAGTTCATGACCTATAAGTATTTATAAAGATGATACCACTGAAAGCAAAAAGAAAAAACAACAACCCACAAAACCCCCCAATCAATCTAGGCCTGTGGCCTGGACAGGCATACTCTTTGCTGGGTAAAAAATTGACTGGATGGCCAGGCCCAAAGGGTGATGATGAATGGAGTTAAATGCATTGGAGGCCAGTCACAAGTGGTGTTCCCCAGGGCTCAGTGTTGGGGCCAGTTCTGTTTAACATCTTTATCAATGATCTGGATAAGGGGATTGAATGCACCCACAGCAAGTTTGCAGATGATGCTAGGCTGGGTGGAATTGTTGACCTGCTCGAGGGTAGGAAGGCTCTACAGCAGGATCTGGACAGGCTGGATCAACAGGGCTGCAGCCAATTGTATGAGGTTCAACAAGGTCAAGTGCTGGGTCCTGCACTTGGGTCACAACAACCCCATGAAATGCTACAGGCTTGGGAA
>NW_009258616.1:515742-562171 GCF_000687185.1 Egretta garzetta | reverse complement strand
AGCCTGCCTGTCAGAGAAGGATCTGGGTGGCCAAGAAGACCAACAGCATCCTGGATTGTAGCAGGAATAGTGTGACCAGCAGGACCAGGGAAGTCATCCTTCCCTTGTACTCAGCACTGTTGAGACCACACCTTGAATATTGTGTTCAGTTTTGGGGCCCTCACTTCAAGAAGGACATTGAGGAGCTGGAGTGTGTCCAGAGGAGAGCAACAAAGCTGGTGAGGGGTCTGAAGCACAAGTTTTATGAGGAGCAGCTGTGGGAACTGGCGTTGATTATTTTGGAGAAGAAGAGGCTGAGGGGAGACCTTATCACCCTCTACAACTGCCTGAAAGGACGTGGTAGCAAGGTGGGTGTTGGTCTCTTCTCCCAGGTAACAAGCGATAGGAAATGACCTCAAGTTGAGCCAAGGGAGGCTTACATTGGATATTAGCAAAAATTTCTTCACTGAAAGGGTTATCAGGCACTGGAAGGGGCTGCCCAGGGAGGTGGTTGAGTCCCCATCCCTGGAGGTATTTAAAAGACGGGTAGATGTGGTGCTTAGAGATGTGATTTAGTAGTGGACAGGTATGGTTGGACTCAATGATCTTAAAGGTCTTTTCCAACCAAATGATTCTATGATTCTATGATTCTATGATTCTATGATTCTATGAAAAGTGAAGCTGAAGCTGAACAAACTCAAAATAAAAATACAGTGCGCCACTTTGGTACTAAGCATGAAAGTTAACTGGGGGTATGGTAGGGTGTTCAGTAATAGAAATCTAAAAATCGAAAGCTGTTTTCCTTCAAAGGACAAATTGTCGTTGTGACTGAAGTTACGAACATGGCACAAGTAACCTGGTGAAATTCTGCAAAACCGAATAGAAGAAATTCAGCTCCCTGTGCAGATTTGAGAGCCTCATCTTTCCTACCTGTAGTCCCCTCAAAATATTTTGCTTTTTTAGCATAACCTTCTGCATTGCCTTATCTAAAATCAGCTGCTTAGCTAATATGTATTTACACTACACAAATATGAATTATTCAATGTGTGTTCAAAGAGGTGTGTCAGTTTTAGTAGTTTTCCTGGCTTAGTGCATTTTTATGCATAATAATTCACCCACTTGTAATCTTACTTACACCTTTATTTCATTAAAATTCAGAGCTGACTCTTACTTTGTACTAGCTGGATACGAACATCCTGATGATGAAGCTGTGCAAGAGTGAGCTCTACTTTTTCATTTAAAGTAAACTTTTAGGCTAAACAATACCTCTGTCATCTCAGCCAAAGGGATGTTTCAGCCAATTATTAAAAGCGGTCTCTAAGAGAAAATTATCTGGCAGATTAAAGGAAAACAAACAAAATCGCTGGAAAAGAAGAAAAAGTGCAATCACACACATGTCTAATTTTTCTTTTTTCCTTTTTTTTTCTCTGACACCAGTAAATCTGAGTTATTTTTATATAAGTAGATGTAGCTAAATACTGGTTGGGCCTTTATAAGAGTTTTTAATTTAGCTGGTGTGTGTATATGTATGTATAATTAAATGTATGCATGTATAATTAAATGTACGTATGTATGTGAAAATTGTGCGCTTCATTGTTACCCTTTCAAGATTGCTTAAGACTAGATCAAAGGAAAAAACCCAAGCATCCATTTTACAGGATTTTTAAGAGGTCAATGCATTACAGTTTCAATTATTTATTTTTACTGTATTGCTTTGCTTTTAGGATTGTTCACTAGCAATACATGGAGTTGTATTATGTTGTGTGATGAGATCCTTGCTGGACCAACCCATTTTGTGTCTGTGCACCAAAATACAGGAGTATTTTCCTCCCTGTCTGTGGCTCATTGGTGATCTGCCAGATTAATTTTGAATTGTTTTTGAACCCAGTGTTTTAAGAGATGCTATTGATAACTTGATTTAAATCAAATCAGAGCTGTCGCTGAAGATGTCAGAGGACATCTTCAGATAAAATAAGAGAATATAATACTTAATTTTTTTCATACCCATACCATCTTTGCCCCATGTCGTTTTACTTCTGTATTGAAATGAGTCTCAATCAATGCTTAGCATTGTTTGAATGAGAGGGAAATGCACTGGAGGGTCCCGCCTTATAGGTGTAATAATAATACTGGTTATGAGACTGTCAGAAATATGAACACCCAGAAAGTTATAAAGAGACCAAGCTGTTGTAGATATGAATGAAGGTCAGCTATGGAGCATTGGTGACATTGGCTTAACTGCACATATTTTGTGATTTGAGAAAATGCTGCATATCTGCTGTTTGAATTTGGCCTTTTGGTATGTTCCAATAACAAATAGCACTAAATCAAAAGGCCCAACTGCACTGAAAGTATGTTACAAGGAAATTTCATTATGAATAATTTTTTCAAAATTGTTTCAAAAGCAAAAAAATTACCTCCAGCTAAAAGTAAGGTTTAAGGTTTGCTTAGTTGCTTTTTATTACAGAATGTTATTAAATGTCTGAGAGTTGTAGCTTGTAGATAGCATTACAACTACTATTACAACTACTATATCACTGACCTTTCACACTAGAACCTAAGAAGTGTCGTCATCTATGATTTTTTCTTGGATTTCCTCTTTTGCTGTGAGTTAGAAACTTTCAAACACAAATAATGGCTGCTACTGAGGTTTGCCTAACAACAGTTGTGTGCAAACTTATTTGCTAAGAAATCTGATTCAGAGGCAGTTTAGTTTTCAGCATGAGTGTAGAGTTGTAACTTAATTATTGGCAGTGATGATGAACCTTCTTGGAGTCTTGTGTCAAGTTTATTTTAAAATCATAGTTCATTCTTGCTGGTGCCAGTCTACATCTCTTCTCATTGCCAACAGTTTGAATCAGTGCTATTGATTTACCATCACTGGCCTTTACAAAGGTAACTGCATAGAAATTTAAGAAATTTAATTTCTGTACAGTTTTAATTATAATATATGTATGTGTCTTTTTTTTGAGAAATACATCTCATAAGATGTAAGGGATCTAACTCAAACAGCTAGAAGTACTTTCCGTAATGTTCTGTAGAATCAATTCTTAATGTTAGAAGTGTCCAGTTTATAAATTATAGCTAATTACCCATTAGATATTGCCCAGTTGTACTGACTATACAAAATGGCTGGAAAGTATTATTTTTCACCTCCAAATCTCTTTAAAGCTTATGATACAGCTTTCCTGTTTCCTATTGCTTTAGAGTCAATGATCAGCTGACTTTGATCTTTTGCTTCATAATTGGAAACGACTTTGCTTAAAAGTATTAATCCTCTTACATTTGAGTGGTAACATGGGTTAATGATGTATATAAACTGTATAAATGAAGACAATATACCATTCAAATTAATTTAGATGATTTTTCATGCTGAAGATGATAAAAATTACTGGGTTTTTTCTGTATCCATAGGAATGTGATTTCTGGCAAGGTTTCATTCATGGGGTAAATTATTTCATAAATCTTTGTGTAAGACAGGCAAAAATACTGCATAGTGATTCAAACTCATTAATAACACCGTAAGTAAATGTAGAGTGAAATTCTCAATCTTTGTTTTACTCTTCAGAGGCACAAAGGAATTTTGTTTCTCACACTTCTATTTTTGAATTGCTAGTAAATGTCCTATGTCAGGAAATTAAACTAAATAAAATTCAAGAATTTTTCAGTGGTAAAAAGCCCATTAAGATTTACTTTATCCAAATGACCATTTTACATATTTTAATTTAATCCACTAGCCTTAGCTCATATCAAGTTCATCTATTTGATCTTTTAAATCAAGTATCAGAATGTATGATTAACTGAAGTCAATCCTTGACCTCCTATACGCATCTCCTAAAATGAAAGTCTAAGTCTGTATATTACCTTTAAACTTTTATGAAGCCACATAGCTTATTTCAGGATTGAAATTATAGAGTTTAATAGATTCAAAGCTAATTATAAAGTCATTCTGAGGCAGAACAGAGACAACCAAACCAGATGGAATCCATTACCAATCATACTCCTGAGACTGTCTGGCATTATTAAAATGAATAATATTCCCATGTAGCAGTGTCTGTTTTAATCAGTTTCTGTCTGGGTACCAACACTGGAGCTACTTCTATAAGCTTCATGTAGAGGTCATCTCCTCTCATGGCAGCAATAGGTGCTGTCACACTTGACTCTTCCACTTTAATTAACTAGACAAGTCCAAAAGGAATTTGGAGATTGTAGGATGTTTAAAGAGGGAAAAAACCCAGAAAAATAGTACTGAAGATATTAAAATGAAAAGAAATATAAAAAACCATGTTAACAACTGATGGCCAAGACAGTGTTACTTTGGATGGACCAAGAAAGAAATTGTTTTCTGTTTGGAAGCCCCAAGGAAAACTTTGGAATAAGAGACCATTTCTTGTTAACACCCCCCACTCCCCCCCATCCCCCTTCATCTTAAGAAAGAGAAAAGGTAGGGAAGCAGAGCAATAAATGCCACTTACAGATTTTGAGCTTCTGGTAAGCTTTCAAAATTCATTTGCACAGACTGAAAGGTATGCCTCCATTTCTTATTCAGACAGATGTGTCCTTAAGACATCTGCACTCCAAACTAGTCCACAGACATATCATGTTGTGAGTCCAACCTAATATATCTTGCCTCCCTTCATGGCTGGTTAGTTGAATACTACCCTAACCACTGCTATATCACTTCAAGTGCGGAGCTGGCTTGGGTCCTAGAGCTCATGAAGGGGGGCTGTTTTTCTACAAAACTCTGCATTGACAAAAGGACAGGAACAGGTCCAGATCTCTGTGCAAAAGGGAAATTTCATCAGTATGAAATAAATTTTATTATTTTAAATTATTATCAACATCAGATATGAAACTAGGCATAAAATTACAAGCGTAATAATCTTGGTAGGAAACATAGCCAACGTGTTTACACAGCTATTGATTATTCACATTTATTGTTTTAAGTTTCACAGCTGAAGGGCAGACTCATGGGGCTGGAGATGTGGAAAATGAAATTTATAATTTATAAATTAAGATAATAACATCTTAAGTTTCCTGTCTCAACATTGTGTTACTCACCACCATGCATCACTCACTCTCCTTCTTACACACACACGCTAACACAATATGGGTTTTAGCAAGTTGGGCTATGAACCTGTGAGTTTCACACAATTGTTCTCATTCATTAAAAATCATGAATGAAAATAGAAATTGGTGGCTTTAACTTTTCTGCATTACAGTCAGTAAAGTTATAATATATATGTAAGGATTTAAAATAAAAAAACCCCAACCAGTTCTATGTGCAGATGACCCTGTTTCAGTTTAGGAACACACAGCAAGATGCTACCTTTAAATACTTACCAACTCAATGTACACATCTACTCAAATGTAAAGCAGATAGCAATGTAAAAAAAAATAATAATATTGTCTTCTGCTTATCATGCTTAGTTTGGATAATGCATGCTTTGAGCAAGTCTCCTGGTTCCGGCTGTCATCTTCTTGGAGAATGTGAGAACAACCTTGGTTGACCTAATTTTGAGATATAGTCCATTTATTCTAAAATTCATACTACATGTGCCAGTTATACTTTCCAAATTAGATCATTAGTTAAACAAATTGAGATGTAATTTATCAAATACTGTAAAATAACACAGTAAATTCATAGTGATTATCTGTTAAAAAATCACTGGTAAAAGTGCATAAACGGCACTAGGAGTTGATCCTATTTAAGCAGAGAGTTGGAGGTTAGACCCTTTTCTTGAGGAGTAGGAGCAGTGGGCTCTGGACTCCTGAGGCTCATATAGGATTCAAGGGTGAAGTCTCTATTTCTGGGCAAGTCTTCCTCACCATGTGGATCTAGTATAGAAAAATCTGCCTCCTGCTGTGGTGTGCAGCACCTGTCCTCAGGGAAGGATTCAGAGTTCTGAACAAGTGGGTGGAGATGCTCACTGTCATGTTCTGTGTTAAATATTTAGAACCCAGCCGATATTTTCTGCAAGTTAGCCTGAAGAAACACTCTCCAGCTCTTGAGTTGCAGTGCAGTGGCTTCTAGCCTTTGTGAGGGAAGAAAACATGTTCATTTAGGAGTCTTAATCCAAGGTGCACCTTTAAACCTGACTGATTCTCACTCCTGTGGGATCACTTCAGCACAAAAAAACCCCACCTGAAATCGAGGGAAAAGAGACCCCATGCCAAAATTTGCCTTTAAGGAGGAAATTTTCTAACAGGGTATTTTTTTCCCAAATTACATCTAGGAAAGTATGTTATAGCTGCCCCTAGAATGACTACAGCAGCACAAAGATTGAGTTGTAAAGGTTCGTGTTATCACTTCTCCAATGCCTTGGCCCTTCATTCATCCAAGCTGGGGACTGGTCAGTGTATAATACTACCCAGGTATCCCATACTCCTGGGTTTCCATTTGCTTTAAAATAAGTACTGCAAGTGAGATGTATCACCAGCTCAAGGTGCTTCTCTCCCCAGTGACTGTAGCAGGGGTCTAGATGACTAGCTCAGACTAGAAGCCTAACTCTTATATAACAAAGTTAGGCAGGATGAATCCAAATTTGACTGCACTAAAGCACATCTAGAAATTTCTCATGGATCTAACAGCCATTGGATGCACTAACACAGAGAGGGAGGAAAAAACTATTTTAGCAATGAGTATGAATCAAGCTATGTTCCATAAATCCTAAAATTATTCTTAAAAATAAGAATGCTTTCTGTGTTTTAGCAAGACAAAAATAATTATTTAGCTGAAATGGCATGAAAACCAGCTGGTTCCTCTAGTTGCATATTATTGGATTTCTCATTTATGAACTTTAAAATGAATGTATGCAATAAAGTAGACCAACTGAAATGAGTTCAATGTGAAATGTGTGACAAGCATATCCCTTGCCCTTTTTATCAAGAAGATGGAAGACAGGTAGCACTAAAAAAATACTAATAGGGGAATCAAACTGATTAATGTGGCAAAAATTCCTACACTTGCAGCACTAATGTGTTTATTGGCAGAGATGCAAATATGCATGTAGCCTACTTTCATTTTCCCAGAGCACAACTGAATTAACACTGTCATGTTGCTCAGGGTAACAGACTCCCACCTAAGAGTCCTCCTACGCTGCAAGATCAATGGGACCCTGGAAGCTACAGCAGAAAGAAATTAGAACGTGCACCAAATTGTTGAGGCTGATAAAGAAAACACATTTGCCCTTCATGTATTTTTAAAGAGTTTCTTTTTCATCATGACTTGTAAACGGCTCTTCTGTGAACTGCACAGATAAAATTAAAACAGGTTTTTTCCCCCCTGCTTTTGGAAGTCTGCATGGCTCCTGTCCTGAGGATACTAGTATTTAAGGATTGTGGATTGAGCTAGTCCACTTCCCCACTTTAATTCAAGGTCAAGTATAATTGAACAGCCCCTGACAGATGTTTGTCTCCTATGTTAATCATAAAAGCACTCAACGAAGAGATTCAACAGCTTCCCAAACTAGCCTGTTCCCCTGTTTGACAATCCTTACAATTAGCAATGTTTTCTAATATCTCATCTTATTAACTGGTGAAGCAAATTTAAATTAAATTTAAATTAAACTAATTTTTTTTACAGTCCTGTGCTCTATAACATTTCACATATTTGAAACTTTTCATGTTCCTCTGATTTCCTCCTGACACTCTTATCCTACCTTTTCCTCTCCAGCCTCAACAAGCCTAGTCCTCTCAGATTATATATGTTGTTTCCAAATTTCCTCTCTTACTGATCTTCTCTGAGTTTCCCCTAATTAATTTTAAAATGTTTGAAACTGCTCTTTATATACCAGAAAGACCTTGGAATAGCAAAATTACTGTCTTAACAATAATGCATCTGGCAATGACATCTGTCTTTAACGGAAAAGCCTCTGAGTTGAAAACATATTTCCAGACTTTGTTTTTCACCACTTTAAGCTTTACTTCTGTAGCATTATGCTCAGGTAGTTAATTCTCAATTTGTAGTTATGCATTTGATTTTCATTCCTAAATGTGATATTTCCAGTTGATACTAAGAAAAATCATCCTATTGGTATCACTGTTGCTCCAGTTTACCCGCATCATTCTGAATTAAAATCTCATCCTTCAGAGCATTTTAAACCTTTCCCAGGTCAAGATCATACAGAGATTTTAAAAGCATGTACCCTATTTTGTTATCCAAACATCCTACCAGCTATGTCCTGATTTGACAAGAAACCATTGATAACTACATTGAGAATACAGGTTTTCAACCATCTGTGCACTGAATTAATAACACTTTCATCTTTTCTGTCTTTCCCTGACTTTCCTACTGCAACGCTGGGTAGAGCCCTGTCCAGAGGGATGTTGGGACCAAGATGCTGCAACCCCTCCTTTGGTATTCACAGAACAGTAACCCCATCAAAGGATTAGACTGATCTGACATTATCTGCTCTTGACAAATTCATGTTGGTGGGTTGTTATTACCTCTTGGGTGTGTAAACATGTTTCTGTATTGTTTCAAGCACCAAAGTTAAATGAACTGTTCTGTAAATCCATCACTCTTGTTTTTCTCTACCACAAGTAAGTTTTATCTAACCTGAGCAATATGTTATCTCTCCATCAGAGAGTTGTACAGATGTACTATGTACTAGATGCACTGGTATTAACACTAATAACAGTTATCAGGTCAAAATTAACCATTTCTTGTGAAGCGTCAGAGCAGAAAAAATCACTGATAATGTTTTCTGTCTCATTCATAAGTTCAGTCTCCGTTAAACAAATGTTGCTTCTTTAAAAAAAAAAAAAAGATGTATTTATTAAAACATTTAAAAAAATATTTTATGTCCCTTACTAGCTGAAACTGCATGTCAGCTTTCTGGATTTTTTTTCTCACACTTACCCTGTTTCTGCATTCATTCATTTTCTACAGTTCTCTTTTTTTGATTTTCAGTTCATGAGGTAACTATGATATCACAACATGTTACTGAATAAAGGTGGGAAATTGGAACATTAAGCAGTTTCTTTATTTAAATATTTTTTTTTTAAAAGGATTATCCAGAGAAGTGTGGAAATAACTCTTCACGCCAAAGCTAGACTGTGAAGACAGTGGGAAGATGCCCCCTTAATTTGAAAAAAGGCAGAAAAAAATGCAGTAATTTAAAATGTGAATAATTTATTCTGATGCAATATAAAAACTAGTTCTGTTTTTAAGTCAGAAATCAGTGGAATAAATATCAAAATTATTTTAATTTCTGAATATCTGCAAGTTAAAAAAAAACAACCAAACAAACCCAAACCAAAAAACTCTATAGTGTTTTAAGAAAGGTTGATAACCTCTTGAGGAATTCCCTGAGGCTGAGGAATACCCACTGTGAAAAGCTTCATCTGTGGAAAAGAAGTGAAAATCAGGCTACTATACACTGTTTATACAATATAGCTTTACTGGCTCATATGTCCATTACCTCAACTGGAAGATTGAATTTAGCTTTCCAAGCAAACGCATCTAGGGGTTTATTGTCTTTTTTGTCTTTTTTTCTTTTTTTCCTGGAAAAAGGTCTGATTTGAGGTTGACCAGTTTTAAGACCTTTCTGATACTTTAAAAGGGAAAGTAACAGAGACTCTTGAACTTGCCATGGCAAGCAAAGGCGTAAAAGGGAGACAGTGGGAATGGGCAGGAACATCTTGAAGAAATGGATATCTTCACATTAATGCTGGTGGCCCCTGAGCCAGAACAAAAATGGAAATTACTCAGTCCTTGTGGTAGAAAAGCCTCTGTGTTATTACTGTCAGTTGAAAATACCTGTCCTTTCTTCCCTTGGTCTGAAGACAAGGTTTTTGTTATTGGTGTGACAAACCAACAGACTTGCAACCTGTCAAAAGACCCTTAAACATGATATGAGTTCTTAGATTCCAGATAGCGAGAGCTGCACACACTAGTCACAAAAATGGGGAAAACGAAGTTAGAACTTCTCAGTGGATGAAATGGAGGTTTCTAGATCAGGGTGAGAAAAATCACTCTCTAGACTCCATTTACACTATTGACTAGATCTCCACTGACTAAAAGGTGGTATTAGGCACTTGGTGTGTATGTAGAAATCTTTGTTTAGGTGTCTTAATCCACCAACTGAATTCCACTTAGTCTCTGAATGTAGATAAATTAAGTAACCTTTCTTTCCTTGTAGGATGGCTGTCTACTAATGATCTTCAAAGTAAACTGAAGTTCTCAGCTGACCTATTATTTATTATTTTCCTTTTAATTTATTATCCACACATCTATGTCACTTCACTGTTGTAAATGCTTTGTTCATGTGTTATATGTTCTTCATTTTTTTAATTAATTTTGCTGAAATAATAAGAGTCAATTCTTGTTATCTACCACTGTGAGAACCTAGGTACCTTCAGCAAAATTCCTGAAACTCTATTGATTCTCATCTCAACTTTGGGAATCAGAACCTAACTCCTCCTTAAAAAAAACCAAAACAGAACACAAAAACAATTAAGCCTGCAACCACATGATGTTGGCATGACAAACAGTCCCAAGATGGCCACCAATCTGTTTTCCTCTTTCTCTGAGCCTGTCTTGAGACCCAGACCACAGTCATACAAACAATGGACCATCTAGTAATACATTGCAATAAATGAGTTGATTTCTGTTAACTGTTTACAGAAACAATCTTCTAATGCATTAACTGTGAAGTAGTTCAGATTAATGTCACTTTAACTTCCTAATGCATTGTTTGTTCTTACAATCTTAATAATTCAGCATAGTCTTATGTATATACATATGGGTGTGCATAACTGTGTATACATTGATACTGCATCTAGAACTAGGCTCTTGCCAACAGTTAAAATGTGATGCCTCACATCATAAAATTTTATTTAGTTTAATGTTTCAGGCTGAAGTTTTCCAAGACAGCAATTGGAAACAGGCTCAATATTATTAGAAAGTTTCCTCTAGAACATTTCAATGAAGTTAATATCAGACAATATGTATCCCTCTTAAAGAAGATGTCATTATACACTCTGGTACCTACACACTTTGACATACAGAAATGAGGCACTCTAGAGTTACAGATACACTTTGCTAATGGTATGAAAATGTATCCAAATATATAATTTATTCCGGAAAAGATCTCTGTTCATGGTCAGCCACGTGGCTAGTAGCCACCTCTATGCACCAGCTGCTTATTCACTATGTTGAATTGTTACTGCTGAAGGTCTTTAATGGATGGAAAGAGTAAATTTGACTTTTTCTTCAGTCTCTCCTTTTAGCTGGTAGAGAGTATTTTAGCAGGGACTGGTTTTGTGTCCTGCTCTTGAAGTGAGAGCAGAAAATCTTCTCCCTGTCCTTCCACGATAGCCCAGGGAGAAGGAGGATGAATGTGGTATAGAGTAAGCATGAAAAGAAGAATTTCTTTGAATGCCAAAGAAGGTTAGAGGAGACCTAAGGCAAGTTAATATGGCATAGAAGAGAGCATTTTGAAAGCACACAAAGCAAAAGGCACGTTTCACAGATACTTTTCCTCTTCCCATTCCAAAGGTCCTGTGACCATGATTTTGCTTGTAAGTAGAGTGCAAGTGATTCATAAGGGCTTTGCACCAACTGGTTTTCATTCCTATGACAGTGTCTTGCCTCTATTCTGCTAAGCCTTTTGTCGTGGTTTAACCCGGCTGGCAACTAAGCCCCCCGCAGCCACTCGCTCACTCCCCCCCCACCTCCCTCAGTGGGATGGGGGAGAGAATTGGGAAGAAAATAAAAAGTTAGAGCCAAGGGCTGAGATAAAGACAGTTTAATAAGAGAAAATAATAACAATAGTAATAATGAGAATGATAACAGAATATACAGAATATACAAAACGAATGATGCACAATGCAATTGCTCACCACCCGCCGACTGATGCCCAGCCCGTCCCGAGCCGCGAGCAGTCCCCGAGCTGCGAGCAGTCCCCGAGCCGCGACCGACCGACCAACTAACTCCCCCCGAGCATGAAGTTATATGGTGTGGAATAGCTCTTTGGTCAGTTTGGGTTAGCTGTGCTAGCTGTGCTGTACTCCCAGCTTGTTATGCACCCGGCCGAGCAGGAGAAGCTCAAAAAGTCCTTGAGTAGTCTGAGCACTACTTGGCAACAGCTGAAAACATCAGTGTGTTATCAACATTCTTCTGGTACTAAATCCAAAACACAGCACTATGCTAGCTACTATGAAGAAAATTAACTCTATCCCAGCCGAAACCAGGACACCTTTCTATTACCAATATTTCATCAATGATTTCTACCTGCTCTCACATGGGAGATTTCCTTTTCAATAACCATAAAACCTATCACAAGGCTATCTTGCCCTGTATGTGTTTCCTGGTAGATATATATGTCAGAAAAAGGTAGTATTTCATCTGTGCCTTACATTCTTCAAGTTCTGGTTTCCTTTCTTCACAGTCAGGATGTTATTTTCCCAATTGAAAAGGCACAATATCACAATGTCCCAGTATATTTTGTATTTCCTTCTTTATATTACTCATAATATTCCAATTTCATTTCTGAAAAATGTTAAACATTTTTTTCAGGCAAAATATTCAATGGATTTATTGAGGTTTTTTTCTCTTTACTTTTTAATTATTATTTCTATGTTTAATTTATTATTTATATTTTTTAATGCTCTTACTCTGGTTGTTCTGTTCTGGAATCCCAGAAACTAGAAAAGGGAAAGAAAAGAGGTTGTGAGGCTTCTTTATGGGTGAGAAACCATCAGATCTTAGTTGGCTACTGGGTGCCAGAAGCCTGTACCTGGAGGAACTTTATGGAAGTTAATATAGTTGTGATCTCTCTCTCACAGACACGCACACACACACACACACACACACACACACACACACATACACAGATACACACACTTTCCCAGTTTGGTCAGATTAGATAATGTTTCCAGAATGTTGTGTCCTAGCAAGGAAATTTTATGTCCTTTGTGCCTACCTGTCAGGTTCACCCTAATGAAAAGATCCCTTTTCTTTCAATAAACATCTGTAGTATTTTCCCACATCACAGATCATCTCCTCGAAATAATATGTGATAACCTCCTGATCTCTTAAGTATTATAAAGTTCAAATTTAATATTAGGGTATAAGATATATTCTAAATTGGCTTCTTCTGCTTACAAAATTCAGGTTTTTTGGGTTTTGGTTTTTGGTTTTTTTGTTTGTTTGTTTTGTTTTTTTTTTAGTAAACATCTCTTTAGAAAGGCATTCTGCTATCACAAAAGTTGGTCTAGTTTCTAGTTTGTGGCCTGTGGTTGTATATAAAAGTAAATGACATAGCATTAAGTTCTCCAAGATGGATAACAGAAGTATAATTCATACACCGTGAAGTAGGACACATCACACAATCAAACTGCCAACTTTCTCCTTTGTTCTCATTAAAAAAGGAAGAGGAGGGGGATGGCATCTACATATGTGGATTTGGCTCTGTGATTGTTTGATAACCACAGACAGATATCACGCTTTTGCTGTTCATGCACATACAAATGTCCCATGACAGAGTCCCACAGGAACTTAGAGAATCACAGGTAAGTCAATACAAGAAAAGCATGCAGTCTCATGGGGGAATACTTTAACACTTCTGGTTTATCTTGATCTATTCTACAGTTTTATATTTGGTCTTTATGTTCATTTGGCTAACAACTTTTCAGACACATGATAAGCACGTAAATGATGTTTACCAAACACTTGCATACTGGCACAGAAGGGGAGCATCAACAAGCTATTTAGTAAAAAGAGGAGTAGCATCTGGGAAAAAATCAGTGATCAGTGTATATATTTTGTTGAATATAACTGGAGTTTCAGATTTTTTTTGCCAGCATTAATTTTAGTAAAGAGAAGCAAACATGTAAGGAACAATTAAAATGATGCATTCATATGTTAGAGGAAGCCATCTAAGACTGATTGTCCCAATGAAGAGTATCATGTTGGCCTTTAAAGATTACTGTGGGTCATGTGTTATCTGTGTTTTACAGGCAATTCAATTAATTAAATTTTTAGTCTGTGTACAAGGTGGATCCTTGTTCCTGTGAAACTGGAATGTACATATTTTCTTTCTCATTAACTCAATCGAAGAAATACATGACAAGTGATTACTTTCATTCCTCTCCTCCATGTATACATGTACCTTCACTTTGTGTACAAAGACATACTCCCTTACACATGTGCACATACCTATACATTTCTGAGTTGAGAGCAAATCTGGAGCACACCTGTCATTAAAACTTTTTAAAATTTATTTCTAAAGCCTAAAGACTGAATTTGAAAATGTAACTTCAGTTCTCTTGTAAACTATTTTGTTTACTACCATGGACTGTTTCAAAGTATATCCATCCACAAGAGTTTCTAAACAATTGTCCATTCAGACATGTTTCATGTGCTCCTGTGGCTGTTTCTGTATTGTACTCGGCAGTTCTGGATAATGAAAGAAGTAAGATGGAATGGCACTCAGAAATAGCCAAGGGAGGAAAGCTGAGGGGGGCAGTTTGAAAAAAAACCTTCTTACTAGAAATCTGGGCAGATTTGATATAAAAGCAGGTTTGGTAGGAGAAACAGAAAATGGAAAATTACTTCTGCAGAAGTAACCTGGCCACAAGGGAAGACAGTAGTCCAGCTGCTTGTTTTTGCTATAACCAAAGAGAATTATAAATTGATCAAGCTTTTAGATGCATTCAGGTAAAGGCCATTGCTAATTCTGTGATAATTTCTTTTCAGTTTTAATGTTCTACTGTGACACGCAGTGTTAATTATTTCTTGAAATGTGAAGTTTTACTTAGAATAAGGTTTATGCGGACCAGAAAAATAGGCACCTGCTGCTCCCATCAAATCCTGCAGTTATTTGTCAACTGCTTCTGCAAATCCATTACATACGCAACAGAAAGCACAACTGGCAGAACAAAATAGCAGTCTACAAAGAGAAACAAAGGTACCATTTTGGCAGTCCAACAGCATTCATTTATTTCCCATTTATGCTCACGTAGCTTCACTCCAAGTGTTTGGCAAAAGAAGCAAACCCAAATTGAGTCGTAATTTAAAATTCTATTCCTATATACATACAGGAATATAGGCATCATTCCTCTTTCTATTCTCCATCATCATCACTGTTAGCACCAGCTTTTGCACTTTATGACTTCATTATGACATCACTTAATAACTTGTATGAAACCTACTTATTAACTCTCTCACCAGTGTACTTTCCTTCCAAACTGCTTTGACAATGTGGTGAATGGACACATTAAGTCTGACAAAAATCTGTGGTAGTTTTATATTGTGGACAAAAGTCTCCTAGTTTAGAGGGCTGAGATCATCAATGTCATTAAGCAAATGTGATTAAATGGATTTATACATTTTTCCTAGTGTATTTACTTCAGCATGTCTGGCCTACAGTGAAAGAGAGATTACTATTTACTTGTAAAATTTTTATGTTTCCAACAGATGAAAATGTGGAATATCTACTGCAGAGTTTACAACCTGATACTGTACATGCACTTCTTACACTGAATGCAAGCTGAACAGCATTTTGTGAATCGCAAATTAAGTTACATAGGAAGGAATTCTATTAAAAACATTATAAATTCTTAGTTAAGGGTTACCATGTGTGTTTATGCTGTTTGCATCTTATGGTACCATCTTTTTTCTTTCCTTTGTTTTCCTTCCTTTTTTGAATAAATGTGCTATCTGGGTGTCTGTGTCATTTGACATTATACCCTTGTGTGTCATGTTTCTTACGTACTATCAATTTGGAGAGTTTTTCTGAACTCTGGTCTTCCCTTGGCTTAGTTCTATTTCAGTTTTTCTCCTTTATATTTTAGGGGATTCTCTGAATATCCTCCTTACTCCCCCTGTATTTCCTGCAGCTGTTTCATGGGCCACTGTCCTTGAACCTATTATTGTTGTTTCACATAATTTCAGGATAGTATCTCCAAATAAGTATCTATGAAATCAACTAGTGGCTGAATTGTGTTCAAAAACATCTTGGCTGCCGTCTGGCACTATCTTATATAAATTTGCTGTCAGCTGAAGCTCAACTTGACTAAAATCTCTCTTAATCTCTCCCACACTAATCTTTCCTTCCCGACTTTCTCAACTGTGATACCATCTTTCTGCTGACATTTACTACTCTCCTTTGTCTCAGAGAACCTTCTGGGTTTTCGTCACTGAGATATGTTTTATTTCATCGTCTATGAAACCTCTCACTTCTCTCTAGCCAGATTCTTTCTACTGTAAGTTTCTGATGGTACAGCTGTCCTTTCTCTGGACCCAGCAATGCCTTGCTCCCCTTCTCAGCCTGTTTCTCATGTTCAGGACAGAGGTTGGCACTCCAGGCTGGTAAGAAGTTGAATGCAGATTTTCTATTAAAGAACAGATTTTATTGGCAGAAACACAAGCAGCTATGGAATTTGAATGTGAGATTTGGACACCTAGCGACTGATTATTGTGTTTGACTGCATGTGACTTGGTCAGGTAGGCAATTCAACGTCGGGCAACTGGGAAAAAGTATATGCCAGGGTTTTTATACTAATAAAATATGTTGCAGTCCAAACTTTAGTTGCAGGAAGCCTTTGTGACTGATTATCAGCTGAGTTTCCACGAGACTTTTACTTTCTACTACTACTATCTTGTGGCCTACACGGTGGCCTAGCCTAACAAGAGCAACACTAGAGACAAGTTCTCAGAACAAAAGTGTTTGGTATTTTGTCTTTTTTTTTTTTAATCCTCAGAGAAAATTCCAAAACAAATCTCCTTTAGGTGAATATATTTCAGTCGGTTTCCTCTTCTAATCATTAAATAGTAAGAATTACTCTTATCCATGCTCTAGTGTATTGCTATCATGTTGTTGGACTTCAAACATCATTCCAGCTATAAGATTCATTTTTTTTTCTTTTCCATTCATCTTTAAAACTCTTCTACATGAGATATAATGGTGCTGTTTTTGTCAACAGAGAAATACAGACACTTTTAGGCATGATTCACCTGAATTACTTTATTCACCTACTTTATATTCAATACATTGTAATGTGGATAGTGAAGGCAGTCTATGGTACTGTCTCAGACAAAGGGCTCCTTTGCAGATGACTATAATGGGTCAAATGAATTCAAGTCTTGGTGCCCAGTACTAAAATCAAAGAATATCATTGTTCTCCTGGATGCCCTTAAGCTATTTGTTGTCATTTGTTACCTTTGTACTATGAATTATTAGCTTGTTTCGTATGGTACAGTACATTGCACCATGGGTCCTGCTTCCTAGCTTGGGCTATTTTTAATATTATGATAACATTATGCACTGTGGCTCAATAATCAGTAAGCAGACAACAGGTTGAAGACAATTTAAGATTTGTAGAGGGTTTTTCTCAAGCTTTCCAAGTCTTGAATAAAAAGACAAAGAGCACTGGCTCTTATATCTGTGGAGTTTGAACACTTCTGCTCTTCCAGTATTTCAGGTTCCCTGATAGACGACTTGCCCCAGGGTTGTGCTAGTTCACTCATGGAGGCTGTGCATGTGCAGTTTAATTGTTGGGAGCATTGTAAATTCATAAGTCACATTGTTAAAGTCTCTTACTCTGTGTTTGCTATGGAACCTGTTACAGACAACCATCTAGTGTTGGATGTGAACATGAGCTTGTATCAGAACTATGTCATGCTAAACCACACTGGTTTTATTTACTAATGTGTCTGCTAGCATACTGACATCATTAGCATAGCTAGTGTAAAGTTAGCTATTAGGCTCAGCGAGCAACGCACCTGTCCTAGGACAGAAGTAATTTCCCTTGGAACAGCAGTCAGATAATACAACTAAGATTCCTGGATATCAAATGTTATGACCTCTTGGACATACTTGTCTAAAGGCTCTGCCATATTTTTGAGGCAAGTCTACAAGATAAGACATTATAGAAAGATTTTTATTTTTTACTTATCCTTATTTGGATAGAAACCATCACACCATGTTTCAGTCTAGCACTCTGGACTAATACTAGAGTATTAGTCATTATTCTTAAAAAGTGTTTCCTTATGAGTCTATTAATGCAGTAAATATAAAAGCCAACATTATAGCAAAAAGCATGCTGTTATTAAAATGCTGATACCCAATGTAACTGAACATGAAATTTTATCTAAGATAAGGATCTTGATTTATTCAGCTAAAGAAGATTTGTGTGTCTAGACCCATGTTTACCTACTCTGGAAAACTTGGACTAAATGTTTCAGTAGAACTAGGAGTTATCATTCCAGTTAATCATGTAAATGTTTTCTTCTTTGAGAATCATGAGGCTGACTGAATTAAAATAACGATAGGAATGGATTTTCTAAAATAATTCTGTATGTTTTCAATCATACTACAATCAACTCCATCTGTGACTAATACTGCTCATATGATTCCCTTGGTCTTCCCCCCCAATGCACACAAGTCTTCTTCACTCAGTTTTTTTTTCTAATAGGCTGATGATTTTCATCTGGAGCCAAAAAAATTGGGCAAGGGCTTCTTTTCCTGGGAGCCATTAAACTGCCTTTAATTAGTATCTGCCAAGGCCATTAATGAGTTTTCACCATACAGTGACTCATGTTAAAAAAAAAAAAGAAAAAAGGCTAAAATAGGCCAAAGTAAAACAAACCAAGCAAGCAAACAAGCCGCAGTGCATGAGAAATGTTGAAAGCCTCCTGTCACAGAAAACATCACAGAACTCTTACCCAAGTCATTTAATAAAGTTGTAGCAATAAAAAACAGAACAAAAGCAAAAAATCAACTTGACACTGCTTCAAGCTATAGCTGTCTCTTCAGTATTGTAGAGCATAGGCTTTCCTATACCTACTACATTTATGAAGACAAAAATACTCATAAGTGTAGGAAAAAATTACTTGGTTTCAGGTTGATGCTTAATTGCTTTGCTCAATATTTATTCAGCTTGAGCTCAAAACATCTGTAATTATTATGACTACCTTGAACAGGCTACCTCTGCTGAATAGTCTGTACCTTTGGCATGACAGGAGCAAGCTCATTGTGGGGTCCATGTGAGATCTGGTCTTTTGTTCCATGTTGCCAGTACATCCCTGGAGAAGTGTTCCAGTGTGTCAGCTTAGGAAGTGTTTCCATGGTACATATTGTTCAGTGGCAATACTGAGTTGGGGAACTAATCCACCATTAAAAGAATGCTGCATTTTTTTCCCTGCTTTCCAGCTAGCTAAGTCCCACAGAGGTGAGCTCTCACACCTAGTACTGAGTTCTGCTGCCCCAGTCACAAAATATGGTTCCATGTGTGTCAAAACAAATGGCAGGAACCCAAAACCAGTGGAGGGTTTTTTATTATAAAATTCTGGCATTTTTTTTTAATATAACTTTTTAAAATTTTATTAATGGTACTGATTGTAGTAGGATTTGCATAAGGTGTTGAAATTATGTTTCTTGTTCAGATAGGAGCAGTGCCTGATTCCATAAATAAGAACATAAATAGTCTTACTGTATCTTAAGTAACTTGATGAACTGTTATTTATATGCATAGCTTGCTGTCATCTTCCTGCAGGAATTCAGGAGCAACCCCCCGAATACTTACTCCGCTTTCCATGAATATATGGGCCGGTACTGCATATATTTTTCCCTTTTCTACTTATGGGAAATCTCAATAAGGCAAATCTTGAAGACCTCACATGGGACCACTCATGAGACGCACTTTTTTAATGTGCTGATATGGCATACTTTTTACATAGGTCTTCCAGCAGGCTCAGCAGTGGAGAATCCTAATATAATGAGCTCAGAAGTCCCTACACCAAGCTGACACCTATTTCTTCTGTGAGTTATGAAACAAAATTCTGACATGCATCTGATTCCTGTTTAATTTGCTACACTATATTCCTCAGTAAAAGCCTTTGCAAATAGTAACCTCTATGATAAAATGTTTGTTGTCACTGTGCATTCAAATGTAATTCCTCTCAGGCTCTTATATTTCAAGAAAAGTCACAATAAATGGCTGTAGTTGGTTTTGTTTTCCCTTGTTGTCTTTTATATTTACTCAGTGAAGTCCTACCCAGAATTGAAATTTCTTCAAAGGCTTTTGAAGGCAATGTTCCTGCCATAGCTAGCAGATAATACCAGGAACACAAACGAAGATGACAATGTTCCCTCTTTCACCCAGGAGCCTCCTGGTCTGTTCCAGTCAAAAGCAGGAACTGGCAAGAGAGTCCTGCTTTTCTGGTGTAATGCTATTAGCCATAAAAGAATGGTTAATTAAGTGACTACACATCTCTTATTCCCACTATTTGTCACATGAATGAAAGGAAGACTGACTCAGTCTTTCTATCAATACTTTGTGGATGAACATTAAGCAATGTAATTGTTGAATGAACCTTGTTTTCAGCATAAAATGGAGTTTGGAGAAACCTTAGTCTTTTCACAAAACAAATTACATGATTCTCCTTTTATACCATCTTAAGAATGCATTGAGAAGCATGTTGAAAACAAAAGCTAAAAATATAGCTTTCTGTTTGAGATTTTGTTTGCTGAAACAGGATATTCCCTCAGGCCTCTAGCTTTGACCTTATAACCCAGGTAAGGAAGTGGTATCCTAAGGGAAAAAAGAAAAAGAACTTATGGTGAACTTCATCTGTAGCTATGTAAAGCACGAATGCTTACAAAATATGACTTCTCTTGGTTTTCCTACAAAAGTTCAGTGATTCCTTTCTGCTTGGAAAGGCTTCAAAATATGGCCTCAAAGCAGCTTATGCTAGGAGGCCATGGAGAGCCATGACTGACTTCTGCAATTTTTCATCCAGGCTCTGCAAGCTATAAAGGAAACAGGCTTCATGCCCTTATGGGCTTCACTGAATGCATTTCTAGTTTTTCATCAGAAGAAGATTTCAGAGCCCTGTGACAGACACTGAAACAAACTTTGAAGTTAGAACAAGGAATGGATGAGAATCTGTTTGAGGTAGAAGTCATCAGTCCCCCAAGGTAACCACTGCTTGAAGACTGAAGAACCGGGCCAGAGTTCAGGCAGAGTGAGAATGATGGAGAAAACTCTTGGAAATACTCCCTTCTCCCTGACTTTTGTGCAACTGACTCTGAGCTACCTTTACTAATGGTTGTCTCACTCCTGTATGCAACTATGAAACATCTTTAAAACTATAGTGTCTGTTTTTTCCTATAGACTTTATAAAGTTTAGTTACCTTCAGCAACCACTTAAGCACTAATGATGCTTCAGATATCCTTCCAGAATAGCTCTAGTTTGCCTACAGTAGTTGCAAATAGACTTAGCCTATATACTCAATATTTTAGAATGTAGGGGAAGATTTTATCTTATATGTTCCTTGTGGGATAAAAACTGATTACAAGGAGCTCATAATGGACCAGCAGGTAGGATGTGTGGAGTCCATAGAAACCACACATACACTAAGGTACTGATATTTATCAGTCTGTAAGGACTGTTCCAGTGATAGTAACTACAACAGGGGAATTCTACTCTAAAACACGTTTCTAGACAGAAAAGACTTTGTACATTCTAGAAGTTGTGGAGAGGTTATTGATCCTGGTTCAAGGAGGAGGATGACTTCTGAATGTCTCTTTCAACTGGAATCATTCTACAATTCTGAATCTAATTTTTGCATAAAGGAGGACAGTAATAACTGATGTTCCATGCAGCTTAAGCAGAAAGGGATTTCTCGGTTGTTTTCTGTACATGTTATGAAAGAGAATATTATAAACATATTTTTAACTGAAATTCTATCACTGAAATTGTTGTGGTTTAATGCCAGCTGGAAACTAAGCACCACAAAGCCGCTTGCTCACTCCCCACTGGTGGGATAGGGGAGTATCTCAGAAGGTTAAAAGTGAGAAAACTCATGGGTTAAAAATAAGCCAATTTAATAGGTAAGGAAAAGCCGTGCATGCAAGCAAAGCAAAACAAGGAATTCATTCACCACTTTCCAGTAGCAGGCAGGCGTCCAGCTATCTCCAGGACAGCAGGGCTCCATCACATGTAATGGTGACATGGGAAGACAAAATACCATCACTCCCAACATCCCCCTCTTCTTTCTTCTTCCCCCCACCCTATATGCTGAGCATGACATCATAGGGTATGGGATATCTCTTTGGTCACTCGGGGTCAGCTGTCCCGGTTGTGCCCCCTCCCAACTTCTCATGCCCCCCCAGCCTGCTCACTGGTGGGGCGAGAGGCAGGAAAGGCCTTGGCTCTGTGTGAGCACTGTTCAGCAATAACTAAAACATCCCTGTGATGTTCTCAGCACACATCCAAAACATAGCCCCATACTAGCTACTACGAAGAAAATTAACACTATGCCAGCCAAAACCAGCACAGAGATTTTTTTTTAATATTTCTGCTGTTAAAAAAGTCCAGATATAGAAAAGAAAGTTATTGTAAACAGTTTCATTGAGTTTTATATTTATCACTTGACTGTGACAGCAAATTAGTTTTGTTTCCCAAGACACATTAGTAGTTCAGATTGCATATTTGGTAAAAGATAAACTTTATATATTTCCCATGTAAGCTCATTTCAAAATTGAAGCAACAACTGAAAACTTTGTTTTCAGAGAATGGCTCTTATTCTTCCCCATTACATGTGGCATATCAGTCCTTGAGAAACTCCTTAGCCACCACAGCACAAAGTTCTGATCTGCCTTTACTTCTGATCTGACACAGAAATTTATAATTCTAGCTTATTATTAAGGGATATTTATATGCTCCACCTCTCAGTCTCAGGGAAAGGTAATTCTTATTCTCATTTCAAGGAAATTTAATGCAACTCACAGGATAAATTTTTACTAGCCGTTGAAGTTATAAAGCACTTGTGTAAAATAAATTATAGCCCATGTGATTTCATAGTTCTAGATTTGTAAAATTTCAGTATCCGTTATTTAGGATATTTCAGGAGAAGGTGAATCAAAGGCATATCACTGTCTTTGCCTTTCCCTGTGCACTCACAGTGTCTGAGCTCACAGCGTGGAAGGTGACAGGAGTCACAGAACAACAGGGCAGAGGCGACATTTCAGGTCCAATGCACAAACCTAGGGAGGACGTATGTTAGAGGCTTTCCACCTCAGGGTAGAAGATACATGCAAGAAAGCTTTAGCAGCCAGGGAATATGACTACACTTGCAGTAAGGAGCCCCCTAAGAGTGATTTGACACTAAGGTATGTTAGAAACTAAGATGAGGAACATGTCCTTCTAATGGGAAAGTTAAGGCATCATTCTGGGTGTTAACTGAGGCTTTAACTATTTTATGTGTGAAGACTGATAATATAACCTGCCATGAGAGGCATTTTCCTGAAGTGTCCTTCACCATAACCTGACCTGACGTGAAAGTCCTGTAACTTTTATTGCACGCTGGTGTCTGAGAGCAAACCACTTCCTCCATCACTGTTTCATGGGACAGAAAAAACTTCAAGCCTTACACTTGGCAAACTTCCTTTTAAAATGAAATATATCTTTATCCATTTCATATTTATGTGTTATACATTATACAAAAGTACCTATTTCATGTCAGTGTTTGCCTAAATCCATATCTATTTAGAATTCTTCCCTCACAAAGGAGAGGGCAACATATCAAAAAGAGAAGGGCTTTAGCTGTGTTTTGTTAGCATTTCTTCACTCCAAGGATGTGGTGCAGAAGTAAACCCTTCTATGGCACTTTAAATAATCTGCCTCTCTTTCTCAGTAAGATATTGTTATGTCTCAAGAATTTTGATACAAACCCATGTTGTTCCACTGTCCCATCTTTAATTGACAGACACTTGACTTCCCAGGGCACAAACAGAGCGACATTCTCTTTGTCTTGACTTAGGCTTTTACTACAGCATAGAAACTTAGTTTAACAGGATTTGGTACATCACTTGAGAAGAGGATTTCAAAATAACCTTTTTCCTGCCAAATCTGATCAGATATTTACAGACTGTCACTGACAATTATGGCAATAACAAATTTATGACAAGGCTGATAAGCCCATAAGAAAACCCTCCATGATCACATCATCATCTGACTCAAGGCCACATAATTGGAGAGATCTGCCTCAAAGTCTTATTTTAGGATGACCAATGGAAAGAAACTTACAAATGCAGCTCAACTAATTGGAATGGTTTGCAAGTAAGGCCAAAAAGGAAACATTTTCTTCAAAGTTATTAAAGATAAATGAATGTTACATATGGTCATTAGGACTTATTTAAAATTAGCACAGAATTTAATGAGACACACAGGAAAACTATTAAGTAAATAATCTCATTTTTAGCAATTTAGCATTCAGCAGCATTTAAAACGGTTCCCTCTGACTTTTCCCAGTTATGCAATATCAGAAAACTCAAGCCCCTCAGGAAATGCTTCACATTTTCATTTATTCTGTAAATAAATACACAGTCGTTCTTCTCTTCCTTTGTGCCCAGAAGACTGTATCTTTCAGTAGGTTACTTTAGCTGCTTAGGACACCTACTCATCTGGAAGCTTAAAACTTTGAAACTGTATTGTAAAGATAAACTTTTCAAAGCAGAAATATGACAACCTGAGTGAAGATACAGATCCTAGACTAGGTCCTGTCTCCTGACAGATAACTTACAGAGAAGTTCTCTGAATATTCCACATTACAAACCTGTGCTTCCTAGCTCAGTGTCACTAGTGGATTCCATAGTGAGGCAAATTATCGCCTCTTGTGTAAAGAAATTTTTGGTTTGGGGCGGTGGGGTAGGGGGTGATGTTTACACTGCTGTCCCTATATAACAGGAAGTATCACAACCTTTTTGCAAAGGGACATAAAAAAGGAACACAATAATGGAGATATAGGTTGTTTACAGTTTGCTAAGCAGCACATGGTGTGGGGATAGAACTGTTGTCCTGACACCCAGAGCAGTCAAGCAGGATTCTGAAGATCAAAATCTCTGTCTTTCCAGCTGCACTGTTTAGGCAATAGTGGCACAAAGACTCCTAAATTCAATGGCTTATTTTTAAATACAATTCACTTCATCTGCAAGAATATTTGACAATCTAATATTATCTGCATATTTTTGTAGCTTCCTTGTGAACTTCAGGTCTTTAGGTCTATTTCTAGACAATTTGCATTGTTGGGTTTTGTTCTTTTTTTCTTTTCCCAAAGGTTTGGTAGATAACTTCTTGTACTAAATTGTAAGCGTTGGTAGAAGCATGCAACTTGTGGAATCTCTCCCATTCACACAGGCATAAGTTCTGTTCGGCTGACTGAAAAACAGAACTCTGCCTCAGAAATATGGAAGAAAATACAGTAAGGATGATATCATTATATGACTTTAGAAGCTTTATGGAAGAAGCATTGTTACTTAGGTCCTGTGTAGATATTGGGGAAAGTTTTCTGATATCAGCATTTAATATGTAGTAAAAGTTTTAATGTTGAGAAGAAAAAAATAATATATTTTTCGCCTTGATTGTGGAGGTTCTGCTACACAGAAAGTCCTCACACCAGCAGAAATTTTTCCAGTCTTCAACAGGAGATAAAAAAAATCAGATAAAAAATATCCTAGGCTCTTCAAAGAAAGAAAGTAATACAAGAATCCTTCATCCTTAAGCCAATTGTGTCAAATGAAAATTAAATTTTTAAATATTTATATATATATATGCGTGTGTGTGTGTGTGTTTGGCATATATGGTAACTGTCTTTTCTTACTGCATTTAATCCAGGTCACCTGCCCCAGAATTTTCTTACTTTAGAAAAATCCCAGCTCCCTATTAAAGTTAAATTCTCTGCCTTTTGCATTATTTCCAAAGTACAAAAGAAACACAGATGGGGATGAGGCAACCAATAAAGGATATGGGGTATCCGATAAGGGATAAAAGAATATGATTTAAAAAGGACTACAATGTCTTCAACTTCATGTTAGACTTGTATTAGTAGATGTTGAACTCCAGGTAAGAGCTGCTTAGCCTGTGCAGGGTATGCAGAGTTAGTCCATTGCTTTGCCTCTGTTAAGAGAAGAACATGCCAACTTCTACAGCTCTTCTCTTTTCTGTTTCTGTGCATTTCTAAGATTGCCTTATGTTTGTTTTTATTCCTGTTCTTCTCCTCCCTGCTCACAGCAGCTTTTTCAGCCTGTCAGCCTTTTAATGTTTGCTTTTAACCTTGCCAATGAGGTACAGACTTGAAGTCTGTGAAGTCCAAACCTCCTTCCGTCTCCTCTGCTGTCAGCACAGGCTTAGCCCTCGCACCTTAGAGGTTGTCTATACATACCTGTCAACATTTGACACGTAATAAGATGTAGCCTCCATGTTTTTGAATGGTCAACAAGATGTTTGTGCACAATGTATTAAACCAACAAAGATGTTATGCAGCAACTTTGCAATTGTGAGTCCAATGGATATGGGATCTATCATGTCTGAATCACTTCTCTAATGCCCATCATGCGGAAAAAGTCTGATGACTTTGACTAGATTAGACTTATTAGCCAAGTACATCCAGCCCACCTTATCACACAAGCATGTCCATCACTTCATCTTGCACACAGTGAAGTGTAATTCTGTGCATGCACAACTGGTACAGACTGGGATTCCCAGATTTCTCTAGCCCTTAATAGCACTATTGGGACTACTGCCATTATTCTCACTAAGCAGCCCGGACTCTGCAAATCCCATACAGATGGTCAAAGAAGATATACAGTGGTAAATGATACCTTAGAAAATGTGCAGGTAGGGAGACTGCCTTGGAAACATGTTCATGGCAACCCTCCCATCTGGATGGTAAGCTTTTTCAGCTATCGATTTACCACACATTTTTGATCTACAGCCAACTTTCTTCAGCTCTTTATTCATCTCTGGTAGTGTATGCTGCTGCGTATATATTTTTACAAAGTTGTGTCTTGACTAGAGTTACTTCCATTAAACAGTAAAACTCCTTCCAAATCACAGACAAAACTACAAAGAGCCTTGAGGAACAGTCAATTGTATCTTAAGGGAAATTAAAAAATCCCCTGGCCTTTTACTACCTACATTTAACCTACTTTGTATGGGGGTTTTATGCCACTAAGCACAGGGGAAATAGCGCTGCCAATATTTCAGGCTTCCATCAGAAATATGCTGCTTCGAAAAGTGTATTCAACAGTAAGTATTTAAACTGTACTCAGATCATTATATCAGTATTGCAAAACTGGCTCCCAGTGGAAATCTGAGATTCTTCTCCTGAAGAGGGGACCCCTCAACAATTCATTAGCTTCTTTTCTGTATCATATTGCAATAGAACAAAAAGAATAAGCAAAAAAACATTAATTATTTTTAAGTTTCCTGAAATGGATTACATAATATAAGGCTGCTGGTGCACAAAAGTTGCAAAATATATACATTTAATAAGCATTGAAAAGAAATTCTAATTATTTTGCTCAGCAAGAAGAAAATCTTATATTTTAGAAGTGTTTTCCACCTGTGGATAGCCTACTTCATGAAGTGGGAGAAAAAAGTTTCTGAGCATTACCTGACCTTTTTGAATCCCTTGTTTGCAAAAAACATTATACTGGAACCTTATGTTCCAGGCAAATTGACCCAAAAGGCATACCCACCATAGCTGTTGCCAGTAGAAAACAGCTGGCAGTTTGAAATCCATCCTGTTCTCTTCTGCCACCCCTGAAAACCCACTCTCTTAAAAAGCCTTCATGCTGGGAGGTGTGCAGATGAGTTTCTGCGACTGATTAGCTGGCTGCAAAGCATTATCTGTTTGTTTATGAACTCAGAAAGCATTGAGGACACAGCAAAAAAGTCCACATCTAGTGCCTTGTGCCTGCTATTGCTGCCCTCTTAGTGAGGGAAGGAGAGATGTATATAACATCATGCAGCTTATAAAAGTTGCATGCTGACTTCACTTTTGTAGTACTTCCTAAGACACAGGCCTGTTTCCTGCTAGCAATGACAATTTGGTGCCAATTTTGGTAATTAGATCATTTTTACATGCTTTAATAACAGCATTCAGTACTGTACATTAAGCTCCCGCATGGACAACGTCATTAATGTTTTGACTTTTTCCTCTTGAGGAAGCAGTAGGCTGGGTAGTAAAATTAGGAATTAGTCATGTTGCCAGGAAGTAAGAGTTTTATATATGCAGCATAATCTGTTCTGAATATGGACTGCAGTATTTAATTGCAAGGGTTGCAAAACCAAAAATTCTGTATGAAGAGTAAAAAGAATTTCCAAGAAAAACAATAGCATTTTACACTTAGTTTTAAATTTCAGAATTATTTTGTTGACAAAGAAATGCTATTATCTGGTACAATATTTTCTTGAAATTAAAAACTAGTTTTACATAAAATTACATTATATTACTTGCCACTAGTCTTCCTTACAACCATGTGCTTTTGTTCTGTCTCCACCAGCAGTTTCACATGTAAACGTGTAAGAAAAAGGTAAGGCCCTGTCATTTAGACAAATAGCAATCCTAAAGATAGCAAATAGCAAGCCTTAAGAACTAATACATGAATGATATTTTAGTTATGTTTCATTAGGCATCTCCAATAAGTAAGCCTGAATATAAACCTTAGATCTCTACTCTGGATTCAGGACCTACACATCATCTTCCTTTTAATTGGCAGAACCCGAATACTCCATTCTAAACTCTTAAGCATACAGGTTTGGAGAATGGACTCACTAAAGTGTTTGGCTCAGAAACATTTTATAATAGGTTTTGAGCATTGGTCTCAGACTGAGCTTTCATACAGCAGCAGATGCAAGCCCTAAGCAACTAGAAGAAAGCCTCCTTGTGAAATGCTTATTGATTATAAAATACAGAGTTGCAGACACTGCCCAAATACATCTAAACCTCCTAAAATCCCATTACAGACATTTTTCAGACCGTCCTTCTGGGCTTCTAGCTCACAGTAGTTTTTTGGACAGTTTAACCTTTTGCTGCCCATTTATCCTTTTGCTGCTTCTGTTGAATTGTCTCTGAAATGTTCCTCAGGTGCAAAATCTCCCTATGCCTGTTATTAAAGATGTGGTAATTTTTCAACATTCAGCCCTAGTTGTATCCATATCTCCATAGTCTGTATTATGAATTACAGATTTCAGTTTAAGGAATCACATGTTTGTTTTAATGCATAATTGATGTCTAAGGGCACTGTAAGCTTCAAGGTTTTGTGGCAGCTAGTAAAAAAATTATTTCACATGAACAAGAAGCAAGCTGTCTTTCCTTTCCTTGGTTTATATCGCTTGTATGGATATCAAATAGACAGGAATGTAAAAGACAGCCTCTAATTTGTCTCTGTGTACTAAACATAAAAAGAAGAAGAAAGCGTTTGCAATTCAGAGCAATTCTGTCAGAAGATTCCTATATACAGGTACTTATTCCACTTCACTTCTCATTTGCATATGAAATCCTGCTTGAAAGATCTCTGAGTGCAGAGTAAATTAGAAAAGTTAACCACTCTTTATCCGTTATTTATGTTCTGTATAGTCTAAAATTACCAAGTTTGCTTCATATGCAGCATGCTAAGGTACAAAATTAATATAAAAACAAGATCCAGAACATAGTTTTTGTGTTTACTGGAAATAAGAGCATAGAAGCATTAGCAATTTTTTTTTTTAATTGACCAGTGGCATTTTAAAGTGTCAAGATGTATGCTGCAATGAAGAGCTTTTGAACCTACCCTGAAAAGAAAAGACAAATGATTATCTGAAAGTTAATGAACTGAGTTCTGTAATGGACTGGGTAGAGCTAATTGATATGAAGCAATAAGAAAATCTGACAAAAGCTGAATGGGAAAAATCTTCAAGCTGATGTTAAGTGACCCAAGAGAACCGATGACAGAGAACGTCAGACAGTAAGCAAGCAAGCAGGGTTTGCTAAAGTGACTAGAGTACCTGTTGAATAAAGTTGTACTGAAGGATTGCTGTATGACTTCCACAGTATAAAGGAGGATTCCTGACAGCATAATATATGTGAGTGAAATATATGTATTTCATTTTCAGACACTGGTTTTCTAATTGGACATTTAGTATGTTAACTTTGAAAAGAAGGCCCAGTAGACGACTACATTTGGGGGTTAATTTCAACAGTATACTCTAACACTTTATTTGGCTGAAGTAGGTAGAACTTTCACATGGTCAGAACTGCCATCATCTGGATAGACAAAGATATCGTGTCTATACTTTTTTTTGAAGTCTCTCTGTTATCTTCTCAGATGCATTTCTACATGGTAAATCCTTCACCTGAAGAGATTTTTTTAAGAAACTCCCACTCCCTCCCACCGGGAGCCATATATTAATGATGTCCTCTCATTATTCATACAATTGTAGAATCACAGAATCATAGAATCATACAATGCTTTGGGTTGGAAGGGACCTTTAAAGGTCCATTAGTCCAACCCCTCTGCAATGAGCTGGGACATCTTCAACTAGATCAGGCTGCTCAGAGTCCCGTCCAACCTGACCTTGAATGTTTCCAGGGGTGGGACATCTACCACCTCTCTGGGTAACCTGTTCCAGTGTTTCACTACACTCACTGTAAAAAATGTCCTTATATCTAGCCTGAAACTACCCTCTTTTAGTTTAAAACCATTATCCCTTGTCCTGTTGCTACAGGCCCTATTGAAAAGTTTTTCCCCATCTGTCTTATAAACCCCCTTTAAGTACTGAAAGGCTGCAATAAGGACTCCCTGGAGCTTTCTCTTTCTGGCTGAACAACCCCAACTCTCACAGCCTTTTTTCATAGGACAGGTGTTCCATTCCTTTGATGAGTTTTGAAGCCCTCTTCTGCACCTTCTCCGAGAGGTCCATGTCTTGCTTGCACTGAGGACTACAGAGCTGGACACAGTGTTCCAGGTAGAATCTCACCAGAGTGGAGCAGAGGGGCAGAATCACCTCCCTCAACCTGCTGGCCATGCTTCTTTTTATGCAGCCCAGGATCCTCAGCTGTTCCATTGCAACTCTTTGCATGGCCATAGAGTAAAATGGACCAGTGAAATGGCCCAATTTAAAATAAAGCTTCTCACAAAAGCTGGTTCTACTATTTAACATGGGTCATTAAACAGAACTGTCAGATGAACAACAGGACTAGCAGAGTAAGGAGGAGAGTAACCTCCAGTGAGAAGCAGAAAAAAGGGATCTGGAGAAGGATGGAATGAAAATTCTTGATATGGTACCCTTAAGGTGGGTGATGGAAAGAAAGCCCAGCAGCTGAATGATAAGAGTGCTCTCCCAGAAAGTAAGATGAGTTATTTAGCCTGAAAAGATTTAAACTACAGCTCCTACTTCCCATATTAGAATCCTAATTACCTTCATATAAACTATTCTGGCAGACTGGTGTATATAAATCACTGCTTATTCTGCTGAAGACATCCTATAGTTCAGAAGCTTGAAGGTCCATTGAGCAAGGAAGAGGAGTCAAAGCTCTGTAGCTTAGTGATTCATGCACTTGGCTGGAAGAAGGGCACCCACCTTTCAAGGATTTCAAACACATTTCACAATAAGCTTTACTGGATTAAATTAGTTACTGGCCTTAAGGAGGTAAAAGGGGTTGGATCTGTGAATTTCAATATGACATATTTGTCTTACTGCAGTCTAAAGATAAGTACTTAGGCATCTGGTAATGGTAGGATTTAAAAATCACCCTTATGTTCAGCATTTCCTCTTGGCCAAGTTTGGTAGCTCCCAATGTAACACACTGACTATTGTGATCCTGTGTGAAGTCCCACGTGTTTTGCCAGCTTAGGAGGAGATTTGATATTTACTACAGATTCCAGTCTCAGAGTATATGGTCCAATGTTAGGCATTGTAATGTTAAGAAACATAGTGCATAAACCACTTTCAAAAGTACTCCTAAATGCTTGGGGCTTTTAGTAGTAGCAAAAATGAGAGACTAGATAATCAGATTTGTACTCTTTATTGCTTCTAATATACTGCCCAAATTCTAACTTCAGATATGAGTATCTGATACCAATAAAGTTAAAAAATATCTGAATATATCCTGGTTTAAGTGAAATGTCTAAACAACATCTTCTGTTGAAATGAGGATAAATATTTGATTTTCTGGGGTTGGAAAAGTCCCCTATGTCTGAGTCATGTTTCTGGTACAAACTCACCACAATCTGGGAAATCTGCAAGAGTGCAAACAGAGTGGAATTTTCCATAAGCAGGTGTCACCATAATGTGTACTATGTAAAGTTCAGTTTAAAAACATTTAGGAAAAATATCAGAAGACTGTAACTGGATAAGATCTTTGAACTGTTTCTAAAGAGGCTTTTGGTGAAGTAGAAAAGTAGATATTCCATCATGGATTATCTCCTGCAAAATCTCTTGGTTAAATAATGTCATACTGATTTCTAGCAATAAAGACCTTAGGTAAGAAATAACTTGCCATTTTCTCTCAAAACCCCTATTTGATAATGTAAGATTACCCTGTATGTTTAATATTATGAATTTCTATTATTTATTTGATTTCAGGAGATTTAATTCATGGAAGTTGATAGAAGTTAAAATAAGTTTTGTGAAATTGTTTACAGAGTCACACACAGAAGGCTTATGGATAACAGTATGGTGACAAACTCACTAAGGTGCTGTAGAAAAGCTCGACAGTTTCCTCTGATCACAAGATAAAATGAACTTTATAAAGTAAGGGCCTGACAATGGAAGCTATTTTGAAACTTGTAAATAGGTGCATAGTGGGATTTTTCAAACACTAAATACAAAAAACACCTGAGGAGTTTACCTGACTCACATTGATTTCAAAGAGGGTAGAACTTCATTATTATCAGTGACATAGGAAGAATATCAAACAGGTAATGGAAATTGCACAAGCTGTGCCTATACATACATGCAGTGATCAGTGTGATGACAAACAGAGTACTATTTTTTTTCCTTGATTATTTAGGTATCTGAAAATCAGATATGTATTTTCAGAATGGTGAAAGACCCAAAATGGGTCATTTATCCTAGGCACACTTGTACATGGGCAAGCTTTAGTATTATGCAAAAGGGCTGCAAAGAGCTCACTCCTCCCCCAACCTGTTCCTCCAAGGCATTGAGATCTGTCCCACCATCAGGTGCCTGTGGGTGTTTGAGCTCTAGAAGGAAACAAAGCTTCATAACTCTGATGAACCATTTCCAGCAGCCAACTGATCCTGCATGCTGAGGTCTGAGTATGAGACTGGGCCTAGAGCAGTAACTCATGCATGTATCTAATGCAGTCTCAAGTCTTGAGTTATCCCACACAAGGCTATATGTCAACGTGGAGAGTCAGGAATTTAAACTTAAGCATAAGTTTGATAGGCTAACACAACCCACTGGTGAAGGTGGAGAGCATTATAGACCTTTCAGTATACAATTCTAACTGTTTTAATTGCAAAAATGAAACTGCATTTAATTTATAGTTGAGTAGGGCATGGTACTAGTCTGATATCAGACAGAACCATAATTAAGCTAGTAGCAGTTTAAAACCAGACCTTGAATGAAGATGAACTTAGCAAGTGTTTGAGACACTGCCTTAATTGTGTTGGGTTCCTTATTTTGACTTCCAAAGCAATTCATAAACAAAACAGATATATGAGCTCAGTCTACTCAGATGAGAGCATCTGTTACTCAAGGACAAAGCTATTCTCTGCTGCCTTTGAATCAGAATCAACAGGTACTTAAAGTCACATGTGTGTATGAACAGTGTGCTGATTTGAAGTCGTAATGAGAATTCCATCATTTCACAGGAAGCCCTGCATGTTTTTAAATATAACTTTAATTATAACTTAAAGTAGAAAATTACATCTCAATGTTCAGTGACACAGAGAATAGCAGCCAAAGATAGAGTAAATGTACTTGTGATTTACGTAACAATCATACTAAGAAAGAATGTCCTGTGGTCAGAAAGATAAAAACAACAAGCCAATGAGAGCAGCAGGGAAATGATATAATTCTTTACTAGTAAAGTATTCCTAGTTTGAGACACTGGATATTTTAAAGAAAGTTTAAATGTGCTTCTGAACAATTTTAAATCTGTAGAGTGATTTCTGGTGAAATATCTGTATTTCTGGTGAAATATTGCTGTTTAAAATCTGACTGTAACAAGCAACGTAAAGAAGACTTTGCCACAGTAGGTATTGACAAAGAGCAGCCAAGGGATTACTTAAAAAATGGGAACTGAAGCAAATCAGTCATTCCAAATAATCTGCATCTTAAGGGAAATAGCAAGTAAAATCACACAAACCCCTGGCAGTGTAGTTTTTAAAAATCATGAAAACTGAAGAGTTACAGGAATATGGCAGAAAGAAAAGTGTGGTCTTAACTCGGTCCCCAAGATTTTAGGTGAAAATTTCAGTCTATTGTTCTCCTACCTTAATCCCTAGTTCTTCCATTAATGGCTACAATGTTCTCAGCTGTATTCTTGTGTATCATATTACAGTGTATAAGCTATCCACAAAGACCTGGTCACTCCCATTATGAAATATTTTACAATAAGGATAAATTTGATGGTTCAATCTATTATTTATTTCTTCATATCATTTTAATATTGATTTTTGCTGTTGTGTTATAAATACTTTGTCTTGTTTCTTTGACAACTTAACAGCTTACCATGCAAACAGCATGTAATGCTCATTGCGAGATGTAGCTCATTCAGTAACATGATAATTCATAGTAAAGGGGAAACTCAAAGCAGTAGGTACCCAGGGCTTGATCTTGAAAGATGCAATGTAGTCTGGCTTCCACCCAGTAAAGCACTCAAGCACATATTTACAGTTTGAATAATTGCATTTTTGTGAAGAGATGTATTGAAATAGAGTACACATGATTAAAGTGCTTGCTGAAGCAACTCCAGAGTGATCAGGACCACCTATCTTGATAATTTTTTTGTCTTCCCTCGCATTGCTTGGAATGTCTTCTTTTTATTGTCTTCAGTAAGAACAACAACATGAAGGGGATTTAATAAATGGGAAGTGAGAGGGTGAGAAAGCACAAGGGCACTTATCAAAACATTCTTGCTGTCCATTTTGGTTCCTGCCACGGACGACCCTGCTCAGCTCAATGACTTGTGAAAGAGGATGCTCCAAGTGGCCACGGAGAAAGCCTTCTGAGAAGGGGCTTGTGCTCGTCATACTGCCGTAAGGTGTATGTGGGCCAATAGGAAGGACAGCCACCATATTTCCATGGGGACTTCACAGTATTAAAGAGCCCAGAGAGCTGGTGGAAGCTATTTAGCTCAAGCAAAATTCTTTATGTGCCATTTGCCTATTCTTCTTATGCCTCACCCCAAAATTTCCACCTCTGTGAAGGATAACGAGAAGGATTTTCACAGGGCATAATGAGGAATAAATGGATAAGCTGCAGTGGTAAGGATGACAGAGAAAGGTTGTTCATATTTTGCCCTGGAGTTTGAAACAGCTTCCACTCATCCTAAAGTATGTTCCAAAAAAACATAGGGAAGATTCAAAATTTCACCTCTGAGCTCAAAATGCAACATGGAGGCACCCTGTCTAGCAGTGCTGGTCCTCATTCTCACAAAGGATCAACCTATCATGATGCCATATGAGTGTTTATTGGTGAAACGAACTCAAACTTATTCTCATGGGCATAAGGTATAATAATAATAATGCATAAGGAACAGTACTAAGTAAAAACTGGGTGGATGCTTTGCCCATTAGTAGTAATGGCAAAATTAATTAATGGATAATGAAGGACAGAAAAGAATGGCTTCAGTGATGTGATTGCCAGTGCAAATCTCTATGTGTTTTTAATTTGAATTATTTTCATAGGCGAACATGTGTATTCCAGATGTCCAATTTTCTAAGGGAATAGATGTGCCTACAGGTATTCGGTAAGAATTCACAATATGGAATAATTCACTTTGAGCTCATAAATGTGTGGAAGGCTGAAAAATAGACATATTCATTATCCTCCTGTCTGCTGTTGTCTTTTTTCATTTATTTGTCTTACTTCTGATTTCAAACTAATAAATCACTTAACTTTTAGAGGAACTTCAGCAGTTTTGAGATGAATTCTGCAAAGCACCAATCAGCTTTTGCTGGTGACTGGATTTGAGAAGTACATTCTAAGATTGCAGAACAGTTTTTAATAACCAAAGTCACCTACCAAAGCTATAAGGAAAAATAAATAAATAAATACAGCTGCTGCTTAGAATAGTTGTGCTTTTGTTCACAGCACCATATGTAAGTAGCATTGTTGTCATTAAATCTGACAATATTGAAGAAAACAGCTCTCTAAATGGATACATTTCAGTGCTTTTTGGACATGAAGAAATACGGTTAGTGAAGTTATTGCATGGATGAGTGAGAAAAAGCTTATAACCTATGACACAGAGCTGGTTCAGCTGATTTTTATTCAAAAGTTTTCTTTGTAAGGCTTAGCTGACAGAAAAGGAACAACTAAATGCATATATTTTTCTATAATTAAGATGAGGTACCAGACGTGAATGTTGAAAATGTTATGAGGCATTGTAAACTAAAATAACAACACCTGAGCAGTTCCTCTGGATTCAGATAATAAATTCTCTTTGTTGAGGGAACATTTATCACATGGGTTTCTGTGCTCGCATTGCATAGATGTTTCACTCTTTCAGTCTGTTACGAATTGGATGCATAAATACTAGTATATTCATTCCTTTTTTAAAAAAAAATTAACATTTCTATGACTTAAAATATGCAAAGCCATCACTGCAATTTGCCTGGATACATCGTATTCAGTAATACATTATTTAAAGATATTTTCTGTCAGGAAGAACTGAACAAAAGCAAAAAGAGAAAAAATGTTCTTTACTTGCTATGGAATATCTTCTGGCCTGTGAAAGAATCATAGCATAAAATCAGAGAAAAAAAAATAATCTGACAAACAAGTAAGAATTTTATTATTTTGCCAGGATGACAGCACATCTACTGTGGGTTGATACAGTAAGAGTTAGCTTATGAATTTCAGGTGGGGAGGTTTTGTCCCTAAGTGAATGCTTCATTGACAGCGGCATTCAGCTTGAGACTGAAAAGCTTAAGCATAGATCTACGCATACGTGAACATATAGGTGTCTATATCTAAGCTAGGTGAGCTCGCTAAATGAGATGTTATAGTCTATGGATATCTAGACAACACAGCCGGTGGGAACCGAGAGGGAAATTCACCTGAGCAGCCAGGCATGTCTTCCCCAAATCTGGCTTGACTGAAGCTTGGACACTGGATTTATCACTAGCACATAAGTACATGCATTTAGGTAACTTGCTCTGGAGCCAAAGTCATCACAAGTCCCCATAAATTGCTAGCTATGTCACAGCACAGGTGGAAAGGGCAGAAATAGGACTAGGAAATTGTTTGTGTTGTCTTCCTTTTCCCAAGTGTCCCAAGCACGGACAGTTGTGCAATGGAGCTGACAGTCAGATCTAGCTAGTTTCATAGCACTGTTCAAGGAAAAAAAATTAAGTCCAGCTGTTGAATGAGGGTAGGCTGAATAAGCCAAAAAAATTGGCAGAAAGCAGAATCCTGATTTCACTGTCAGAATTATCCAGAGAGTCATCTAATAACAATAATCAAGAAGTAAAAATGAAAGAATAATAATACAGCTCTAGAGAAGCCCCAGATATTCTGCCTGCTTGGTGCTGTGCAATATCCTTAAGGTGATTTACAGCTATTAAGTTGTCCAAGTTGGATTCCAGTATGTGGTTAAAGAAGTAAGACTGAGACTGATTTCTCCTACTTCCTTCAGTTGTAGAGCCATATGGCACAAAATATACACCTGCTTATTTGTTTCCAGCATTTCATGATCAGGTATAGTGAATTTAGCCAATACATCAGAATAAGAGATAGAAATCATATCACCAAACTTTTGGCCATATAAGTACTCATTCCCTCCCCTAAACTAGTTTCTAAGTTCCTGGAGTTGTCAATGCAAACAGCGATTCATCCCATTTGCAAACAGCGATTCATCCCATCCTAAGGCAGGTATCAAACACATTACAATTAGGGGAAAAGCCTCCCCCTTTAAGTCCCATTGAGGAGGCCCTCATAATTCCATGACTCCTCAAATTCACTTTTTAATGTGGAGAAGAACATCTTCACATTTTCAGGAACCTTGATGACGATGTGCTCAGGGCTTAACTCCATGCGTGGCATGCAGAATTCCCCATGGTGTATCAGCCAGGGGATTTGCGTGCATTGTGCCATCTGCCAAGCCCTGGGAGCCATCTCTTTAGCAGGACCCAACATGCAACCCCAGGCTTGCTGTGAAGGTGTCATCTACTGGTGCGTGGATCCAGATTTGCCCTTCATAGTCGTTCTGATAGAAAGGAAACTAATTGCTATTGTCTCAAGATGCAGTTACAAATCTTGCTACATTAATCTTTTGTGCAGTATATCTAAGTAACTTTTGTAGTCAATAAACATAACAATACCATTTAAACAGCCCCTGCTAGGCTGAGTGATACCGAGCTCATCAGATACAGTTTGTCTGTCTAGACTTTTTATAGAAGGCTGACTTAACAGGTCAATGGTAAGTGTAATGGAAATATTTTTAGCAGAAATACTTCAATTCCTTTCCTTCATAAAAAAAAAAAAAAAAAAAAAAAAAAGCAGCCTATTTTGGAAATGAATACACAGTCATTTTGGTCTTATAGCTATTTTGTTGCCGACAAAAGATCTTTGTCTTTGAGAAAGTAAAGAAATGTGCAGTGAGCCTGAACTCAGAGAAGGAGTTACTGACAGTCAGAAACTCCTGAGGACTCCTAAGTGGGGAACATTAAAATTCAGGTTCTAAAAATTAACTGCTCTACTGATCAGTCTGATCTGCTGCATGGCACATGTCTTAGTAATAGAAAAAAAATCATCCTGGTTATTAAGAGAACGAGGAGAAAGATAACTGCCTGGAAGATGTGAGGGACAGAGCTAAAATTTGAGGTCATGAGAAGATGGTTCTCCTGCTGCATATAAAGTGCTTCCCAAAATGGTTCCATCTGGGAGCTGGACTCCTGTCCTTCCCCTTTTTAGGACTTATGGTTACAGTGCCAGAAATCAGATATTGCCAAGTATCACAGAAACCATGAATTCATTCTCTTTTTTTTTTCTTTTTTTCTTTTCTTCTTGCACTCTTACCTCTTTCCTGAAAGGACTACCACGTGCTGGCACCAGCCAAACGATGAATTCAGCATGTGTGTGGGTCTGCCTTCAGTGTGACTAAACATTACTGAGTCAAACTTTGGAGCTAAAGTGTTGTGCTAGATTTGGTCTGAAACACTCGCCATCTTTGACTCTGACCTGGTAAAGCATTTAAACATGCGCATGATCCTAAGCTTTTACTTCCCCCGATCTGAGTGAGATATTAATTGCAGGAAGGCACAAACATAGTAAAAAGTATTAACAATTAAGTATGTACATCACTGTTTTGCTGGGCAAAGGCCCAAATGCCTTCTCTTAAACTATTTATAATAGATCCTAATCCTGTATACTTGCTGCCTGTGAGGACTCTGGCTTTCAGTTGTGTTCCTTTCCATATCCAAATGCCTTTCAAAATTTGGTTCTACTCTCTGGGCTAAAATGAATGCTTGTAAGAATATGGTAATTAAACACAATTACAAAGATGTGCACATGCCATGCTGAACAACCACAGGCCCCTTTCCAACAACCTTTTTGTTCTTTCTTCATCATCTGTAATTTTCCTGGCTTCTTGTTTATGCTTCTCTGTTATCAAACGGTTTTTGAGCAACCCCCCCCATCAAACCCTTCATAACTTTGTTGCTGTTGCAGATGCCCACTGGACTTCTCTGACATGCAAAAAATACAAACCCAGCAAGGTGAGGAGACTCAGTAATCTGTGGAATCACAGCTCTGAATCACAGTTTCCATTGGCTTTGCAGCTTTCACTCAGGGCAGTGTTTATAAAATAGCCCCCCCAGCCACAAAAAAAAAATAAAACTGTGACTTGGCCTAACTGCTCCCGGTCCATAATGAAATTGGTGATGGATTTGTGGGGATAATCTTATGAAGTAAAGGCCACGTTTGGTATTTTAATATTGGGAGATGTGGCCTCTAGAGCAGCTGTGCTTCAAACGTTATAAATGCTAATGTTTTCTAAAAGGTTTTGTGAAACAGGCCTGTGTTCTTTTTAAATAACTTCATTGTCAGATCTGCAAGTCAGTTGACTAGCTATGGGGGTTTTTTTACAAAAATATAGTATTTTCATGTCAAATCTTTTAATGCCATCTGGCAGAATTATTTTCAAAATGTACCTGGTTTGTGATTTTACATTGCCTCTAGTGCATGTAGCTCTTTTTACCTGTTGTCAAGCAGCACCGAGTTCTAGATCTCTTAGTAGCCATCCAAACAGAAGATAGATATGACAAACACTAGATGGTACGTATCAGATGTGAGCATATAGCAGTCTAAACTTTGTTAATCACTTCAGAACCCCAAAATATTTATTGGAAACAGCAGTCATGGTGAAAAAATTCCACTGCTATGTGTTAAACTAGAAGGTTAATTAGTGGCTAGAAAGGGATAAAAATACTTTGCCAAAATCCTGTGTAGCAACAGGGCACTGTAGCTCTTCAACTGCTATGAAGTTTGGCTTATTTATCCCAGGTAAGAATTAAGCTCTGTTGTGTGTGTCTAAGTCTTCAAATGAGGCTTCTCATGATCTGGGGAGTATTCATATTATAGAATAATATATTCATATTATATTCATATCCATTATATTCATATTATTGAATAATATGAAGATGTAGAATAATATGTTATTATAATACATATACCGTATATAGAATAATTATATATTCAAGATAAGGCAATAGTATGTTCTATGAGAAGCAATCTAGTTTTCTCAGGCTCCAAAAATAGCCAATGGATAGACAGGCTTCTCCAAAGAGACATTCAGAGCATTCAGCTGGGTTTTTACACTGAAGCATTCTCTCAAGGAGCAATTTTCCCCCCATTGGTTATACAGGCAGCCCAGAGAGACAGAAGAAGCAACGAAATAAGATGTGTGAAATTATGTGGTGAAACCATCCCCTGACAGCCCTAATTCTAACCCACCGGGGCTCGGGAGAATATTGTACAACACAGTGGCATGAGGCTGAAAATAGGAAGAAATGCTCACTGGCATCTATGAACTGCTTGTCAAACAAAAAGCAGGGGGGGAAAGGAAAGAGAAGCACCAATTCTTTCTTCCATTAATGGGAGCTTTGTGAAATATATTGTTTGGCAAATATTCAGTAATATTATTTCTTTGGTTTTGCTTCTCACAGGCTCATTGTCAACTGTGGTGGGCTTTTGTGCTCTATTTTTGGTTTTGTTTTTGTTTTGGCTTTTTTTTATAATGTCATCCTAATTCAACTACATAAATCCCACTATTAACTAGATCTCAGGACCCCACACTCTGATTTGCTTAAGAGAGGCCCTAAATGGGAAAAGTAAGTAATAACAGATCATGACTGTGGTGCATAGCACTGTTTGGGACAGGCTGCCACCCGCTGATCACTGACTAGTGTCCAAGTCTAGAAGTACAGATGTGCATACCAAACATGGTTAGAGAAATCAGAACCAGAAGAGAAAGGAAAAAGGAAATAAAAATGAAACTCATCACAACAAAGAGAAGGAAAGCGTACTACATACCCTCATGGGGAATCAGAAATGCCTAAGCTTTTAAGATTACATTAGATTTAAATACATTACTACTCTTGCTGCATTCCAGAAGTTTTAGGGCTTCCTTTGCTTTTTTGTCCTGTATAAGAGGCTGCATAGTTTGCATATTTGCACTGGGCTTTATACTGGAGTGCGCTGTAACTACTTTTGATAAGCCAAGCATCCTGTGAAATGGCAACAGATTTTAAAAACTGAATTAATGATAATGCCCAATTGCCTCTTGTTATCTATCAGGTTAATGATAGATACTGTATGCTAACAGATATGCAAATATTGCTAATGCATTTTTGGAAAACAATAATTGATCTGGAACTATAAGAAAAGGAAATAAATCTATTTACTTATAGGTCTCACTTGATTATGACAAAATATTTAAATCATGATGCTGAAGGGAAATTTCCGGCAAAGCTCCTCAGCAAAAGCAAGCATTTGGGTATTGCCTTTGGCTTTGAATCAGATACTAAGAATTTTGCCTCCTCTCCTCACATCATGTGCCAGCAAAAGCTTTTACTGAAACCAGCAGGGTGACTCATGAATTAAAGACTTTCTCAGTATAAGTAGCTCTTGATCTTTACTTCAGCTGTTTTTGTGGATACCCAGATGGACCATTATTCCCTTAGTTTTCAGTTAGCATTGATTAGTCTATCAAAACTTCTGTCTGTGAATGACTCCAGAGAAAATCATCTCTAATACATAATGCTGTACATACTTTCATTTAATTTAAATATACATCTAGTCCTACTTAGTGGAATTACACACATAATGTTGTGAGCATATGTAGGTCCCTAGAATGAGGGTCTAATTGTAGTATTTTTAAAGGAGAACAATCTAAAAATTCAATGTGAATGAAATTATATCTAAATTTTTTATTTCTATCTGGTAAGGACCATTGGAATTAAAAGAAAGAAAGATAAAAGTGTTTTCTGTAGAGATTCTTAGTGGTCTTCCAGAAATGCAGTGACAGTTAAGGTCAGACTTCCAAAAATCAACATGTCAACAATAATCTACTTGCTAAATTCATTGTACCACATCTCTTCATCAAGAAGAGACTCTTCTCCAAGACCTGCTCTCAGACAAGGTAATAACAAACAGGAAGACCTTAAAGGCCATTATAGACAGCCATTATATTGACACATATTTAGCTAAAAAAATACTTTGTTTTGCTAAAAGATATTAGATACACTATTTGAAGTAAAATTATTCTATTATTCTTATATTTGTTCTCATAGGCATTTCAAAATCCGTTTCTTTCCCTTAAGGAGGTGGGGTTTTTTTTTTCCCTCATCTAGTTAAATTAATAGAATCCAAAAGCACAAGTTTTGTGGAATACTCAGCACTGAAAATTAGTTGTAGAACATGCTGTTGTCAGCAGTTCCCATTTCCTTAAGGTGAGCCCTGATCCAGGCCCCATTAAATGCAATGAGAACATTTCAGTCACTTAAGCAGCCTTTGAAGTAGACAATGATGTCAGAACAGTGTAAAGGCAAATAGATCTTTATACACTATTTAGACTCAGCTCAACATTAATGTTTTCCAGCTTCATACAGTTGCTCTTAGGCAATAAATCACAGTACAAAAAATGAAATTTAGTGATGAGTTGACCTAAGCCAATTTTGTTTTGTGTCTGTTCAACAAACTAAAGTATAACAATTTGGAAATCAAAGTATTTTTATCAATAATACCAATGCAAATACCATCATGATTCTTCAAAAGCTTCTAAAAACTATTACTATTTCAGCTTTTTTTTTCTAACTTTAAATGAAAACAAATAAGTTTTTATTCATGGCAAGAATAATAAAGTTCACTAAATCCTAGTAAAAGTGATAACAGACTGTGCTATGATGATGGTACATGATAACATAGCTAAATAGATAAAAGGTATCATAGTTAAATGATAACCCCTTTGGAATTTAAAATCAAAGTATTAAATAAGAAGCCTGCCTCTTTTGTTCACTCCTCAGTCACCTTTTCACAAGCTATGAATTGTTTAAACACAGAACATCCTTGAGAATTTAGAATATTTCACCATTTGATTACACTGAAAAGATAACAATCATTTATTTATTTGGAAAATAATATAAAATATAATTTAGGATATAAATATATAAATATAAATATATGAAAATATAATTTAGGATAAATGATAAGACAAGGGGTAATGGTTTTAAACTAAACCAAGGTAGGTTTAGACTAGATATAAGGAAGAAATTCTTTACAATGAGGGTGGTGAAACACTGGAACAGGTTGCCCAGAGAGGTAGTGGAGGCCCCATCCCTGGAAACATTCAAGGCCAGGTTGGATGGGGCTCTGAGCAACCTGATCTAGTTAGCGGTGTCCGTGTTCACTGCAGGGCGGTTGGACTAGATGACCTCTAGGGGTCCCTTCCAACCCAAAACATTCTACGATTCTATGATTCTATGATATCAAAATTATAAATAATGAATAATAGTGAAAATAGTTGTAATGAAAGGTAGAGTGTGAAGACAGATGAGTGAACTGTTATTTATGTCTAATACAATAAGTAGTAAGAAAAGATCCAATAACATTAGTCTTTTTTTTAATAATAAAAGTATTCCTAACAAAACTGATCACTTTGATTGGGGAACCTTTATTCTGTGATCCTTCTGAAGTGCTTTGTTCCTAGCTCTTGCCTTACAATCATCATCATCATTATCACTTTATCAGCATGGTATGCAATACCTAATTAAAGATCAAGATTGGGTTTTTATATATTTTATAACTTTACTGGAATCCTGATTTTCTTCTTTGAAAATATCAACCTTTGCTCTAAAATCTCACTTTTTTTTTTTTTCACAGGATACCATAACTAAATCCACCCCTGTTAAACGCATATGTATTACAATTATCCCACTCAAACATACAGAATTACAAGGATGGAGAAAAGCGGCCAGAAGAAAATAGCAAAAAAAAAAAGTTTTCTTGTTATGACAATCCTGAGCTGGCCATATGAAGATACTATTTCTTTTTCTGTTCTGGTCAAATAACCACCTTATGCATTTCTAAAACATAAAATAAGGGTGACATTTTCTTTCTTCTGTTTTGCCTAATTTTCTTTCTCCTGTTCTACTTAATTCCAGTGGGGATTGCCTGTGCATGATGGCTCACTCCAGGGCCTTGAAAACTTTTAAAAGTAGGATATCACACTATAATTCTCTCTTTTGAATAGGAGTTTATGTGCACTTGTGCTTGCATGGGAACCAACAGATTCTGTCTCATATAGTGACAAGATGCTGCCGTTCTGCTGCTGTGTGGTTATCTTCCCTCAGTATGAGGCTGAAGCTCCTCCAGTTTGCAATTCTCTGCTAGACTGTTGCCTGCCTGTCTGTCTGTACTAGTGTTGTCTAAAATATCTGTTCCCTAAGCAGTAACTTAGTAAAGCCCTGTCTCATGCATGGGAATTCTGGTTTCAGTGCTTAGGCATTCTATCGCAAAGCAAATACATAATCTTATAGCATAATAAAGTGAAAAAGGTATAAGCAGATTCCAGTGTTCCTTATTAAAATATGATATAATAGAGTAAATAGACCTTTTGATTATGCTCTATTTTCTGCCAATTTTAATACTTTACAATGCTGTATAAATTATTACCCCAATGTAATGAGGCCTTGAAACCATTATTCCCAATATTCCTCTATGTTTTCTGGGCCAATAACCAGGATAACCCTGGTGCAGAATTTTGTGATGGGAATTCAAGTCAGCCAAAGCTTTGAGTTGAAACTTTTCAAATCTTGTTTTTAAAGTGAATGCTTTAAAAAACTGAAGCTAATACCATTGTCGTCAGTCTTGTTTTCCTCTAGTCTTGTTTTCCAAGCCATTGAATTTTCAGCAGCTTTCAGCTGAAGCAAACTATACGCAGTCCTTTTTGGTTCCTTTGCAGTATTTTCTTCTTTCCTTTCAAGATGTAAGTCTCTGCCCTTGTTCCTCTTCCCCTTCCAGCCTTGTTTCTTTCATGTTATCTGCCCCACTCAGACAAGGCAAATGGGCTGCTTTCTTCTCTGCTGCCAGCCACTGTGCTTTAAAAAATTTTATACTGTATTCAGGACATAGACCTTTAGCCAACAAATAAACCAGTTATACCATCCATCACAGTCTAGGCTGAGGTAAATTTTACCTTTTTCTAGGCAAAGCTGATACAGACAACCTTTCAGACAGAAAACTCAGCCTTCTGTTCCAAGTCCAATCTCAAAAATATGGTCTGTTCTTTCATAGTCCTTGGCCAAGCTTTTGAATTCACATACAGTCCAGCCTCTTAGTAAGATAGCTAACTAATCTGAGTAAACAAAAAATCAGGAGCCAAAAGGAAAATCTCAAGTCACCTGTTTATGCAATAATAAGGTTTTCAATACCCAGTGAAACTTATTTGCAAAATATTATTCTAGTGATGCAAACGTTACTAATGTGAGCTTGTCTCTTGAAAAGATAAGTCTACCTTCTTACCTAAATTACATTACTTTTCAGAACACTATGAGCTTGTTGTATTGCAATGCAGTACTTACGGGTATAATTACATGTTGCTTGTTGATGTTACTAAGTTTTTTTACATTTTAGCATAAATAAAGCAAACCCAGTGTATTTGGTTTCTGTGGCAAGGTCTTGGTAGTGGGGGGGCTACAGGGGTGGCTTCTATGAGAAGCTGCTAGAAGTTTTCCCTGTGTCTGCCTCTGGCCAAGGCCAAGCCAATCAGCGATGGTGGAAGCACCTCTGGGATAACATATTTAAGAAGGAAAAAAACCGGCTGCGTCTCAGTAGCCAGAGAGAGAAGAGAAGTGAGAGAATGCGAGAGAAAACAGCCCTGCAGACACCAAGGTCAGTGAAGAAGGAGGGGGAGGTGGTGCTCCAGGAGCTGGAGCAGAGATTCCCCTGCAGCCCGTGGTGAAGACCATGGTGAGGCAGGCT
>NW_009258616.1:424216-515501 GCF_000687185.1 Egretta garzetta | reverse complement strand
CCCATTCCCGTCCCCCTGTGCCGTTGGGGGGAGTAGGTAGAGAAGCTGGGAGTGAAGTTGAGCACGAAAGAAGGGAGGGGTGGGGGGAAAGGTTCTTAAGATCTAGCAGTTTTTCTCCTCTCCTTCTCTGATTTTGATTGATAATAAATTATTTATTTTCAGGTTGAGTCTGTTTTGCCCGTGATGGTAACCGATAAAATGATCTCTCCCTGTCCTTATCTCGACCCACGAGCCTTTTGATTTACTTTTCTCTCCTCTGTCTGGTTAGAGGGGAGTGTTAGAGTGGCTTTGGTGGGCCCCTGGCATCCAGCCAGGGTCAAACCACCACAGCCAGGAATTTTTAGCTAGTTGTATTTGAGACAAAAAGTATTTTCTGACCACACCAGCAGTAGGAGCAAAAGTGGCAGTGATTTAGCTTATAGCTAACCAACATGTTTAAATCAGTGAGTTTCACGATATGCTGGAGGAAATTACTCTCAATGTGCCAATTAGTTGGGGTTCCACTGTACTTGAAAAATGGAATTTAAGGACTTGCATCAATATTTATATTTTCAATCAACCATATACATGGATGATATTTTAAATTTCCAGCAACCATGTATCTCAATGATACACTTTCTTCTCCACTGCATTTATAAGAAACCAGAGGTGCATTTTATGCATAGCAGAAAGGATGAAAACACCCTATGATTTAAAATAGCATCAAGATATTCTTGGCAGAGCTGGTGATTCTGAGAATAAAAAAAACAATACCTATTATTCTATTAAATGCAAACTGTGCTCTGCATTGTAAATCAAGAAAGATGAAGGAACAGGTTCAAACATGACTACTGTCATGAAAAGCTATATAGTATACTGTTCTCTCTGTGACAGAAAACAAGCACCAGCATATAAAACCATAATGCATCAGTTGGTTGAGACACTGGTGAGTCACAGCACAAGGGTTTTATCAGACCAGAAACTGCACAATAATATAGACCAAGTAGTCAACAAGTACTTAGAAACCTGCATATTTTTTAATAAGAATAAACATTATTGAATCCTCAGTCAAGCTGGGCAAATAGTGAAAATGTTTCTGGTAGTATTCAAATGAAATTTTTAATGAATACTCTGGTTATACTACATTGGGTTGTTTTGAGGGTTTTTTGTTCGTTTTTTTTTCTCTCAGCAAACTTTCTGTCACAAACATTCAATGAAAGTAAAGTTCAAATCACAATAATTATTCCTATGTGAACAAAAGTGTTTAGCACATATGAATATTGAGCTAAGATACTGCACAGTTATCCAAGTGTTGGAGAAAAACTGTGCTGTAGATATTCTCTAAGCGATCATCACCTCCTCAATTGTAAATAAGCACCAGACGTGATCAGTTGCAAATGTATTTATCAATAATTTTAAATGTTACTAATCTGAATAAGGAAACAGTTAATCTGAAAGCATTATCACTAAGTATATGAAGGGGCTAAACTCATCAAACCACTCCTTCGGTAGGTATCATTTGTTTATTGGTATTCCAAATCTAAAACTTTGATTGAGTTCTCAGCTAGTTAAACCACTGAAGGACATTTAACATGTGAGTGATCACACTGCCAGATTCAGTAACTGCCTTCCAGCTCCTTGCTTATTTAAGTCTCTCCCTCTCTCTCTGGCTGTTAAAGGAGGGTCTTTTTAGAGGGCAGTGTCTAACTTTGACCTGCCTGTCTCCACTGATTGTTGAGGAACCCAAAGGACTGCAGCCTCCTGTCTCAAATGGCTATAGTTATTCAATAGTAGGTGATGCACTGGGGCTACTCTACTGCAGCAAGAAAGGACTTTTCCTTTGATTTGGATGGCTGCCGGATTTGTCCCCATACACCAAGAATACCAGCGTTGTCAGGATATACTCAAGCAGGAAAACATGAGAGCTTAAAACCACATTACTGGGAGGATTTAATCAGTTAAATCTGACAAAATCGCAGCAACTCGAAGACATTTGTGCCAGACATGGAATGTAGAACCACTGATTACATGTCCTGCTCTGCTGAGGAATGTCCTTGTGCTCATGCTCTAAAGATACAAGCATTATAGTTGCTATCATTGATAAAATGTAGCAGACATTTGTGTTAAGCCTTTGTTCTTTACCTTCCTAAAAGATCTATATTCTAATTTCCCATTTATGGTATCTATCTTCATAGCATTATATTTGTTCCGATTTTCTCTCAGAACTTACAGCATGGATTTAGGAAATTTTAATGAGTTGCAGAGCAAAATGAACTCACCTTTCTGTAAGTGATGGTCTGTCTTGGCATCAAGCCATGGCTATTCAAAGGTTTTATTAAAAGCAGACACTGAACTAGATGCCTGTACAAATTGCAAAAATTTGTGCTTCATTTCAGTACACAAAATTCTAAACAGCTTGCAGAAATAGAAAATAGAAAAAATAGAAATAGAAAAGTACTAGTAGGCAAAGGAAAATAGGTTTACTGTGTTTATTTCAAAGTTACTTGATTATTCGTACTTAAAAAAGAATATGTACAGAAGTATTGATCAGAGGATAAGATTCTCTCAATAAAAGGCTCTGGGCAAGATTTCAAAGTTACTGACTACACACCACTCAAAAAAAGGGCCTACTTCTACGAATTTGAGTGTTCATCATTTTATGAAGATTATTTTGAGGTGTCTCAAATTAGCTTTTCAATAGTTTTTGAAACTGTTACTTCTTAGGACTACGAAAGCATCCGCTGCAATTAATGGTTTGTTGCAACTTCTTAATACAGGTTATCAGGTTTTAAACATCCTTTACAAAAGGCAGCTTTGAACTCCTGGATGGTATTAGAATATAGTTTGCTTCGTAGGATCAAAATAATAACTGAAGTAATTATGCAAGAATCTCTTTTGTTAAGTTGTAAATTCTTCAGTATGATGAAGGAAGCAACTGGATACATGGAAATTGTCATTGTTGCCATTTTCCCTGATTCCAGAATCTTACAGAAAAATATACACCGAACTATTTTAAAAGATGTTTTGCACTAGATTTGAAATAGACTTTGAAAAATTCAAATTTGTTTAAACAAATTCGGACTTCCTCACATTCCATTCTTCAGAAACGTGTACCTAGCTGATCTGCAATGCAGATTTTACAGAGATGTTTAGCTTAGAACTTTCTTATGACCTAATTAAATGAACAGCTTTATTAATTGATGCAGCTGAACAAAACTCATAATGACATTCTCAGCTTCGTTACAGAAGTGGATCTCTGAAGGGGATCATACTCATGTGATTCACCTCAGACTGGGCTAGGCTCATCAGCTCCTCCATATCACCCCATTCTTTAATGAAGTCCACCCTCCAGCAGGACTTGATTCCTCAGCATATACATCACTGACTTAATTGAACATCCCCAAACCCAAGGTTTTGAGTTTTCAGAGTAACGTAAACAACAGAGCTCTCCTACCTCTTCCTTCCTGCTCATCTACTGGGATATAGCTTCTCTTCCTATGGAAATCCTCTTTAACCAGTTCTTACAAGACTAAAATATAAAGGCTTTGTCCTTTTCTTAACAGTGAATATAGAAAAAGGGCTGTAATTTTTCCTGGTTTATTGTTGAAATACTTGCTTCTGAAGAAAATTTTGGCCATCAGGAAAAATTTCGGTGATAAGAACAGTGGGGTGACATTAAACAATAGGAAAGGAAAAGGATGAATAGGGTAGTCCCATGGTAATATCCTGATTTATTCGGGCAGCAAAATAACTCTAGGTCTATACATTTTTGTTTGTTTACTTGTAGGCATGTGTTAAAAGAATAAATAAGAGAAGCCAGAATTAAATTTACACGTAACCATCATCATTCTGGAATTTTACCTGTCTGTCCCTTTCTCTGTTTAAGCTGTTTATAGATTTTAAGCATTTGAGGAGAAGATTTATGTCTTACCAATCTTTTGCAGCAAACAGGAGACAGAAACATAAATCTTTGTATGGTTCTGTGGATACTATCTCAATAGAATCAATAATGCAGCCATGTTATTTGAAGACTTCTACAAATAACAATCTGGTTTCCTGTAATACTGTTTTACCTTGATTATTATGTAGATTGCTTTCTTCCACAAATATGTTTCTTATCACAGGAATGGAACACGATCCATGATTAGAAAAAGTAATAAGCTAAAACTGTAAAAACCTAATAGGAATCTCTTTTCTCAGTCTAAAAATCATCCAATTCATGTCACAATTTAAAAATGGACAAATATAAAGCTGGATATTCTGTTTGAAGCCTGACAACCTTAATGTCAAACCTAAGCTGTCTTTATCTCTATCTTACTTAAAAATATATATACAGAGAGACAAATGGACCAGAAATATTTTTTTCTTTGGAGTGTTCTATTAATGACAATTACAGGGAAAAAATCTTTTGTTTTGGAGTCCTTCTAATGTTGGCCAAATACACAAGAGGCTAAGTTCACAGAATAAGAGCAGACTTGATCAGTCCTTAATGACACTCACAGTTGTGAAATCTCAGCCCTACATGTGAACACTGGAGCCCAAGCCTAATATTTCTTAACCAAAGGATGAATGGATGGGTCTTTCTCAGTCTTCCTTAATATTCAGAGGTTTATGGGAGAACAGGCTGGAGCACACATTGCCTTACCTTCCTTGTAATGGTTCTGAAAACTAAGGTAGAGAAATATTCTCTGGGGATCCATGCAAAGAAGAACAGCTCTGGAAGAAGACAGTGAGAATGAATAAATTATTTTCTGAAAGGTGGGAGGTTGAGCTAGGTCTCCTCTGTGGTGAATGAGTTCCCTTGGAACTGACCTAACCAGTTAAATCAAGGGGGAGAGAGCCCATAAGTGAACAATTACATTCTACTTAATTTTGCTACAAGTTTCAGAACTACTTGCTGAGAGGAAAAAAGTACCCCACCACAATTTCACAATTCCAACCATAGCCAGATTCTGGGCTTGTGTTGTGTTGTGTTGTGCTTGCAGTCTCCTATATGATATTTATTACAGAGCATCTCTCATTTTCAAAAGGTAATATATTTTGATGCTTTATTAAATGATGTACAGTCTTTCTCAACATAAGATTTTAACCATTGAAAATGCCTTTGGGTACGGAATAACGCAGCTGAACGTATATGCCAATACTGGTTTTAGAAGGAAATGTGAATATTTGATTTAAAATACAAAGAAATATTTAAGCCAGCAAGAATGAAATTATGACAACTTGCTATTTGCTATGGTTAACAAAGTTCTTGCTTATTTGAAAAAGGGTATGGCCTTCCTAATGATTACAAGTAACCAGGGCTATGGCTTTATATTCCAGCTGAGAGATGGCATTTCCAGCAGGGAATGTTGTCTCCTGCCATGCTGGAATAATCTATCAGCAGTTTCATAGAGATAAGAGTGACACCTAGTGAATCATTAACACTTCCAACATTTTTCTGGGGATGAAAATGGTGGGGAAGGACTCCTTATTAATCTCCCAACCAATACTTAGATAATCCTGTTAAAGATCTGATGAAATTTCAGCCTTAAATAGTTTAACAGTATTACGTGACAAGATTAAATATTAAATAATTATAGTTAGTGTGTCTGGCGTGTCTAACCTTTTAATTTTGATAGTGCCTCTGGTATAAGGCTCCAATAAAATACCAGCTATTCATTCTTTTTCAATAACAGCATGATATAAAGGAAGTGCAAGACCCGAATTCTCTTCTTCCTTCACATTATTTTCACCTTATTAAACAATTAAAAACAAATCCTTTGAGTCTTATTAAACATTTAGGCTCTTTTATTTTCATGAAACTATAATCAACACATTCTCACTGGCAAAGAGAATGAAGGGGATATTTCTCATTATTATACTTGGGACAATTCAAAAATTATTCTTTTGTAAGACTGGCTGAAAAGCAACTGCAGTTCTTCCTCCATTTTAACAAGCTGTACACACTGTTCCATGAGTCTAGTATTGCTTTAAGGTTTAAATAAACACACCATTCTTTTGTTATCCGTTACTTTAACATCATCAAAAAATGTTGGCACTGAAATACTTTTTGCTGTAAAACAGGTTCTTTTGCTTCTTTGCTGTTCAAAGAAAATGAGGCAGCAAAATTCCATATGCAGTCCAGGATGGTGACCTGTAGTTTCCATATCTACTGATTTTTAGTACTTAAAGACAGATGGATTTTATTGTAAGAATCTATCTGTTTTTCCAAGGCAATAAAGGCATCTAATTCTGACAAGTCACAACAGAGAACAGCGGAACTTTATTAATTCATGTTGTAAGGAAAGTAAATCTTCAAACTCTTTAAATCAAAGGCATATTTTTGTTGTGGTCCTGTGAGTACTACCACTTAAAATATATTACTGTTATCAGAATAAAATACTACAGTCTTCCAGGAGTCTAAAGTTTCAGCTTATGATGCTGATGTGTTTGCATGTCAAATGCAGCAAAAACACTAGATTGCCACAGTGTGTCAGACACCAGCAGGTCAGCAAAATACAACACCTGTTGTAAAAGAGAACTTGTAATCAGGAGATAGCTTTGTGACACAAATTAAAAATTAGCTATCAGTAAAGACAAGATTTATCCTTATTTATATCAGCTAAGATCTGTCATTCAGATTTATTAAAATTTATTATATGATGATGGGGATAATTTCTAGGTGGAATTTTCAAGATCCACTAGGACCAAAATTGTGATTAGATTTGTATGGAATTTACTAAAAGTAAAGTAGGAAACTCAACACCTTTTAGGATGCTGAATTCCACCTAGCTGTGTGCCCAGACAATCTTAGGTATCGGTGATACCTCTCCTTTTAAACACTGTTGGAAAAGTGTGGGTAGGTATGTGGGGATGACGGATCATCACTGCGTTTATTCCACCTCAAATACTGCTGATATTCAGTCTTCAGAGTTACAAAGTAAGAGCCTCTTACCCAAAAAGTAGTGAAGGCCTTAATATCCTTCAGAGAGCAAAAAGACATTCTTACTGCCCTTCTTGCCTGCCTGTTCCAGAGCTAGAGGTGTTGAGCTGTAGAGTGACAGACAATTGAACTGATTCTGTCCAACATCAGCAAGGACTTCTTAATGACAGGACTTTAATTAGTTTTCCAAAACAGACTATCATCTTGTATATCCAGGTTTCCCCAGATGTGGAGCTGGTCTTGAATGTTTCCATGTGTACACTGATTTATATAAATGCTATAGCATAACAGCCTCCAACACATTACAACACTCATTGTTTACAAAAGAGAGAAAACTATATCCAGAGTCACAAAGGAGAGAAAATAGGTTAATAGTAAGTCTATTTATAAGTAAGAGTGTTGCTCAAAGGTATCACAGTAAGAACATCTGTTCAACTCCTTTGGTGACAGAAAAAAAAAACAAAAACATCCAGAAGAAATTTGTTAAGAGGGTCTTAATGTTGAAACCCTCAGAAACTTGACATTTGTCAAATATGATACTGATACATCTTCTTTTCAAAAAAGCATATGCTTCACACCCCCAAAAATCCCAAATACAATTGTGTTTCAACCTTTCAAGATCGTGGCCCACAGCAGGATCAAAACCCCACATGGTAATTGTGTATGGGTATATCTGCCTCAGACAGTCAGCTATTCCCTTCAGCCAAGCTCCAAGCACTGCAGAGCCTATAACCTCTAACACAGCATCATGCAAACCCTGCTAACTAGCTTCTCCAACAGTTCTGCTTTCTGTCTCACCAACGTAACTGGAGAGCATGGCCTACTGCTTGCACTTGTCCATGAGGAGACCTCTCACATGTCACATGTCCGGGAATTGTTTGGCCCCTCATGTTGGAATAGTCCCAGCCATCATGTTAGTTAAGATACAATAGAAGCTGTGCCTGAAATCTTGTGTAATTCCAGTACTTAGGTAAGACAGAGGTAGACACTTCCATGCCACGCAATTTTAGATCTCAAAATCTGTTCCTGAAGGTAGAGACAACAGTTATGTGAAATGCCTAAGCAGTATTCACCATTTTCTTTTTAAGAAGTTAGTTCTGTATTCATAAATTCCAGAGCATGCCTTATTTTTTGGACTTCTAAATATTCTCTCTACATAATAATCTGACAGAAGTGGCTCTTCTCTTTGAAATTCTTGTCATCTGAAGTATCTGATTTCTTCTAACAGTTCTGCAGATAGAAATTTCTCTATTCAAGTTTGCCTAAATACACATGAGGAAAGATAAATATAAAATTTAAATTTTGATTTTGTGTGGGCTTACTATGTCTCTCATTAAAGTCATTTCAACATTCATTTATTCATCTTCCCAGAATCCTTATAGGGTAGAAAAGTATTATAATCCTTTTTATAGATGAAAACTTTGCTGCTGTCAAACAAGTTAATCACTCACCCAAAAAGTTTGAGAGACCTATGAATAGAATCTGGCCATCCTGCCTTGCAGCCAGGGCTTTCACTTAAATATTATCTTCCTTTTCCTAGTGTCAAAAAAAAAAAGAAAGAAATCTAGAAAGAATATATAACAATGTCTGGTAATATTTCCTCAGCTGTATTACATATTGCTGAATAATAAAGTAAATCAGAAGGTAAAGTAAAACAAAAGGCTTTCTATTGAGCTACAGGGGAGGTCCAGGTGATCTCTCATTGGCTCTGTCTTCATTAGGAAGTATTGGGAACATATCTGCAGATATCACCAGATGGTGCTGAGGACCTTATGGCCATGCTGTATGTGTTTCAGAATGCTTTGCTTTGAACTGTCTCAAGTCTGGTAGTGTGCACTGAGTGTCCTCAGCATCTGGAGTGCTTTAGATGTAATTTGGGAACGCATCCTCTGGCTTGTTTTACCCAAATGAAATCCAGTTTGTCTGCTCTGAGTCCTCCATGCAATAAGAACCAAAGCCCAGCAAATGGGGACAGCAAGGGTATTTCTTTCAGCATGCTCCAGATTCAAGTAAAAAAGCTAAAGTGGACAGATCCTTTTTATTTGTTTTACCAGTTAGGCACTAAATGTAGTTTGTAGTAGCCCAACCTTGGAACTGGAAGAGATTTGGGGGATTTTCTCTCTCCTCTCCTCTACCCATGAGAAGGACAGCTCTGGGATTTGGAGCAGCAAACTGTACGCCTCTCCCCCCACTCTGAACTGGTATCTCTGAGCTCTACAGGACCTGCATCCTAATTCCTCTTCTCTAGGAAGAAGAGAAGCAGCATGCATCCTGGCCTTGAGCTGACTCTATCTGAAAGGAGCTAATTAGGCAGCTACCATTTTTTACACATTTACATCTTGTCTCATTAAGGAAAAAGTTGATGGGATCAATGAACAATCCCGGAGTCCTAAAATCTGTATTGTTTGGCAACATTAGAGTTACTGAAGAAAGAAAATTAGAAGAATTAGCACAACAACAAAATGTTGAAATGGATGATGAATGCTAGGATGTCCAAAAGAGGACAGTGACGTGAAGAATTCCTGCTCTGAATGTCCCCTGCAGCAGACTGCAGAGGTGCACCCACACACAGACTAGTGCTTGCTGCAGCCTGTAGATTAATGCCATCACTGCTTTCTTCTACTTCACACCAAGCTGTGGCTGGAAGTCTTTCTATGGCACTCGTTATGAAGTGCTGTGCCTTTATGGGACAATAAAAAACTTAGTGGCACAACTAAACCATTGAAATAATGTTCCAAAGAATTTTAACCAAGCAAGATTTTACCTTAAGACTCAAACCCCATAACAATGTAATTTCTATGTACTTCTTTCCTTACACATAAAAAATCGAGGAATAGAAATTGCATGGGTGAGCTAAAAAAGAACACCTGGAATTTGTGTCCTTTTGAGTGGCATCCTCTCCAGTATTCCTTAGTTATATCCAAAATTAATAATGGATGCATCAGGGAAAAACAAGGAATACAGGTTACTATTTGTAAATCATTTATGTTAGGTAAATGGCATTTTAAAAGAATGTGGCACGTGAAAAAAGCTTAAGGAGTGATTTGTAATTGCCACATGCTGTGTGGAACATTAATTATATAGAGATGGAAGAACATTTTTGTTCCTGTTGTCTGGAATATGCAATTGTATGATACTACCCTGTGGCTGCATCATTTACAGAGAAAATAACTATGTAGGATAATTTAATTCCACTCAAATAAATCCTCCTGGGAAAGAAACCTCCCTTCTTCACTATCTTCAAGTCCTGTAGAAGTTTACACGCTAAAACCATGTGAAGCAATTTCTGCTGAAATCTATAAAACTACTCATATATTACATGTTAAATATATGCATTCTTATAGTACTAAGATTTGTGGTGTTAATACAGAGTTCTGGGCTGACTTAGAAAAAATATTTTGGCCAAAACAACTGTTGCAAAAAAATGCAACCAAACCGAGTATTTGATTAATAGCTCCTACATTTGCCAAACTTGTTGGATTAAAAGAATTTGCTACCCTGACAAAAAAAAGCCAAAACACCCCAAAACCAAAGAAACAAAAAAACTACCCCCCACCCCCCAATCACCATTTTTGTCTCTGGTGATATGTAGGGGGATTTTGAAATATTATGGAAAGTTTTATAATAATTTATGTAATACACCAATTTCTAAAAGCTCAGGACAGCTTTCTTTTGAAACTTATTTTAATTTTATTTTAAATGTATTTATAAATAATTTTGTATTGCTTTGATTTTTCTTATCTTGCCATGACCTGAAAATAAATATTTAAAATACATATGTACATATAGATACATATTACTGGAAAATCACAGATTTAGTTTTAAATAACGTAACACTGTAGATATCAAATAAAGCAGAATTATAAATAGTAATACAATACCTTACATAATATTAATAGAATAAATTTGATTTATGCAAAACATTTAGATGGGAAACATTTAGATGTGAAACAGCATTCTTACTTTGCATAGATCTCGTTATTTCTCTTCATATCACATTAATGTCTAGATGTTCTATATTTCTTCCATGCCTGAAACGTACTTTTAAAACTTTAGGAAAATAGATTGAGGAGAAATTTGCTGATTCCCATGACTTTGTCTTATCAGTTTGATTGACACTGTGCAATGTGAAATGAATTTTTTTATGACATCTTACGTTGTCACAGATATTATGGAGAAAAGAATGCAGGAATTCAAGGTTCAGGATGCCTCACAAGAAGCCACACAAAAAAATAGCTTTTAATCAATAGAAGCAAACTAAAAAAACCCAGACTGTTTACATAAGTTATATTCAGAAAGAGGAAGTATTTCTGCTAAGAACGAACAAATGAGAAGTTTATGAAGACATTGGGAAACAGCAAAGCACTGTTCTGAGCAGTATATGCATAGTAACAGCTGAGTTGGAGCTCTATGAACACATTTAAAAGATGAACAAAATACCTCTACTCTTTAAGTTCAATGATTAGGGAATTGAGGGAACTCCGGGTTTTAATCCCTCATGTGGAGAACAGTTTGGAGTCTGGCTGGCTGCCTCCTAGGAATGCACATGGGCACACAGTATGAAGCCATTATGAGGAGCATGAGGTTTGCTCCAGCCATATTTTCCACTCCTGATCCCAATCAGACACTCATACACAGACTGCTGTGATGAGGGGAGAAAGTGGGACATTTCTGGTTACCATGTAAAAGAGAGTAAGACAGTGGCATACTTATTCAGTACTTTTGTTTCTCCTCAAACGATAAGGTTTAAGAAATACAGGTATCTGCTGTAAAGAGAAGTAAAAAGAAGAGACATCTCCCAGATTTTATTTTTTTTTTTTCTCTTTGCATGGGTTAACAGTGCTGCTTTGTTGCTGTTTAAGAAGGCTAAGAAACTATAAGACAAATATGAACCTATAATCCAACTCTTCTTGATATGTTTTCCTTTTGTTCACCTGGTATAAAATGGCAGAAGGAATAGGTTGCTAGTCTCTAGATCTAGGGTGGGGGCTCTTCACTCTGTCAAATAGCAGTAATGGGCTACATTCTTTAATTTTGTACTGGGTAGTAAAATCTTTCTCAAGTCCTTTAGAAAACATAAAGGTACTGAAGGTGACACAATTCAGTAAAACAATGATCTAACCAAGCTGGATAGGAAAGATAACAGCAAAGCATGAAGTGTAACAAAAGAAGTCAATAACCTCAATGTTGGTCTTTGTTGTCTACAGAGGCTAAGTCAGGCACTAAATCTGAGAAAGCTTGTGCTATTAGTTTTTCCAGGAACTTGCCCAAAGTCTGTCCTGCCTAACTTTGGCTACAGAAAGCTCTGCTCTATGTGGGTAGGCTTAGGATGTGGTAAAAGCAAAAGGACAATCACAATCATTATTTATGTAGCTCTTTAAGCTCATTCAGGACTGTACAGTATGCTGTTATAAGAGCCTCTGGCCAGGAAATCTTACAGTTAAACAGCATGAGCCTGAAACAATATGTTCAATTATGCAAATAAACAGACAGTGGCTCAAAGGGCCAGATGGTGTGAATCAGCCAAGTCTTATACACTTAAGTGGTACTCAGGCAATTTACAGCAGTTGAGAATCTGCCCCAAGATCCCTACAGATGGGAGGCTTTGCAGAACATCTGCATTTGCAGCTGTTTTGTGAGAAAGGGATGAAAAGTCACTGGGAGAATGCTATCAAGGCACACAAGGAAGAACAAAAGAAATCATTAAAAACAGAGGAAGCCAACAGAGTTCACATAATGGAGGGGATGAACTAATGTAGTGTGATTAGGGTCACAGTTACAGTAACACTTAGTAACTTTGGATGAGCAAATACATCACTGCTTTCTTGCCAAGTGGTAGCCTATTTCATAATCTTTTAGAAGTTTACAATTCAAAAGAAAAAAGTGATAAATTTTCATATTTTCTACAGTAGATTTTTTCCTAGAATGCATACAAACTTGTATCTTTAAATGTCAGCTGACACACTGCAGGGAAAATTAATAATAAAAAGGACAAGTGACTGGACCTTTTGTAAAAAGAAAAACCAATGCATCTTCTTGGATATGTGGCTGCTCTGGCTTTTGCTGCACAGAGATGCCCCCTACTATCCATTAATGCACATGCCAGCCAGAAAGCACCCCATGAGCTCACGTATGCACACACCAGATGTGGGTCCCCTCATTGTCTTGCCCCGTACTGTTGGTCAGCTGGCCAGATGCTGCTCCTGGTGTCTGGCAGGGAGGAAGCCCTGTTTGGCCTCAACAGATTGAAATAGTGGTGGGGCAACTCCTGGCAGCATCAGCATTTGACTATTGCTATTGCCACTGCCATGACTCCAATGTTAAAATTTTTTTAGCTTCCTTTATAGCTCTTTTTCAAGCTGACTTTTTTGTTTCAGAAGTCTCTTGGTAATTCCCTGGTTACTTTTTAATCTGGTTGATGGTCGTCTTGCTCTTCAGTGTAATCTGATTTGGGCAAATGCCCCCTCAGGCTTTTTTGGGCATTCCATTCACACACACTCACATTCCCATGTTAGCAGGCATTATTGTCCACATCACTTTCTCAAGCACGGACTGTGCAAACATCCCCAGAGACTCTGTCCAGGAAAATATCTCAGGATGGTTCATAGTCGTCTGAATGTGAGCTCCCAATGCAAGGCTGGGGCAAAAGGCTCAGATAAAACTTGAATTTATAGGTAGTTACTAAGGAATAATGGAGAAGTTATTTTGCTTTTGGATTAGTCCTGAACTCTGTGTTTGGCTCTATGCTGCATCCCAGCTTCAAGAAAAGTGGTGAAAAACTATTGGGTTTTTAGACCTAAACCACAAAAATGGCAATTACATTGAAATGCATGACGTGAAGGCAGAGCTATCTGCAGTCAGTCTGCTTAAAGAAGGCTGATCTCAAAGTTTAAATATGTGTACAGAGGAAGATGAAAATCTAGGAAATAAAGACAATTTCAGCAGCAGGAAGTTGAAGTTAGATAAACTCAGATTAGAGAAATGGCAAATGTTTCAGGTGAGAGTCTCACAATCCTTTCTCTTTAAATAGCTTTCTTCTGAATAACTGGGTTTGCCTTTTATAATCCACATTAAGCATCAAAGTAAAACAGTATCCTGATAAATAAGCATTTTTTTAAAAAAACAGAACACTGCATATAAATTTCAACTCCACATTTTTTTAAAATCTTGGTCATAAAACTTGGCAGTATATATCTAAGTTTTCCATGGTACAAATACATACACATAATAGCTTAAGTCACAGAAAAAAAATTATTATATTGTGTAAGTGTATGCAAGTCCAGATGTTACAGTTACTAGAACTGGATGGAAAATGGAAATACAGTCTGCTCTGATAACATACCACCAAAAAAAAAAAACCAACCCCAACCAACCCACAGAAAAACCTGTTAAACTTTAATGACTTCTTTTTCTTATTAAATGTGAAAGCTGCTGTACTCAGCAGCATGTCATCCACAGACCTTAGAAAAGGAATCATTACTAATTAGGAATATAGCTGGTGAATACAAGTGTAATTACTTTAAGCATCCTACAAAAATAATCTTAATTGAAAAAAACCTAAAGGTTACAAGGAGCTCAGAAGAAAAATGTAAAGAACTGGTAAATAATTGACATATGGGCTGATTTGATTAAAAAGAGATTAACATTAAAGAATAGAGTGACTAGATGAATGTCACTAAATAGACAGCAAATGGAGGAGGCACTAAATACCTGCAGGTAGCAAAAAAGTAGTGGGAGGAAGACAAATGCTTGCTTTTTTTCTGAAATCAGCTCACTGAAGAAGCTGGGTATAGGTATGGCTGCTATACTACCTACATACTACTTCAAGATCAAGAAAGATTGTTCGGCTCTTTCTGAAAGGTAAAAATTTCAGAGTTTGGGAGATGGGTTTTCTTCATCTTAAATAGTACTTTGATGAGCTTTCCCCTTATTTTTCTCAATTAACTCACAAATTTATCTTCATACATTATTTTCATGTGTGAACAATTGAGTTCTTTCTAACAGGTGAATGAATTGAATAATTCAGGGAATGCTGAGGCTCCTTAAGTAAAGAGCTGTTATGGGAAGCAGGCTGTAAAAGGGAGTAGCAATCTTTTTACTCTGCTGATTAAAGGACATGATGCCACTGAATGCAACCATGGGAATAACACTTGGTCAGATCAATAAGTGTTTGTTTTCCCACACCCTTCACCCTTTGGACTTTTAAGTTCTTATTTTCACAATGCAGGGGTTTAATCTTCTACTACATCATTCCACATCAGGAAGACAAATACTGAAATACCTGCTGTCATAAAATCAGTTGTTTCCCAGCTCACTTTGTACTAGGGTTAACAAATAATCTACCTTTGTCTTTAGCCCGAGCAGGGAAGTAGATTAAAAATAATTTAAAAAAAAAAAAACAAAAAAACAACCAAAAACAAAATGTGAAGTTTAAAAAGTAAAGTTAAATACTTCACTGTAATTTAATAATGTTTGTATTCACTTTTTAGTCAATAATTAGGTCCCAGTAAAGGGCAAAGATAGATTCTTAGTCAATACTTCTAGAACAGCAACTGCTTGGCTATAGAGTGGAAGGAAGAGGAGTAAGAAGGCGTTGCAACTGCACAGAAGTGTAAGTCCTCTGTGCCAGGCACACTAGTAGTCAGTATATCTCAGAAGAAAAGAATCTAGAGGATGACCACTACCCCAGCTTTCTTTTTTTTTTTTTCTTTTCAGGAACCTATCTACAACTCCATCTCCTAATGAACATGTTCCCAGACAACTGCAATCTTCAGCTCATGAGAAGTCCTCTCCAATACATGGATTATTCTCACAGAATTTTCCGTCTGTGCAACAAGAAGTTGTACAGTGTAAGGAAACTATCATAAAATCTTGTGGAGGCTGGGAACAATAACACTATCAGCTCTAGAGGAATACCTTTAAGACTCACTTTCTGTGTGCAAACCCAGACCTTGTTTCAGAGCATTACTCTGTATCTGTTCTGCTCTTTTCTTCTAGGAGAAATTCCTTTCTGGTTTTTGGACACAGACACAAATTTATTCAAAAGTGGGCATGAAAATAAACCAGGGATCAATTTGAAAATTTGTTCTGAAATAAAGATAAAAACTGGGATGGGGGTTAAGGGGAAGGAAGGTGTAGAAGAGGTATCTTTGGCCATGTGAGGAGAGGTAAAGACGAGAGGTCTTCTGCTTGCTCTCCAAACTTGATAGCTGAAGTATTCCTCTGACTCTTTGTGTCTCTCTGTGTCTGTCTGTCTGTCTCTCTCTGCAGTGGATGGTGTCTAACAGAGTGCCCAAGCTAAGACAGTCTGCTGCCAATAAGTCCCTGATAGATCATATTAGTGTAGACAAAGTGCCACGTGAGTAGCTCCTTAATTAGCCAGGCAAAAGAAATAGATTCACAGCCACATGCCTGGAAATGCAATGCTTGCTTTGACAAAAATACCGCAGCAAGGTAAACACCAGGGAGAGAAAATTAATGTGCCTCAAGAACAATATTGGCACAACAAATACCAATAAGCAGATTGGGAAAGAAGAATGAAGCTAAAGATGAGACAAGTTTTCCAATAACCTTCAAACAGAGAAGTATCCCTGCTCCAGAGGGTCTACTCTTCTCAAGGTGAAGCTTGCTATATTTATGTGTAGGATTATATGAAGCCTGTGACAGTGACAAACTAGACAACATGCTGGAGTAGAAGACCCTGTGAGTCCTATACAGAACTCTTTTACCAAAGGACTTTGATATTGAATACAAAGGGGGACTCACTAGCACTAATTTTCATTAGACCATATAACAGTACCAAATTTAAGCTGGGAAAATGCATTTGCTTATTACCTTAAAAATACAGCTACATAAAGCAGCTCTGGGAGTTACTTGTTGGAAAACTGTTTTTCAGGATGGATTTCTGATCAGATAAAATGTCTTCAGTTGGGAAAAATTGCTCCTTTTGAATTTCATATCAAGCTCTATTTTTAATGTGTGTTTTTTCTGTCTTGCCTGTCCTTTGTGTCTTGATTACAACACAGTTCACTGGACCTTGCCAATATGAACTGTTAATCAGCTTCTCTCTCTCTTTTTCATCATACTTCCCTTCAGGTCAAAGATTAAACTTACTGAAATCTTATTGAGGCATGAGTTGTTGGAAGAGAAGAATTGGATTTTCTCTGGAGCAAGGACCTTAAAATCTGACACAAATATGAGTCAGTATGATTGTAAAAATGTAAACTGTATGCCATTTGATTCTAATTATTCTTGACTGAAAATGAATGTAAAAAGATTAGATTTAATATAGCATTTTGGTGACAATTACACAAATTATGCATAAGTAGGGCTGCGGGATTCTGTTATGAAAAAGAAGGGGTAACATCAGAGAAGAGTGATATAGCTTTAGGTGCTGCCTGTTAAAAAGAAAATAATAACGTGTTAAATAGGATTTATGAAAATCAGATTATAAGGCTTTCAAGTTAGGCAGCTTTCCAGAGGTGCAAAGAATAATGGCCGTCTTTATGTCAAAGTAATCAGCTTTTGCACTTACACAGAGTCCTTTTACTGACTCTTGTAGGAAATGTTCCATTTTACTGCCCAACTCAGCTAATTACTTTAAAGTTAAATGAATAGATTAGTGGAAAATAATCATTCTAATGCTTACTAGCTTGCTTGAGCTTTGGTAAAGATGCAAAGCATCCATCAACAGGGAATAAAATATATTGTCATAAAAATAAAATTCTTCTGTAAATCTCTGAAATAATAAAACTATGGTAACAATGTAAACCTGTAGGAGGTCCTGATAAAACTTAGGTATAATTTAAAATAGATAGCTAAGAACTGACAACTGTAATCTTTCATAGTCAAGGGTCAGATATAATAAGATGTCAGCAACTTTGCAGATTAGTGCTGCAATGCCTCTGAGCAGAATCCTGATCCCTGAATTAAGTGTCCAGGACCCTTTACATAAAGAGAATCAGGAGCAGTAGATTCTTGAAAATGGCAGTCCACAAATCTCACACACTGTGAGGGAAGCCACCCAGAGTAAAGCACTGGGAAATGCTAAATGTGTCTGAAATCTTGCCTTTCACAACTGAGACAGAACAAAAGCAAAATGCTAACTCCTGATGATGATCCTAAGCTTTGCTTTTCCAGGTCAGATTTTCATTCTTTACTGCAAAACACAGCACTATGCCAGCTGCTAGGAAGAAAATTAACTCTATCTCAGCCAAAACCAGGACACAAGGGCACTGCCTCAGCCAGAAAGTGGGGTACAAGACACAAGTTGGAAATCTGGAATGAACTTTTTCTTATCTCCTTTCAGCTATTTGAAAGTTAGCATACACTCTGAGGCAGCCACCTAGGATCTCTCTAGACACAGGGCAGAGAACAGCATATCCCTCCACCTGGCTTAGACACTGTCTTGGAGATAGATACTCAATATTCTGCTTGGAAAAGGCCTACAGCAACTAGACCTAACTTCAATGCCAATCCTGCTTTGAGCTGGGTGTCCAGCTAGATTGACTTCTACAGGTCCTTTTCGACCGAAATTACTCTGAACCTGGGATAGGACAGCCCACAGAGTGTCCCCAAGATGGGGGTCTGGGCAGAAGCTCTGAAATGGCTTATTTCTGTTGTACTCAAAGCCAGCCAAGATAATGTCTTAGGGAAATCATTTTTTTTTGTGGCAAAAGTAATGAATTCAAGGGTAGTCCAAGGCTTCTCAAAAGATTATGCAGAACTAAATATTGCCATCTGACAAAAGGCATTCTCTGTACGCAGGAAGCAGAAGAGAACGGAGGAAGTAAACATCTTCGCAATGAGAGTCTGCAGGTCTGGGTGTGCAGAACTGAAGGCAATGACTGCTGCTCCTGAAAAGGGCTCCCCTCTCCTTTCCCGTAGCTGCTGCCAGAGCACATGTGGTGACTGCTCCCTCAGCTGCAGTGACAGTCAGCTTGGTTTTCCAGGACTCAAAACCAGGCAAAATAGCTATGGTTTTTTGCCACCATGGATAGTTTACTATAGCCATAACTGCCGCCTTTGACTACTCAGAGCTGGCCGCATGTAAGTCCACCCCTAAAATCAACTTAAGATCTCTTTTCCTTGATTGAAGCTGGGTCAAGATAAAGGAAGTATGTAAATTCACTCACCAAAACACATAGGGAAGGGATGTCTCCAGCCCAGAACCTGAGTTGTCCTACAGAGGGAGTTAAATCCAGGAAAGGACAGAGGTACATGCCGGTCCTACTTTTGCTTAATACAAAAGGCAGCTCAATTCAGTCTGAGCTCTGTAATAATGATACAGAGTGAGACTTTTTCTCCAGGGCAGGTTGTGATGATGTCTTCCCTCTGGGCAGACTGGGCATGCTCTGAGACCCCTGTCTGAGAATAACTTCTGCAAGGACTGCAACACTTGTTTTGTAAGTCTCAGCCCAGTTCTTTCAGCTGCAGCCTAAATCCTAAGTTCTGTTACCTCAGACTTCTGGAGTGAGGGACTGAATCCAGTTTTTCAGTTCAAATGCGAAATCTTTCAGTACTGAGAGCAAGCAATATGATGTCTGCTGCGACCATGAGCTCTACTGGCACTGAGTGTGCATGCTGTGCACTGCTCTCTCTGTATGACTCACCTGTGGATGCAAATATAGACCCCTACTCAGCATTTACAAAATCCCAAATATACACCTACAGCATAAAACACAGCGCTATCTTAAGTGCAATCTCTGGTCCCTCAAATCGTCATTTCAAAGGGGACATTGATGACCACCTTCTGAAGTCTTAAAATAGGCCTGGTCAAGCCACAGAAGGGTTCTGTGGTTATGGTCCCTTCTATGGCTGATCCAAAACCCAGCCTGAGAATGTCGAGGGGAATGTAAGGTATAATTATCCCAGAAAAACAGTAACAACGATGACATAAAAGCTTTAAAAACTCACAGTGCCTTTCTTACTGATATGTCTGCAGCTGTCACCTTCTCTTTCAAGACGAACGCAACTCTGAAGTGCAGCTCTTAGTGGCTTAGTAAAAATGGAGATTTTGGTGAAGTCTGGGTCGTGGGCACTCTGTTAATAAGTTAGACTTTTCACTAGCACTTTGCTTTTTTTTTTTATCATTCTAATGACATTTTTAACTTTTTGATCTTCTTTACAATAGCTTGCTGACAGTTTCCATAGTGTTTCTGAAAGACCCTAAGCTAATTAGGGTCCAACAAAAGTACATTCAAAGGATTTATAGCTTTAACGAGCTTTTGTAGATTCTCCCTCATTACTCCCTCCAGATTTGTAATGGTTCATGACATTAACTTTGATTCCCTTGGGTTTATTTCTTCTTATACATTCTAATATTTGCTTAGCTTGTACAAATAGCTCTGATATTTGCCTTGAAAATTCCTCAACCTAAATTAAAATGGCCTGCTGATTCTTTATTTCACATTAAAATATTTTAAAGGAATTATTACCTGGGCTAGAAAAAACACAGTTAACATAAGAGTAACCCCAAACATTTCCAGAGGCTAGAGAAACTTGTGTATGTTTTGAGATTTTATTTATTTGTCATTTAGATGTCTTTTTAGAAAGAGACAGAGGCACACATAGAATGGAAATGACTCTGTCAGGAATTTTCTGAGCAGATTAAACCAGGAAACACTGAAACACGGGAGAAAGTCTATTCCTGTAAGACATCCAGGAGAATCTACTTGACAAAGTTATTTTTTATGTTTATTTTTATTTTTTAAGCACAAAGAACCAGACTATTAGGTACTTTTTTGAATGTCTTGGGCTTTCAAAGTTTAGCATCTATATATCATAACTTCACTTACTGTCTTTATCCTTTCAGGATGCAAAAGTACCTGTTTCTTGCAGTATCTAAGTGCTCAGAAATATGTTTCAACTGTGTATTTATATGCAGTATATATATGTATATGCTGCAGCAACAGCAATAGTTCAGAAGACAAATTTTAAAGCTGTATAAACAAAAGGACCAAGATTATGAAAACATAATCACTTTAAAAGTATTGCTTGTTTTATTTTTTTTTTTTCTGTGGCTAATTTAAATTTTAGCTGGATCTATAGTCTCATCTGGCTTACCTGCCAGGGGCCTGAGGGCATGACCAGCCCTGACTGGCCCTGGCCAGCATCCCCCAGCATTCCAGCCCCGGGGAGCCCACAGCCCTCATGGTCCCCACACATTACTGTTTACCCAAGAGACATCACGCCAACACGAGGGAGAGATGTAACCAATTAGAAAGGTCGTGCAACCAGTGCCTTACTGTAAACATTTTTTTTTTTTAAATTTACATTTATTTATGATCTTTCTGCTTGACTGCTTTCTGTCACCTTATATTATCACCAAAACTGACCCTGATAAAAGACAGGTAGGTAGAAGGGAAAAGTGTAACGTCATACAAGAAGATATTACCTCATGCTGACAATGTAAGTTTTTATTAAACGATGATCAGAAAAATAAATATGTGGGTTTGTTTCTTTATTTTACATGATGAGTTGATCAAAGCACTCTCTATGTTTCTGCAGACAGGGAAGGAGGGAAGCAAAAATAGACACTAGGAAGAGATTTATGGGAGGCAATTATTTCTAAAATAGCTGCAGCTGAAATGGAGAAACAAGAAGACAGGCTGGTTTTACAGTAAAGAAAATGAAGACAGCTCAGAAATGAAACAGGGGTCTTTGGTGTCTGCCCAAAGCTTAAGGGCTTTGTTATTTCGTCTTCGGCTAAGCTGGTGCTTTTCACTCTAAAATAACGTTTCTGTTGTTGAGCTTTGCTTTAAAGGTATCTGACTGCATTGTTTTGCCCAAGCCCTCATTGAGCAGCCTTTGCTGTTCATTCAGGCAGCTGCTGTTTGGCTCTCTCTCTCACTGCACAAGTGAATTTTTAAGCTTGTAGAGTCTTAGTGAAGTCCAATCACTGAGTCTGTTTTTGACCTTTTAAATATAGTGTCTTGAAGGTCCTCTGTCTAACATCAGTCTTGAGGACTAGGAATTTCTAATCTGACTGCCAAGGTCCTGGGACTAATGCCTCTCTTCCAGATGTATACCCTGAGGACACTCATTTTCCAGAAGTCCAAGCATGTGATTACTATGATTTACAATACACCTCCCCAAGGATACACAGTAATTGAAGCTCATGAAAGCCAAGTGTCTCAACAATTTCTACTACTGTTTTCACAGTTAGAGCCAGAACAAAAATACAGAGCAGAAAAATTACGCACCCTCCTCTTCTTTATTTTCCTCACTATAAGCCTTGTATGGGGCTATGTCAAGAGGTCTTCTGAGATATGCAAGATCACCCTCCTTAGCTGTGTCTTGCTCTTCCCTTATTCCCCCTTGTCATCAGTGACCTTCTAGTGTCTCTGAAGTGGCTAGCAAAACCTCCTTTCTTTCATGTCAGTTTTTCAGATGAGTCTTTCATCAATCTCAACAGCTGATCAAAATGTATAATTGCTTAATCTTGATTGGCTCCTTCTTTACCACATTGACTGTATAGCCTTGAAGACCTATTCAAAAATGCATGAATCTCAGCAGTTCACCCATCTGATTCTGAGTTACCCCTATGAAATAAACATGCTCACCTATTATTTATCTGTACCCCACTCCCAGGTGGAGTATCCTGGGAAAAGTGTTAAACCTTTGAGGACAGATAACAAACAGAGCAAGGTCAGGAAAAGAAATTTCAAAGTTATACTGAAAGGTTAATTTGGTATACTGTATCACACTTTATATTGCATTAGAAAAATACAAACCCCTCCCTTTCTCCCCATGCATTGTGAAAGTGAGCAGAAAAAAACTGTACAGTGGTCAAGATTACTGCTTGTATGTGGTGATTAATGAAATGGTGAGTTGAAGCTTATCACAATGACAAATATTTAATATAACATCAGAAAAGTTAACAAGCATGAGAAGAAAGACCTTGAAAGGGACCAAGAGAGATGCATTTTAATTCAGGCTGCTATCACATTTGAATTAACAAATGGTCTTAACTGAAATGCTCCAGTGCTGTTGCATTAAGCCCAAGTCTACCTACACAGTGATTGTCAGCCAAGGAAAATTAATTTCTCCCTATTGAACAAACCATTCATTTTCCATTTTTTTTTCTTTTGTTTTTTTTTATACAGGGTAGTATCCTGGCTCCATTGAAGAAAATCAGGGGTTTTCTATTATGTTTGTTGTGCATAGAAGTTCTCACTGAAATTTCAGAAATTTAGTGAGACAAGTACTATTATTTTGGATTAAGGGGAAAGGAACATTATACAATGTACCATCTCAGATGGCTTTCAGCTTGCAAGAGTGGTAAAAAGTGTTCCTCTATCTTTGACATATAAGCAAGAGTAGCAGCACATGGTCATTTTCCAGCCTTAGCAGTCTCTGTGAAGGAGAATTGGGGTGCATAGTTCCCGAAGGGAGCCAGTGACCCCTTTCTCTGAGTCACCTAGGAAGGTGTATGAGGTGGCATGGACACATGTTGTGGGTGAACTCCAGCTTATGATGAACTGCTACAGAAGAAAGACGAAATGTGGGTAAGAGAAGGAGGTTGCTTACATGTGGTTTTGGTCTAGCTTGTCAAAATAAAGCTGCAGCAGTGCTTTGAAGAATCACTTTAATGGGCTTTCCATAGGATTATGGTCTTTACAGTACTCTAAATCTGAATAGTTTACTGAGAAAGATGAGATATTAGGTATGTTGCTTCAAAGTGCTTGTAACTTCAACAGGAAGAAATATAGAAAGGCAAGAGGAATTAATTTACTCTCAGTCCTCCAGCATTACATTTTGCCCAGTTGTCAACAGAGCATGTTTTACAGAGCTCCTGGACAAAAGCACTGAGGCTGAAAAAAAAAAATCTGTGTAAGAATGACATGCTAGAATGAGATTCAACATATTTTCACTTGTGACCTAAAATGCAACCACATGTTAGTCCTAGTGCAGTTTTTAGTCTACTTTTAACGGAGTTTTGGCAGCGCTCTATTTCATCTCCTCCTAACATCCTGCTTCCCTAAGTAAAGCCCTAATTAATAATCACAACAGTAATTTTCTAAATTTAAGTCTTGTTTCTTCAAGCAATTCCTATAGCAGAGGACATTGGAGATGGATTTTTAAGACAAATGTAGAGGAAAAGAGAAGTGAATATCTAAACTTTCTGGAGGATAAAAGCTGCTTCAAGGTTGAGAGTGAGAGTGGTTAAAAGAATTGTCACAGCAGTGGGCAGAGTCAAGGGGTTTAGGAAAGTGAGTGTAGTTGATACAGCATAGATCCTTAGAAAGAAGGCAAGATGAAGACATGCAGCAGCAGCCTGGTACAAAGCTGCAAAGGGGAATTTTGGCAAGGACTATAGTAAACTGCAATCTATTTGGAGAATTTCTCCATTTCAGATTTTAATAGCAAAATTTGCATGCACCACATACATACATGGAAAAAAAAAGCTTATCCTCTTTGAAATTAAAATTGGCCGCTTTTTCGCATGAAAAGTTGCGAATCTTTGCATGAGTTTTCGAATGAACTCCTAAAGTTTCTGCTTCTTTATCATTACTGTCTGAAACATTACATTGAAAGAAAGCTGAGAAAAAAAGTGAACATTTGAATTTCATCTGCTGCTTTCATTCCCCTTTTATCATCATATTTAGCAATCACATAGGAATGTAAGTGAGATATGCCATCCATAAAAACAATGTTACAAATATCTGAAATGACAGGAACCCTCCTGGAAAAGGTCTTGTTCCTTTAGGGAACAACAGAGCTTAAGTGTGACTTTAATTGAGGTTAATTGGAGTTCTTGGCACTTAGCATTTTGAAATGCTAAACAAGAACATAGAAGATTAACAACTGGCATTTGATTTTGAAAACTTTTGCTTTTAGCTGTACAGTCTTCTCTTACACCATTTAATGGGAAATTTTGTGACAAAAATCTCTTACTATGTCTTTGGCATGGGTTTGCTAGTATGGCATCTATTTCAGGCACAGCTACATATGAAAGAATAGCAAAGAGTGCAAATTTATTATTGTATTTGTTTTGCAGAAAATTTTAGTTTGATGCAGAAAAGTAATGGAAGTTAAGAAACCTATAAATCATATTTTATGATGGAAGTTAATGTCTGTCATCTAATTTTTTTTCCCCTTCCCTATGAACCAGTGACTCAGGAAAGGCATGATCCTCAGAATTTTTCTGGTTGGTGGTCATACTTTTAGCTCTCTAGCCTTGTGCAGCATCATCAAAGGTATTAGGAGGAATTGTTTCCCACTGAATGTTCATAAAACAGTAGCCACTGTATGTGGTACAGTATGTATTCCAGGTTGTCCTGTATTTATTAAAAGTTAAAGATTCCATTATACTTTTTACCAAAATGCCTAAGGAGGAATGTAAGAATGTGGGTGATACAGGATAATAACAGTCAAAAACCTAATTCCTCTATTATATGAAAATAGCTTCCAATAAAATGAAGGACATCTCACAGGTGACTAGGTAAGGACACTCAGAGGAAAGGTTGTGTTGTAACAAAACTTGAAGTGAAAAAAGAAGAAGGACCAGAGATTGTATTCTTCAGTAGAATCTGAAGTATTGACCTGAAGAACTGCAGTGATAGCATACCATTGCATTCCAGAACAAAACACAGCCAATCCTTAAAGAACATCTGTATATGTGCAGCAAAATTTCACTACTGTAGAGAGCAATGCTCTGGAAGTTGACTTCAGGAGAATTTCTCATTAGAAAAGCAAATAGTTCCACAAGTCCACAAATGTGCTCTAATTTTCAGTGGATTTTTTATGAATTGGCTTATATTTTTGTAATGAATCCAGCCAAGACTGGAGCTATGGTTTCAGTCTAATCATCCCTAACTAGACATTAGAAAATGTACATGAGGGTAGTAGTACAATTATCTTCCCTATAAGAAAAAATGTTTCAAATGGTCCAAAAATTTTTGGATCTCTGGATTTTAAACACAATTACTTTACATAGAAACCATATGCTGCCTAGGTATCCTCCTATCTATTTCCTTCAAGAGAGGGAAGCCCATCAACATTTATAATAAGCTAGTGCTGCCACCTATAGCAGAAGAGACCTTGCCTTTTACCCTATGTCAAGCACAGTGAAAATTGAGTTATATAAGGAAGAAAAGAATATATAGAATTGCAAAGGAGAAGTAGAAAGTGGATGATGGTTCACTGAAAATTGTAAAAGAAGTCTATGTGCAACAAGAATAATTATTTTTATAGGTTCCTCTTCACCAATTCATTTCCCAGCTCTGTTGCAAAAGTAGTAGCTGGCACAGTCATATAAATCACATTCCTTGAAATAGTCTTTTTTTAATCCTGTGAATGCCAATATGATCATGATCATAATGTCAAAAATATCCTTAAAATTGAGCTAAAACTTACTTTTTAAACTACATATTTCAGACTTAGTCTTGTAAGTTATTTGAATCAGAGTTCAGAAAACGAATGTTTTCCAGGTTGCACATATTCTTATTTACACGGAAGTGATGTCTGTCATGGCCAGTTCTTCAAATTGACGGGTGCCAGGCAACTAGTAGATTTAAGGTGTTTACTTGGAAAACTGACCTTGCTTCTACACTCATTCTGTAGTGTCACCAATCTCTGGATATCCTAAGTTTCTGAGCTACAGGACAGTCCTGTTAATGACTGAACAACAAGCTGACAGGTAGCCAGTCGTCAAAAGCAATTGCCAATTAGTAAAACACACTGACAGATTGAATTCTCCCATGCTTCTGGGAGCTTCAGAGATTTTAGTGATTCTTTAAAAGATATGTTAATACAGACAGTCTTTATTTCCTCAGTGCTGGCAGGGATGATATGCACTCTAGTAGGTCTGAATTGCACACTGGGAATACCACCCCCTGACAGAAAATAATTTTTTCTCAGAGTCTCTAGGCAAAATGCATCAATAACATTATGGGATAGAAGCTTTCTTGGCATAAACCTAAATACCGTCCTTAGCAAGGAGACATGGCATAGTTTCTCACCTGGTTTTGTAGCTTGTCACACGATGCTACAATTTATTGGTTGAACATTTCCTCCAGATATGTGGCTTCTCTTCACAGAAAGAAACACAAAGAGGGATGAAAGCTCCTATTAATGCCACAGTAGCTGTAGCCAATACCAGTGAGAAGATTAAGAAATAGCACTTACTAGTGAAGAACTGTAATAGGGAACAGAGACTGGAGTTGAAAAGAAGCAGTCTCCTATGCAGTGAGAGTATATATATGCTTTATAGGCAAGATGTAAATAGCTTGTGTTGAATCACAAGACATTATTCTAAAGCCCACAATACTTTTCATGAAGCTTTAGCTGAATTATATAATTTTGAGATTTTATAGCAAATAAAAGAAAAATATCCAGGCTATTAATGAGTGCTCACTAATTAATATATATATTTTGTAGGGTAAATTTTTGTTTATACAGGTGGAATGGATCACTATTGTTTATATGTAAATAATTACGTATCAAAAATTATCCATATTCCCTGTTCCAAGCTCATGCTTATTTTAAAAATTATAACTTTTACAGTCAAAGTGAAGGGAATAATGATTTTTATTAGCAGTAGTAATAATAAAAGTACTAGAATTTTATGCATATTAATTTGTCTTTATATATACATGAAGAGAAATATAAACATAAGAACAGATTGCTTAGACCAATCTTGAAATCTCTACCATTTCAAGTCTTTAAAAAAAGAGTTAGACAAACATCTGTCAACCATGATCCTATCTTGAAGAAAGGAATAAACTCAGTAACTTTGCTAGGTTTTCTGTAGCCTTAGTTTGTGATTTCACAAAATCACCTGCAGCAATATGACCTCGATGACTTCCTGCTCTGCTTATCTGGCTCTGCTCTTCGTTTCTTCTTCCCATTCCTTAGCCCCAGCTTAGCTTGCACAACTGTTTGCATGACCATACTCTGAACAAACACAGAGAAACCGGAAGCAAAAACAAATCTTCAAAAAAATCTAGTTTTTAAAAGCGATGCACTTTGAACTACTACCTTTATTGAATACTTTGCCTTTCAAAATCACAGCCTTGGTTTCTGTGATACTGTGATTTTCTATAGTAATTTCATAGTACAGGAATTCTGAATTTCTACAATGCATTCTGAGCCATCACTTTGTCCTAGCACAAGGTTTACATAGAGCTATTTACTCTGTAAACAACATCATTAGTAACAACAAAATCCAGCCTATATCCAGACCATAAAACATAAACTATACCTTGCGAACCATTTGTACAAAGAGCATTTATTTTATAGTTCTTCTTGCAAACTCAAAAGATAAGCAAAATGCGACAGCAGGTCTTGTTCAACAAGGCCTTTCAGCAGATGTCTAATTTAAAGCATACGAGTAATTCTAAAATCAAAGCACCTGCTTGTACGCATAAGGATTTTGTTGAATCTCCTGCAGTAGTGGGAATGAAGTAAGTGAAGGATGCCATAGCAACAGTAACTCAGAAAGCTCTTTGAGGAAGGGGGAATTCACAGCACTTTTCCATATTTAATGCAGGTCTCTATGTTTATTTTTCAAATGCAATTTGCAAGAATTTGACTAAGTCTTTTAATTAGGGTATTCACACATAGTGTTCCCCAACAGTCCTGAATTCTTAGTGTAGAAACAGCAGGTTATAATCATTCCATTGACTTCATGCATTAGTTATAAAGCAAGAGAATAAAGAAATTGTTTTTTCTGAGTAAGTAAGCAAGGTAAATCAACCGACCAGTGATTGCTGTATTAATAGATTTTTAAGCCTCGAGTTTGTTATCAGTTATAAGGAGTAAAAACACAGAATGTTCCTTGGAAATTTGCAAAACCTGGGAAGGCAAGATGCTTGGTGTATCTCTTAACAGTGACTGAAAGAGCACAGTGCCTGTATATTACCACCATAATTTTGTGTATATTTGTGTGGGAATAGAAAGACACTTATCTTGTACGCTTGTTCACTACAACTTTTTTGTTACCCTTTAAGCCAGTAAACAGACACTTTTACTTTGCTGTCCTATGGTAAAAGTGCACAAGATTTAAGTTTATCTTTGATATGTATTGCTGGTGATCCATTGCACCTAAGTAATCTAAATAGCTATCATCCTCCTTCTATAATAAGTGGAGAAGGATGGGAAACTTCAGTCCATCCATACATATAAGCATCTCAGATAGGATGACATCTTCTATCTGTTCCTGTACATAGATTGTTGAAGACTTGATGACCACTTAAAAATAGATGGCTAAAATAGACATTGCTTTGGTTGTTACTTAACCTTTATGATGGTGGTGTCGTACCTGTGCTGAGAAATCCTTTGACAGTCTTTTTTAGTGGTATTTATTTCATATACATGCAGGTAGATTTGTGCTCAGATGAGCTATGGGCTAGACAAATCTGATCAAAACTAACTTGAATGCATTAGTCAATAAGCAATAAGGACCATGAGGCATAACTTTGTCTTCACTAACAAAGAAAATAACAGTGTACTTGTGTGAAATGAGATGCTATTTATCTGTGAATGTCTGAATGGATCAAAGGCATGAATAACAGCTTTACCATGTTTCGATACATTAATGGAAGAAAGCTGTCACAATGTCTTTATTCTTATTGCTTTTTTCACTTCAGTCAGTGTGTTATTTTCAAGATCTTCATATTTTCTCTTGCAACAGTTGCCCACACAATTAAATAAGAAATACATGTGGAAACGTGTTCATTTACTAACAGTGAGATGGAAAGTTCAAATCAGAATTACATTCTGGTGAAATTAACACTGGAATAGTAGAAAATATGATAAAATATATTTAATGGCATTATAGTGCAGGGAAAGGGGAAAATAAAAAATAAAAGCTTCATTTAGCTGAATTAAACCCAGACCTGCAGAGTTTTGTTCACCTGCTTCCCTTCTGACATGTGGGAGTCCGTTGACTATCCATGTGAGTTGAGTAAGCATATGAGTAGCTATTCGTTGCTTCAGAACCTTAAAGAGTGCTTTTGTTCAATATTTACAAGCGCTGTTAGCTCCTCAGGGGGACTGGCAGCCCTTAAGTGTTCAAAATATGTCTCAAATGCTGTGCAGAGCTAGGCAGGATTTTACTAAAGAAGAGCTGGAATTTAGCTTTTCTTCTGCATTAGTATCAGACAGAATGATTTACCCCACATTTCATAAAACAGGCATTGCCTTTCCATTTCCACTAGGGATGAATTTTAATCTAAAGCCTTCTCCACTAGCTCCTTGTATAAAAGCTAATTTCACTACAGTTTCAAACTGCACTAGATACATCTTGTTAAAATGAAATGGAATCTCCAAAGTAGTCAAACTTAACACTAATTTGACAAGTGTTGCCCCTCACCATGAAACAGCTGAGGGACTTGGAAAAATTCCTGTTTGCAGTTATTGCCATGGGACTTGTCTTGCAAAACTTGTTTGTTTGTTTGTTTAATTTAAGAACTATATTAGTGGTCAGTATTTTTCCTTTCATAAAGTGTTTTCACTCTGTACCAAGTTGTGGGATGTCTGTCTCTCTAGGAGGCTCTTTTATCCTTGTCAAACCAGGTTTGACAATGCTTACACGATGGAATGACATCAAATAGTCTGCATTCTAAGATTGGAGACATGAATTGTGATTAAACTGTGTCAGGGATTAAGTTTACAAACACAGGTAGGTCTGTTAATCACACTACTAGTTACTGTGTCCCTGTCCGACCTCAGTAACTATATTGCTCACTTAATAGAGAAACAAAAGAGTATACAAGGCAAAGTTGTCCCAAATCACAGGCATCAAACAGAGTGGTGTTCTAATCATAATATGAAAATAACTCTTTTTTGGCAAGTGTCTCCCCAAATGTATCTTCCTGAAACTTTACATATGGAAATGTTCTCCCCCAAAAGTCACACCATCAAATCTGCTGGAACTTCTGGAGTCCAGTCAGACAGTGCTCAAATCAGCTTCGCTGGTGTTAAAAGGACATGTGAAAGGTGTCTGCAGAATTGGCATCTCTGGGGGGAGTTCATTGTTATTTTTAAATAAAGTCCATTTCTCAATGGAATCTTAATTTGGAAACACTCACTCAAGTTACAGCTCTTGTGTGGAACCCAGTAAACTATATTTAAGTCTTAAAACAACACATACAATTGAGAATGTTCCTGATCCAGCAAAACCTATTTTTGACGATTGGATAATTGCAGTCTGTCTTCACTGAACAACATACACTTGAGAGTTGAAAGGACAGCCACACACATATATATCTCTCAAACATGAATATTTAAGGAGGAAAATCCATTAAAAATTAAGTATAAAATTCCCAACTTGAATTCCTTACCCTCATCCAGAGGTGGCAAAAGATTATTAAAACAGTTAGGATTATACATCTATTTACCACTGTTCGTTTTTTTTTAATCCAGTGTTCCTATTTCTGATCAGGCCTTCAAAAAAACCCAGTAAATTAAAATTTAACACATTTAAGGGGCATCTCCAATAAATCTAATAGGAGTCTCTACTTAATTCATTGCAGGTCTGACCTGCAGCATCTTCTTGACCCTACCTAGCTCCTGGTACCCAAATGAGGCACCTAAACTCAAAACATTTTGTCCATAACTCCTTATCTAGTCAAAGAGGATACCCATCCAATTTTATGTATGCTGATATTCCCCCTCCACTCACTTTTTAATGACTATGCCAGTATCTTAGGCACATCAATTAGATGTGTAAAGTTAGATGGGATAAAAGAGTGTATGTAAATAATTTGATGCAAAACACTCTTACACATTTGTTGTTCCTCCTCTGATTCTTCCTGCTCCACCATTTATTTCAAAATGCCAGAAATGTACTTTAATGTTGGTTAAGTTAAACCTTAACACTAACAATAGAATTATCACATGAACAAAAAAAAAATACTGCTATTTCACAAGTTTTGTGATATTTATTCCACATGTTTAAGTGAACATATTCAGTTCTTCTGTGTGTATTAAACCAGAGACAGCAACAAAGTTTTCCTTCTGAAAATGGAGAAAAATAAGAGACTGTCATGGTTTAGTGTCTTAAAAATTCCTTTCTGCAAAATTTGCTTTACATTTTCATATCAACACAGAATACAAACAAAATATGACTCACATTATTCTTACCACACATATCTTAAGATCATAAAATCACCACGTAAACCAGTTGTCAGGGAAGACCTAATAAAGCCAGAGTTCCAGAAGTACACAGAGGATTTTGTGGCATGCAGCACCACCCACCTCACATGTTAGTGAGAATTACTATTTCTCTTGTTCATAAGCTCTATGGATTCACTACAAAATAAATTTTTTTTAAAATGTGGGAGAAAACCCCGCAGGTTTTTGTTTCTTCTTCATAAAAAGGTATAATATTCTTCAAAATGTTCTGTTTAAAATGTTGGCATTTGTAAGATCCTGTGCATTTGTTATGAATGTGATACCTTATTTTTATGTACATCCTACTTCTTTAACCAGTTTCTATCTATTAGCTTGTGAATGCAGGCATCAACTTCAGATCTGTTGGTTAGTTTGGGTGTGGATCAGCGCTCATGCTAATAGGTAGGTTGATATGAGCAAATATATGACAATACATGAGAATTGCATGTTCCACGTTTGTGTGCTGCACACATGAAGTATAGCATATATTTTAATGATACATTATTTTATCCTTCAGGTTAATTTATCTCCATAACAGCAGCAAAATAAAATTAAAAAGACATACACTTATTATCTAGATCCATCCAGACTCAATCTTGCAAACTTTGCTTTCATGGCATTTAATTTAACTCTCATATAATTTAACCAAAACATGAACTTAGAAGTACTTGACAAACAAGAGAAGTTAAGAACAGGTATATGTAAGTTTGAAGACTGAAAAATTGTCTGTTGTCAGGGTCAAGCGTGGTAGTTTCACTGTGTAGATCTGTGAGTATATACCATTGATTATGTCACAAAAGCACATAGATTTTCCAGTCTGAGCACTATTAAAAACAACAAAAATATCCATGACAGTCGATACATGATAGTTAACAAGTTCCATTCTAAAAAAAAGTATCAAAATAAAAACCAATCAATCTTCTAGATATCCGGCACATGCAATGTCTTTATAACACAGGGCAGATTCTTGTTCAAATCTCAGTGGTACACATGTGTGAGTTTAAACCAAACTAGAGAGTTAGTTTCCAAAATAATTGACATAAACCATGGTTCATTGTCTGGGGTAAAGATATATATATTCTCTAAGGCATATATTAAGGATCTCTGGGAACACTGGAACTATTGTTTAGTACTTCAGCATCGAAATACAGCTTAAGCACTCATGCAGCTATTTGTACCTAGTCACTTATTTTTACACACGGCTTAAGCTAAGTAGACACATTTTCAATGCATCAGCTTCAGAAAAGAACGAGTTCTACATCTGATGTGTTGATATCTTCTCTGTCAAGCAGATGTCATTCCATAAGCCTACCCTAATCCTCTAGTCAGACAAGGAATTGATTTTCCTTTTTTAAAGCAGCCTTAGACATTTTAGCTTAAGGGTAAAAATGTCAGAATTATGTTATCTTCAATATGTATTTCAGAACAGGTATGAAATATAAGTTACAATTCCCCAAAGGTAAGGATGTACATGAAGAATGTTTACTAAAAAAGGGCCCAATAATATACTATGAAACATCCTGAAATACACTCACAGCTGGTGCAAACTTTTGTAACTCATATATTAAAAATGGACTGATGTCTTCCTTGCTCAAGGAAAAAAAAATATATAATAGTAAGCCACAGAATGGTGCATTAGTTGGCTGTTGGTCTTGTCCTTGGATGTGTCTTCAATAACTTGTGCACATCTGAGATGTTACCATAAACACACCACAAAATGGCTCCAAATTCTTAGGCAGTGTGTTTTCCTTCTTTTTCTTAACACAACTTTCTGGTAAGTTTATGGAAAAGAATTACGACAAATTCCCAATAGAAGTAAAGGTAAGTGGAATAAAGATTGCTGTGGCGATTCAGCTCAACATAGCATGGAAGAAACATGCCTAACTAACTGTAAAACAGTAGACTGGTCACTAGGAAGGTTTGAAATATGGGGAATAGTCTGCAAAAAACAATGCATTTAATAAATACAACCAGAAGCATTGAACAGTAAACACTGATAAGATTATGGTCAGGAGTTACCCATACAAGATTTTGACAAAGGCCTGTATATCCTTTTATCAGTCAATGGAACTATACATCAGCTATGAAATAATTCTTTCCAAAATAATTTAAAGCACAGAAGAGTACATACAGTGACAGCAAACATTAGTGAAAATAGCAATACTGAGTTGTTCTAGGTCGATGCTCAGTAGCCACGTTCTTAGTAAACAGGCAATTCACATGGGGTCATTTTCTTTATTACTTGGCTTAGTCCCTGAAGTGCCACTAACTAGCAAGTAGTATTTAAGGCAATCTGTTACAAAGCTGTATTTTTCTCCTGCAGGTGTTTTTAAAACATTTCAGTGAAGTTGAGGAAATTGTGGTCATGGGTTTTAGCTTGGGAAAAAGGAGAGGGGCAAAAAAAAGTAATTTGTTTAACCAGAAAGGGAATGTATTTATATTAATACATATTTATTGAATAAAAACTGATCTCACTGGTCCTGTTACCAGACAAAAAAAACATTTTTTTGTCAGTCAGTCTTCTCATTCTACTCCTACCTCTTTCTGCTATGGGGTATATTCACCTTTTAGTACAGCATTGTGCTCATCTCATCTGTACACCTCAGCAAAACCAGTTCTTGCAGAGAGGAGTGCCTCCTCCATTATCTGTCAGCAAGGTGAAGGAATGAGGTATGAAGATAGATCCTACTTCCACTCAATTTGTCAAGGTTTAAATGACTAGACAAATGAAGATGTCAGAAAAACAGTCCCAATGTATTACCTTCTTTTGGAAAAAATGAAGAAAGTCTCCTGAAAATAATTTGTTTAAAGGGCTTTTTTTCCATTGAAACTCTGCATTTTCAGGGATATTTGCTAAGGGAGACATTAAAAGCTATGATTTTCAAAAGACCTAGAGGTACCAGAAAATTGTATCCTGCATTTTTTTCACCGTGAAAGGAAATGACATTTTACTTCTGATTTGCAATTGAGTGAAGTGACTAGATTCTTTAAAACTAACAAGCATGGTGGAAAAACTGCAAGCGCAATTTGTTCAATATCTGAGAAAATCAGTCTACACGTGACTGTGCCAAAGAGATATTATAATGCATATATGCACAGGTTAAAAAATTGCTTCATCTAGATTACTGATAAATTCAAAATAAAATGTAAGCTTATGCGCAGTGGAGCATCTCCCACAGTTTGCACTAGACAAGACAGAGGAGATGGGCACTTTAGAAGCAAAAAGATATTCCAGATACCTAAAGGAGAATGGAGGAAGGTGTTTAACATTAATGAATGAAGGCAAAAAGTTGTAAAAAAGAAGTACAAAAATATACTGTGTTCACTGGAAGCAGAGATTTAGATAAGGGTAGAACCATGAATACATTTAAGAACTGAGAATGAGGTATTTGAACTGCATATGGAATGAAGGAAAAAAGAAAGAGATCACAGGAGAGTGGGATGGAATTGTGATGGTAAGGATAAAAAGAAAGAGTAGATTATGGGATAACTGAAGAAGGAAAAGTAAAAATATATGCAGAGAACCTAAACATAAATAAGGCAGAGGTGCTAAGGATTTTTTTGTTGTTTTTATAATAAAATGATGGCTGACACTCTGATAAGCAGATCTTCCATGAAGAAAAATTATTTTGGAAGACAAAGTCAGGTTTAAAAAAATAACTTGTAAAGGTTTCTTATTGTCTTATTTTTGAGAGGAAAAAAATTACAAAATAACTTTGATAAATAGGAGAGAATGATTTCACTTCAGAAAAGCCAGAAATAACAATTTGATACATGGTTATTACTATATCTTCTGTCATGACTTCGACAGTACATTTGCCACGGTGCATTTTATGAAACAACTCCAAAACAGTCAACCAACTAAAAATACCACCGATTGTTTAGAATATGTTGCAGAACTGACTGGAAATATGTTTGTGTCAAATTATGAAACCCATCTTTTGTGGATTAGAACATCTGAGACACTGGGCCAAAGGCCATTGAGCATCTTGTCCCTTCTGTGACAAAATATTTTCTACTAGAAGAAACACTGAATTTTAGTGATTGCAAATGGAGAAGCTAACCCCTGCTAAAAAAAAGAAGGTATGGAGCCAGGAGCTTTCTTCATAAACCTGCGAGAAAAGAGTGACAGAAACCTCTTTAAAACATTATTTTCCTTAGTATAGAGAACAAAGAGGAAAAAAAACGGACCAGATTACAAAGGCAGAAAATGTTTCCTGGCTTATGGATGCTGGCCAAATCCAAAACTTGCAGGAGTGAAGTCGGGATGTTGTATTAAAGGTACCTACACTTGTCTTTGGTGAGAAATTCCTTTGTTAACTGTTCCTATTGAATGATGTCACCAAATGGATTAACCTGAAACCCATAGGTAGATGAACACTAATAGCATTTGTAGAAGCTTATGCACAGCTTATGTCAAGTCTGAAGCTCTGATCTCAGGTAGCAAGACAGCAAGCATGGTGTGCCAGACCTGATACCAGCATTCCCAAATTCTCCAAGCCATAGCTCTTCACTGTGCTCTATGTGGCCTCGTGCACAGATAACCCTTCCACCCAGGTGAGCCTTTCTGTCTAGACCATGAGAACCAATTTCTTCGGCATGTGTATGCACAGCCCTCAGAAACGTTTGCTAGCGGGTGAGGCATCCGGAGTAACACTTCTGTGTCACATATTGCCTGCTCCCTCACTGGCGAAGGCTGCGAACATGCTGAGCACGCAGGAATGGACACAGTGGAATGGGGGTGTTATTATACAGAAAGTCTTTTTGTGCTATAATAAATCCAATGGCAAGATTGAAGAGCAATAGATTCCCAATATATCTTCATATCATCTATTTACCTCATTTCTGCAAAAGCATCTGGGGTGCCTTCATGCCTTCCTGAATCCTCTAACGCTTTCCTGCTTCACCCACTCACTGCCCAGTGATACACAATCCATGGTACATTGCTGCTGAAATTACATCTTCCCTGATCCTCTGTATCCTTTTAGGCTTTTGTTATGTGGGTTTGCTTGTTTGCCGCTTTGCTAGGAGATGACAGGAGACAAGGTAAGGGGAGGAGACAGGGCAGAAAGTTGCTCTATAAGCAGTTGCCATGGCTCGGGGCAGTGAAACTTGGTAAGGGCGGGGGAGACAGGGAGCAAAGTTGCCTGATCAGGGCCTGCAGGAAGCCTACCACTGCTGTGAAAACCTCCCTCCCTGCACTGAGCCAAAGGCTGCTTTTCTGACCCTTTCCCCCTTTCCCCCATGTTTAAGCTTTTGGTAGAAATGCTTTATTCAGAAGTGACCATGCCTTTTCAGCTTTCTGATGGACTGTCAAGATCCCAAGACCTACAGTCCCTGCCCAACAGTGTCCTCACAGCCAGATATCTGGTCTCTCCAAGCAATACTATCTGTGCACACAGACCCTACTCATTTTATCTTTACCCTCTGTGCATCCCTTCCCTCTCCACTCTCCCTGGCTTGATGGTAGATACTCAGTTCCCCCAGACCCACTATCCTTGTCCCAGGTCTCTGCCATCCCTTCTGAAAGACTTTCATATTAAGAAAGAAAGTAGCTCTAAGAAAAAGTCAAAACCTAATGGGAGCACATCTGCTACTGAACAGAAAAGGGTCATCAAAATTGTTCATGCAAAAGCATGACTTCTCCCTGAAAAGCCAACACAGCCCACAACTTGTAAGGAGATGAACAAGGGAAAGTATGGGGGTGGGTGTACCATCATGGCTCTGAACTTTTAAGATCATGATCTGGGAAAGAGGTGGAAGGCCAACACGGGGTAAGGATGAGAGAAGAGACTGGCACGGTGCAGTTGTGGTAGATGCCTGTTACAGCCTGCCTGATCAAGAAAAGGAAGCAGATGCCTTCTTCAGCCAGCCTAAATACAGGGGCAGGCACAGTGTCTGCTGCTGTGGAGAAAACACAAAAGGCCCACATATTCATTGTTCAGTCCACATCCTGTGTCCTGCTAGCCCCATTTAGGCACCTGCATTAGAGCTCTGTGCCCTGAAGAAGGAAGTCTCTTTTCCAGGTAAGGCTGAACTTCTTCCCTGCCCACTCACCCATACTGGCTGACCTGGAAGAAAGAGTCCTCCCCAAAGCAAGTCTTACTGCTCAATGGAGCCCACTTGATTCCTGCCAGTGAACCTGCTCCAGCATGGGCTCCTCTCTCCACAGGGTCACAGGTACTGCCAGGAGCCAGAAAAACCCCAAGTTAGGAAGAAGTATCTTGTTTCTTTTGTCTAGGGGGCTTAGCAGTAAGTGTGTGAGGGAAAGCACCAAAAAAAGTTTGCTGTCATTTCACTGAGAAAAGAGATGTCCTATCTTGAAAAATACTTATTTCCAAATTTCTAAAGCAGCTCATTAGCTTGTATGTTCTTTCTGTTCCAGTCAATGTTTTTACCTGATACTTCAATTTCTGCAATGCTCAATGGGATATGAAATCCATTTTTCTTCTTATGTTGTCTAAAAAGGGGATTTGCACTAGCTCATAAGACTAATCTCTCAGGCTTATTTATTGATTGAGAGTTGGATCAGGATTGATTTGATATCATAGTGAACCTGAACCCTACGAACACACTCACTGAATTATCTTTTGATGGTGCTGGTGAAGTTTTTTTTTCCATTTCTAAACCACTGTGATGGAATATCCCTGTTCATACCAGTCAGATATTTCATCAGTTCTTCATACTTGAACCATTCATGATGGATCATCAGGTAGTATTTTCATTTCTCAGTTCTTTTGGCTTGTAGGGTTGATTCTGTTGATACTTTTGTCATTATCATTATTATTATTATTATTGTTATTAATAATAAAGAAAGCTTCTGCTACAGGAGTGAAATCCTGTGATCAAAAAGTCTCTAAAAGAATATCTAATGAATTCAGTTGATGACTGAGGGTATATGAGCTATAGATGTGTCAAAGGATTAAGAAGAAGGCAACAGCGCTTGACTTCCCTGATTCATTCAGTGACAGATGTTAGATTCAAGAAGGAGGGGGAATGTTGGAAATAAGCATTTATTTATTCATTCCACAGTCTCCTGCAGCAAAAAACTACAGTAGTGACAGTGTTCACCCACACTGAACAGATTAGAAATGCCAATTTATGCTTGAAAAAAAAAGCTGATTGTTCTGTTAACATGGAAACCTTTCATAGCACAATAAAGGAAAAATCATCTACCTCCAGGGGCTTACTGGCTACACAGTATGACACATACGATAGAACATTACCGCAAGTTTTATTTATTCCAACTTGAAGGTCAGGATGACAGATATTTTTGCAGAACTACAAGCCTAGGACTCACGCTGACCCTTTTCAGAGAGCTGATTGGGGCCCAGTATATTAGCATTCACTATAAATAAAACCAGCATTTCTTGGCAAAGGGGTGCATTGTATCCTGAATGTAGATGTTACATCTAGATGAATGACCCTCCCACCTCTCCAGTCTCTTCCTGGAATTAAAGCTGCCACAGGAGGTGTCACTAAAAAAATTACATCAGTGCAAGGTCAGTTACAATTCCCTCACTCTCTTCAGTCTCTGCAGAGCCAGGGAGGGATGGTCACACGGCTTTAACATTCGGTAGCTCCTTCCCTTTGTATATTTTGGAAGATCAAAGTTCCACTTCCACTGTGCCACTGTAAACTTTTATGATCTTGGGGTGCGGGGGGAGGGCAGAAGGGTGCATTTGAAAGAAAGCCTTTCTACCATGATCATTCCTTTTTTTTTTTCCTAACATTTTTTTTAAGAGATGAACAAATGTTTGCCAGAAATAGAAGTCTTCAAATATTACATCTCAGTGCTTGCAGGAACCTTTCCTTTGCTGGCCAGCCTTGCCCTCACCCTCATCTGAAGACCACCCCAGGACAGCAACCCCAGGGAGGCTGTGGGGATGCCTGTGGCAGGCCTGGGATGAAAGGAGCTCCAGAGGGTGGCTGATGGTCACCACTGGGTACCACTGGCAGCTGGCTCTGGGAACAGTGGTGGTGGTGTATGGCTGTGCTTGTTTTGGATGAGATAGAGTTGATTTTCTTCATAGTGGCTTGCATAGTGCTGTGTTTTGGATTTAGTATGAGAAGAATGTTGATAACACCCTGATGTTTTAGTTGTTGCTAAGTAGTGCCTAGACTAGTCAAGGACTTCTCAGCTCTCAGCTCTGCCAGGTGCACAAGAAGCTGGGAGGGGGCACAGCCAGGACAGCTGAACCCAACTGACCAAAGGGGTATCCCACACTGTATGACATCATGCTCAGCATATAGAGCTGGGGGAAGAAGAAGGAAGGGAGGGATGTTCGGAGTGATGGTGTTTGTCTTCCCAAGTCACTGTTAAGCATGATGGAGCCCTGCTGTACTGGAGATGGCTGAACACCTGTCTGCTGGTGGGAAGCAGGGAATTAATTCCTTGCTTTGCTTTTGCCTGTGGCTTTTGCTTTCCCTATTAAACTGTCTTTATCTCAACCCACAAGCTTTCTCACTTTTACTCTTCTGATTCTCTCCCCCATCCAATTGTGGGGGGAGCAAGCAAGCTGCTGTGTAGGGCTTAGTTGCCAGCCAGGTTTAAACCACAACAATGGCACGTGAGTTGTGAGAGCCCACGTGGCCTCCACTACAGCTCTGAGCCATGAACAGGCAGTGATATCCAACCTGCTGCTTCCAACAGTCGGGGGAAATCTGTAATTATCAATCTGTTTAGACCATTACACTACCTACAGGCTATGATGCAGGTGATAACAACTAACTGCTATCTTGTCCTTTTCTCTTCCTTCCGATCTCTTCGCTGTCTTTCTTCATCAGCCATGAATGTGTAGTGGTGCTCCAGTGAGGATTTGCCTAATCAGGCAGGATTGTCCCAAAAGCATAATCTGCTGGGCCGATGTGAATGTGTTCCCAAAGCAACAGCTTCCTCTTTATAGCTAAAAATTTTAAATCCTTTTTTTCCTGAGATCGTCAAAATCAGGCACTTGATGCCTCTCCATAGTACAGTGCCCATCTTTAAATATGTCATTATGAGTGTGATTTCTTACAGAAAATCACTATTTTTAAATACAGGCAACATCCCTTTGTATACCTGATTATTTCTTTCCATTATTCTTGGAGGGCATATACAATGGCTGTCTCCTGTTAGCTATGTAGCTTTATTCTTCAACAAAATTCTGTCATTTGCTCTGCAGTTTTATGTATTCATTATTCTGCCATTTGCTCAGTAGCTTTATATATTCATTAAAGGTCTGCGAAACACACTATCAAAATGTCAAGCACCTTGTGGCTCTGATTCATGTCTGCTCAGCATTCAGGAATTAGCTCTAGCAAACCTTCTGTGAACTTTTAATTGCAGCTGGTACAAACTTTGTGCTCTCCCTGCCTGTCTACAAACATCTTTTGATACTGTTCTTGATGCATTTGAAAGCTGAATCTTTTCTTTCTATAACAAATCAACACTGTTCTTTCCATTTCCCTGACTGGCTGAAAGTGCTGTCAATGCCCTGGAGGATCAATTAGAAACTATTTCATTTGTGTGTCTAAAGAAATATAATCTGAGCTCTTTCTCCAATAGAAAGAAAAAAAAATCCAATTTATCTCAGTCCTTCTTTCTGTTAATCAGAACTATGAACTGCGAGAGTTCTATTTTCAATTTCATCTCTCAGTAAGCCCACATGTAGTCAGTGCAGTGTGACAGCATGGCCATGAATGGTCCACCCCTTTGATCACCAGTCTAAACAATGCCCTAGATTTGGTTTGCAGTAGGCCTAACCCTGGACCTTGTCTGACCTCAATACACCAGCAACAGAGTGTCACTGAGTGTGTCTAATGACGTGACATACCAGCGTTGGTGTATGTGTGCAAAATTCCACATCTGTCATCCCTTAGCATGGCTTTTTCTTTTCAACCTCAGTGTATGCCATCAGTTACATCCATCTTTGTGAGGAAAAAATATCTGATTTGGACTTGGTTGGCATGTTCTTCGCTGTCCAGCTCTGGTCTCCATCCAGATCTCATTGCTACAGCACCACAGCACAGCAGAAACTCAAAAAGTGTGTTTGTCACTGTACTCTCAAACTCCATCTTTGAACATCCCATTGCTCTCAGACCTCTTGTATATAAAGTATTTGCGTTAGTGATGGACTTCATATATGCCCAAGCATTTAACTCACTCTGGTCATGACTGCAGGAGCCCTGTGACTGCAATACGCTTGCAGAAATGACTCCTCAGAGCTTTGACTCACAACCTCTAATGTTTCATCTGTGGAGACTTAAAAGGTTACTGGATCCGGACATCTTTCCATCCTTCTGCTACTGCTTAGCCACTGCATATGACAGGCTGACATGTTATCTTAAATGACCAACACGTTTATTTCATGTTGATACACCAGTCTATGAAGTTATGGCAGCTAAGAGAGGACCTTGCTTCCAGGAAGAACAAAGCAGAAAGCTAGTGGGGTAGAGAAGGGTCACACTTTAAACAGACACAGTATGAATCTATGAAGTATGAAGTTGGTGACTCAGTCTTCAGTTTCAAACTTTATCTAGTGGGCTTGTTAGCAGGGTTATATTCTGTCAATGTATATTGCCTCGAGTCCTGCTTCTTCTTTCTTCACATTTATCTGCTTTACAATATGTATTTCTGTTCTTTACTTTCATCATCAAAAACTTCTCTGCAATGTGTCTAAAACCCTCCTTAGCATTTTTCCATTTGAGTGTGCCTGTGACCTGAGTGGGCTTCTAAGCACATGTTCAGACATGTCTGATGTCACAATGAAAGCTAACCTTTGGTGGTTCAGCATTTACAAACGTGTGCATGCCTATTTCAGATTGAATTTCCTGCACGGATAACGTGTAAAATTTGTCCTCAATGAAATTAACTGGAGGCTTGGCCACTGATTTCAATGAACTAGAGTTTCACCCTTAACTTCTACATATAATCTCACTCAGAAATAAAAGAACACTTATTAACATGGTCTTTCTCGCCCCTTATCTATGGCCACTAAGCCTGTTTCCTAAATCAGTTTCATTCAGCTACCTAACACGTACATACTTTCTGTAGGGGTTGAATGACTGATCCTTTTTATTGATGATCAAAGTACTAATGACTCAGCTCTGATACTTCTTTCTGAACTTAGGAGCACTACTGCCCTTGAAAGAACCGACTAAAGAAAGTAAGGTCTTGTACATCAAATGTTAGCTTTTCAGACTGTAGCATGGTGATTTTTGAACAACGCAACCGATCAACAACGTCTTAAGGAATGAACAAGACATCTTCGGGTATGCCTGTTTACTGGAAATTAGGAAACCACAGAGACTCATGAGACACACATGGAACTTGTGATAGAGCACAAACATCCCTAAGTAAGCAGCCACCCAGAAAGTATAAATGAAGGGTTTAATTCTCCTCTGCTGTGAGCAAGCAGATTATTAGAAATAGCTGCTCAAGAACTCTATCCCAGGCAAAAGGGAGCAGCTGGTCCCCCAGAAGAGATATCTGTGGTACATGTTGAGGGAAGCTTTGGAAACAGAGACTGTCAGTCATGGAAAATACAAAACAAACCAAGGAATGCAAAGCTCCTTCAGACTTAACACAGGGTTTCCATGATGAAATCTGTAGCAGATAGTGCAGTAGAGAATATCTGAGAAAAGTAGTAGAAGTCTTTGAGAAAAGAAGTGGCCTCCACCTGGAGAAGAAGCTCAGAGCTATACATACAACTGTGTGACATGTATGTTGATGCTATAAATTGCTGAGTTAGAACTAACTAGGAGAGATTATGGCAGGTGAGATGCTGTTTGGCTAGAAGTGGCTTAGTGGATCCTAGCTGTGTCTGGTGGTCAAGACTCTTGTGTCAAACAGGCAGACTAGAACCAGCTCTCCTGTTGTGGAGTTGTTATCTTTCAGCACAACAGCATTCCCTTTCCCCTTCATCTCCATGATTTCTGTGATAGTTTAACATACTGATATCCTGGAGCACTTGCATGCTGGTTGAAAGGAAATGAGGAAAGGAAGGTGTACAAGGAGCTTCTCTCATGGAGGAACAGTAATGGAAGCACATTCAGCTCCCCCAGCTGGAAAATAAATAGATCACCTTGAGTACCTGAAATCAGGAGGAGAGGAGAAGAGAAGAGAAAACAGCTCAAAACTTGAGCTTGTGAAGCCTATATTCAGCTCTGCATTGAGAAGCTATGAAGGGTGATATCTAATAAATAATTTAGTGGAAAATAACACATAGAACTGCTGCTGGACTGTAAAATATTCTTCCAAAAGGTAAGTCATTTTCCACTTCACAACAGCACTGAGTCAGCCTCTTGTTGTTGTTTCTCAAATGCAGTGGGAATATAGAGACTGAAGGACTAATTACATAGTTTCTCTTCCTGTGAATCTACCTTTCTTCTTGTTAGTGTGTAAACAGAAATTTAAATGTAAGTCTAAGGATCATCAGGCCTAGTTAAAATAAAAATCTTTCTGCAGTCAAGACTTCTATTTTGAAAAGGTCTTCTCACATGTAAAGCATTTGGTATGAAATCCAAGCCTTGGCAAGTCTCCTATTGGTCTCATTTATTTCAGGCACATATACTAAGCAGAAAAACACTTTCCAGTGAGGAAGTGAACTGGAAACGTAAGTTTATGGACAAAAGGCTTTAATATTCTTCATAAGAAATTTTCCTTTTCTATTTTGTGTTTTAGACCGAAAACTATTTTTTTCCTTCTCCAAAGAGTTGTTTTTATATCATGTGGCTCTTTCTTCGAAGCTAGCTTCCGATATCGGAAAGAATCTTCCTGCAGACATTTTAAATTCTAACCTGATTAATTTGGTCCTTTTGATTTCTTTTTTGATTGCCTACAGGTACATGACCCATTCCAATTAACTATGACAGATGATAAAAATAATCATCTTATTAGCTAGCAGCCACAGCTACCATGGTACCCTCATTTGGTACACTACAAGAAAGTAATGCAGAAATGAGAAACTTTAGAGAAGTTTTAAACATACACAAATTATTGAAAATATGAGGTTAACTCCCAGCTCTACATCGTCTCTTTTATAGCTAAATTTTATAATGCCTGAGCACTGTGATCTCCTAGAGGGGAGACCAGAATATGGAAAGGAGATGTGCTACTATATTTCAGTTATCAGCAAAAAAGCCTAGAACAAAAAAAAATTACAGCTAAAAGTAGATACAGTCAGCCAAGAGAGATTGCTTTTGAATAACCATGTACCCTTGGTTATTTCTGCTATTGTTAGAAAAAATTTAAAGGTCAGGCACTTGTTTGTATGTGATAAATTTCTACAAAAAAATTTTTTTAATCCTCAAGTACATTTTTCAGACATTAAAGTATAGTTCTTTACATATTTCCATTTAACTTGGGAAATAGTTTGGAAAAGGAGATAGGTATATCCTCTCCATCAGACAGGGGGAAAACTACAGGGTCTATGTCAGACAGCATGTTGCCCTCTCAGACAGTGAAGATCACTCTATTTCAAGATCAGCTAAAGAAAGAATTGGCCTATGGAAAATTTTGGAAATGTCATAGACTTTTTGTTGTTATTGTTGTCTTTAGAATGAGTCAGTTCTGAATGTTTTTCATTTACAAATTGAAAATGTGGGAGAAAAGGTGGAAAAAGGTTTAAAAGGTGTCAAGCACTTTGGAACTAAGAGAAATTATTTTAGTTTGACTATATAACATTTTAAAAAAACCCATTATCACCAAGTGGAAATATCAACTATTCTCAAAGCCTTTTGTGCAGCAGAAAAAAAAGGATGGGTTAGAAAGCCAGGGTAATGCCCCTGAGTTGGGAGATAGTATCTGCCAAAGAGCGCTCTCAGTGCTGCTGGAGAATTGCTGCCTGTTCATTGGAAGAAGATGCCTATCTAAAAATAAAGGGAGATGTTTTTCAGCGTTCTTAAGCTATTCACTTTTTTCCCTTCTATATCTAAGTTGAAAATGGCTCCTCCTCTTTGGCTTATGGGGGAAGTATAAGTCTATGTATTAAGCAAACTATCAGTCCTGCTTTAACTTAATTTCCTTTTTCTAATCACGATACGTATCAAGATGACAACAAGCATTTCCCAAAAAAGCAAGGACCAAATCCATTATTCTCTGAGGAAAACTGCTTGATATTTGTGGCACTTAAAACCCATTCTGAAGGGTAGTCAAGGGATGTGGTGGCTTTCAGTCAAAGAAAGCAAGAAGTCACAGAAACATTGGTTGTAAAGGATGGTGCAGGGATGCTCAGTATCTCGTACAATGTGTCTGAAATTGCTGACCACCACATTTTGCACTGGTGAAAAATTATGAACTACTTTCCCTTTTTCTTTCCTCTTAATCATTAATAGCACAGAACATGGTCACTCTTTTGCATAGGCTAAGATCAATGCTGCTGTTCACTTTTCACAGATCTTCTGGAGGAACCTGTAATGAAATAAGTAAGAATTTAGGTGTATATCTGTAGGTTTGGGACTGCAGCTGCTACAGCCTTACTTCACACCAACAGTGCAATACTTAAAATTATTTCACTTTTTAGCAGTTTTCTGAAAAGTCTAATCTTAATGAATACAACAGAAGTCTGTGGCAGATGTTTTTTCTGATGAAGCAGAGGTTTAGAGCAGTGAATTCTGACCTGTGTGCAAAGAGACAGTGAAGGAAGCAGTTCTGTGACCAAGGACTGAAAGTGATTATGCTGGTGTAATTTTGAAAGTGGAACGTGGAAACTTTCAAATCTCTTGGCCAAGTACACGTTCTATGACTGCTGTACCACCTTAAATAAATAACTCTCTTGCTTGACAGGTTTAAAAGCTCAATCAATTGCTGTGACCTCTAAGAAGAAATATCAGAGATTCACATAGATGCTTCACTTCTTTAATTACATTGAAGTACTGGTGATGATTGTCTTCTCTTCAGCTGTCTGCTGTTGATGACCATCTTAAACCCCTTTCCTTAACATTCCTGAAAAATACTCTTGTATCTAGCAAGCTCTTCATATCAAAGCTGAATGCATTTGTTTCTAAGGAAAAAAGAATGGCATTAAAATACTCCATTGTTCTGACTAGATTTTATAATATATGTAATATTTATCACATTAAGCATTGTCAATAGTAATTACTTTTTTTTGGTAATAAAAGCATTTCCCTGCCTTTTTCTGTGTTAACATTCATTCTTCAGTCTCAGCACTATCAAATCATCAAGTCTATGTGTGGGATATACCTCTTCTATAGCTTTTTTTTTTTTTATGGAAGCATTATAGAATTTCTCTCTTTAATAAATACCTATGAAACTTATTGCAGAAAAAGAACAGATGCTTTTACAGCCAGTTCATTGTGCCTTCTTAGTACACACATGCTCTATTTGGTATTTTGCCAGAACTTGAAAGCATCTTGCCAAAGAAAAATGGGTATTTTTCTGTCATATATGTACAGCCTAAGTCTCAGTCCTTGTTATTGCTTTGATTGATGTTTCAAACTGCACTGGGTCAAGTTCCAGTGGTAGTTGATATTTTATTCTTTAATGTAGGCAGGTGCGGTCAGAAAAACCTATGGCACAATATCACAGGAATTATCTGTAAAGGTACTCCAGATCTCTCTGAAGACATAGTAAAACTAATGAGCTAGTAATAATTGTTTTTCTAAGGCATGTGTTTAAAGCCATATCTATCTCATGGATCAATACTTTAGAGTAACAAGGAAAAGGAGGAAAGTATGTTAATGATGAGACCAAAAATCAATTGCTTTTCTGTCAGGCTTGATCTATACCAGGAAGATCGATTGAGATGCTCAAAAATGTTGACAGAGTATCTTTGAACAGAAATCAAAGCCAAAATAAAGCACTAAAGGAACCAGAGTTTGAAATGGGAAGATGACAAAGTTGTTACTGATTGCCATATTAGAGGAAAGACCTTTATTCTTAGCTTCATTTATGGCTGAGCTTTCATTCATAGATGCACTTTTTAGTGGCTGCTCAGCTGGACTCATTTAGCTATGTTCTTCAGTAAATAACAATGGTTATATCTGCATAGTATCAAAGAGAAAAAAAACACAACCTAAATTAGTTATAGAATTTAGTTTTGATTTGTAGTGATATAGCAGAAAACGAGATCCAGTTTGTAGGTTATGGCAGCCTATGCAGATATTTTTAAGTAGACTTTCAGACCTACGTTGAGCAAGGTGTGTAGGCTGTCATTCATGGGGGTGATCTACATATGCTGAGAGTTTAGATGACCGTGTGTGCATAAAATTTAGAGCATAAAATCTTTAAGCTAAATTCTAGCCATGCTGTTTTACTTAGGCTATTAATCTTGAAGCTGAAAAGTAATCATCTGAGACAGTCCTGCAAAAAGCCTCTGGTTCATTTAAGGAGGGGTAAATAAAAGGGTGCATGAGATTCTTGTGTTGATCTGTGTAAGCCTGAATTTAATAATTTTTGGCTGTCATGAGATTTGCCTACTTCAGTTTCCTTCTGTGACAGAAAAAAGAAAAATATTTGACAAAGGGCTTGAGTATTGATGGAAACACTGGCTTTCAGGCTATATATCAGGCTTTCAGGCTACAGCTGATCGAAAGACTATAGACATTAGTATTCATCTACGTTAATCAGCTGAATGTATTTGGGACTGTTCTCTATACTACTAAACTCTCTTACCTTCTAAGCAGCTCATCCTTGTAAATGCCTAATGAAAATAGTATTCAGCCCATGCTAACACCTGGATAGCACCCAGGAGGTGTTTGGAGCAGTGCTAACTGACTTGGGCCAAATCACCACAGGACCTATTCTAACAATTTAGCTTTATAAACTGGTCACTTCAGTGCTGGGGAATATCTCTTTGTACTCTTTAGTTTATTACTATAGATACAGCTTACATGTTTCTCTAGCAACATATGTATAGCAACGTATAAAAACATGAGTGTTCCTATGCTATAGCTGAAGATACGTATTTGGATACAACAAAACAAGCACACCAATAAATCTATCAGACACTCTTTAAAGAAAAAGAGCAAGATTGAGATGCAATCTAGATGTACAAGATTAAATATTGTAGAAGAATGCTGTAGTTGAGAATCAAAGCTACAGAGAGACCAATACTGTCAAGAGAGTGGTAGAAAAGGGAGGGATTGGTGTTTTGAAGGAAAGATCTTGAAAAATATCCAATGTTCAGTTACTTCAGTAAAGTCAGGATAGCACTGCTATAATCCAGTTTTCTCCATAGTTCTACACTGAAGAGAGAGAGAAGAGAAGATACCAAAGACATGGGTGACTTTGAACTCAATTTTCCTTTTAAAATATCCAGAAATTTCAGGAATTTGATTTATAACACTTTTCACATTGATTGTTTTTCTACCCTCATATGTCTCCTTAATTGATTGGTTTGGATTTTTCTTTTGAAGTCTTTTAATGTTTTATTTCCCAAGTTGTACTTAGCTGGAAGGACAGCATACTTATTGATGTCTATTTCTGTTCTCCTGAACTGAAGTAATTAATAGTTGCTGCACTTTCAGTTTGTATGTGTTGAGTAGATATCTGTCAACTTTACCTACCTGGATTTTCTTTTGCTTTCCTGCATATTTTAAGTATTTGCATCTCTGCAGGAATTTGAGCAAAGTCTGAATGTTAAGGGGAAACAATGTCTTTTACAGAATCAGGATAACAGAATGGTTGAGGTTGAAAGGGACCTCTGGAGGTCCATGCCCCCTGCACAAGCAGGGCTACCTAGAACCGGTTGCCCAGGACCATGTCTAGATGGCTTTTAAATATCTCCAAAGTGGGAGACTACATAGTCTCTCTTGGCAACCTGTGCCAGTGCTCAGTCACCCTCATAGCAAAAAAGTGTTTCCTGATATTCAGAGGAAACCTCCTGTGTTTCAGTTTGTGCCTATTATATCTGGTCCTGTCACTGGGCAGCACTGAAAAGAGTCTGGCTGCATTCTCTTTGCACCTGCCCTTCAATTTTTTATATACATTGATAAGATCCCCTCCTTCAGCCTTCTCTTCTCCAGGCTGACCAGTCCCAGCTCTCTCAGTCTTTCCTCATATGTGAGGTGCTCCAGACCCACCCTTGTGGACATTTGTTGAACTCTAGTATGTTCATGTCTTTCTTCACTGTCTTGTACTGAGGAGCCCAGGACTGGACACAGTACTCCAGGGATGGCCTCACAGCACTGAATAAAGGGGAAGGATCCCCTCCCTTAACCTGCTGGCAATACTTTCACTAATGCAGCTGAGGATACCATTTGCCTTCTTTGCCACATGGGACACATTTCTGGTCCATGTTCAACCTGGTGTCAACCAGGAGCCCCAGGTCCTTTTCTGCCAAGTTGCTTTCCTGCTGGGTGGCCCCCACGCATATTGGCGTATGGGTTGGTTCTCCCTTAGGTGCATGATTTTGCACTTCCCTTTGTTGAACTCTGTGAAGTTCCTGGCATCCCATTTCTCCAGCCTATCAAGGTCCCTCCAGGTGGCAGTACAACCCTCTGGCATATCAGCCATTCCTGATTTGGTGTTGTCTGCAAACTTGCTGAGAGTACGTTCTACCCCATCATTCAGAACATTAATGAAGATGTTAAACAGGACTGAATCTAGTATTGATCCTTGGGGTACACCACTAGTCACTGGCCTCCAGCTAGACTTTGCACCACTGTTCACTGCCCCCTGGGCTCAGGCATTCAATTAGGTTTCAATCCCCTTACTGCTCTCCATCCATGACTTCCGCTTGGTGAAGCCATGCTGACTACTGATGATTTTTCTCATTCTTAATGTGCCTGGAAATAGTTTCCAGAATTACCCTCCCAGGGATCAATGTGAGACTAACTGGCCTTCAGTTCCCTGGGTCCTGCTTCTTGCTATTCTTGAAGATGGGGTGACATTTGCTTTCCTCTAGTTCTCAGGTACTTCTCTCAGCTGCCATGATCAATTAAAGATTATTGAGAGTGACCTGCCAGCCACCTCAGTATTTGTGGGTGCATCCCATAGGACCCCATGGACTTGCATATGCCTGGTTTGCTTAAGTATTTCCTGGCTTGATCCTATTCCACCAAGGGAAACCTTTTTTTTCTCTAAACTTTCCCCCTGATCTCTGGAACCTGGGATTCATGAAGGCCAGTCTTGCTAGTAAAGACTGAAGCAAAGGCGACGTTCAGTACTTCCATCTTTTCCATGTCCTGTGTAACCAGGCCCCCATCTCATTGAGCAATGAGCGCACATTTCCCTTAGTTTCCCTTTTGTCTCCTATGTTTTCAAGGTTTCTTTATTCCAAACGCTGAAGGCTCCAACTATAGGGTTATGTGCACTATCATAAATCTCATCTTAGGATAGGGCTACAACGCAAGAATGCAGCTAGGGATAGTGCTATTAACAGCTGCCTCTGACTATGAAGCCCTAACAGGTAGCAAACTGACAGCTATGGCCCAACCCTGGAGTCTTGTTTCTTGCTTTGCGACTGCAAGTGCCAGATTCTGCTACATCAGGGTCATGATATCCTGCACAAGGAGAGATTTTCATGTTGCAAATGGTTACATGTCTTCCTGTTTGAGTGCCAGGGCAACCTGTGGAATCTGCGGGAGTTCTTCTGATAATGATAGATGACCTAACCTCAACATACACAGGTCCCAGTCTGACCTTCCTGACATCGCTCTACTATGAGACTCAGCACCATCATGCATAGTGGCACGCTTAGTGGAGGACCAAACTGGCAGACTTGTAGGGCAGGTCTGCAGCTGCTGAGTGGCAGGTCTTGGACATGTTTGTCACAGAGATGCCTCCTTGGGCATCTACCCTAGCTTAGGGAAGGCTGTTGGCTGGGGCCAGCCAAGACATGAAGTTGGGAGGGATTACCCACAACCTATCACTTGTCTTGGATATATCCTGTATTATAAACATGGTAGTTGATGAGAGGTGCAGGTTTGAAAAGAATAGCAGGAAAGGAGCAGAAAAGGGAATGTTTCAAAGCATTTTGCTTTGGCAGGACTTGGTCTGCTCTGAGGCTGGTCATGTCAATACACAGGTTCCTATCAACTTGGTTTTGACCAGAATTTTTTTTATTTATGTTCATGGAAAAAAAGCAGGTAGAAAAAGGCAGCACAATTGTGATAGTTCTGGTCAGTACTGGATTTTTTTTGTGTGAGCTTGGTTTGGCAGCTTGAGAAATAGCAGTGTTTCTTAAAATTCTAATAACTAATCAGTGTATTCGGTGTGATATTGGTTACTAATAACTTGAAAGCAGAAACCTCTGCAGAATCCAGGTCCTCACGTGAAATAAATAATTCTGGCAACACTGACTTGATTGTATATGACAGTTTGTATTAGATAAGGATACCCCTGATACACATGTTGGTAATGTATATGGCACCACTTGCAAAAATAATTTGCTAGAGCAAAGCATTATTTTTTCCATAATATATAACACAGTTTTCTTATTAAAGTAATGAAAAAGTAAATTAAACTCCATGGAGTGGAATGGAATACAGGCTTTAAATTAGCAGGAAAATAATTCTTAATAGCTTTGTCAACTCAAACAGTAGTTCCAGCTCACAAAATCTCTGTCATGTTAATGCTACCCATTAATTTAGCCAGTGCTTAAAAGACAAAAAAAGTTGACATATGCCCCATAGGTTCTTTATTTTTGTCTTCATATTAAAAAATTAATCATAGAATCATAGAATGTTTTGGGTTGGAAGGGACCCCTAGAGGTCATCTGGTCCAACCCCCCTGCAGTGAGCACAGACACCGCTAACTAGATCAGGTTGCTCAGAGTCCCATCCAACCTGGCCTTGAATGTTTCCAGGGATGGGGCCTCCGCTACCTCTCTGGGCAACCTGTTCCAGTGTTTCACCACCCTCATTGTAAAGAATTTCTTCCTTATATCTAGTCTAAACTTACCCTGTTTTAGTTTAAAACCATTACCCCTTGACCTGACACAGCTGGCGCTACTAAAAAGATTTTCCCCATCTTTCCTATAGGCCCCCTTTAGGTAGTGAAAGGCTGCAATCAGGTCTCCCCGCAGCCTTCTCTTCTCCAGGCTGAACAAGCCCAACTACCTCAGCCTGTCCTTGTCCTTCTTGTGCTGAGGGTTCCAGGGCTGGACGCAGTACTCTAGGTGAGGTCTCACCAGAGCAGAGTAGAGGGGCAGAATCACCTCCCTCGACCTGCTGGCCACGTTTCTCCTGATGCAGCCCAGAGTACGGTTGGCCTTCTGGGCTGCCAGCGCACATTGCCGGCTCATGTCCAGCTTTTCGTCCATTAGCACCCCCAAGTCCCTCTTGGCAGTGCTGCTCTCGATCCTTTCTTCCCCCAGCCTGTACTGATACTGGGGGTTACCCCGACCTGGCTGCATGACCTTGTACTTGGCCTTGTTGAACCTCATGAAGTTCACACAGGCCCCACCTCTCCAGCCTGTCCAGGTCCCTCCGGATGACATCCTGTCCTTCTGGTGTATCAACCACACCACTCAGCTTGCTGTCATCCGCAAACTTGCTGAGGGTGCACTCGATCTCGCTGTCTAAGTAATTGATGAAAACATTAAACAGCACCGGTCCCAGTACGGACCCCTGAGGGACACCACTCGTCACCGGTCTCCATTGGGACATCAAGCCATTGACCACCACCCTCTGGATGCAACCATCCAGGAGTTCCTTATCCACAGAACAGTCCACCCATCAACCCATCAATGCATAATCTATGCATATGTTCCAACTGTTACAATTACTGGTAATTATTATGTGAATATCACTTGATTCCTTTTTAGCCCTTGAGTATCATTAAGAGAGTGATGATGCAAACACTTTCAGTGGCTATTACTTGTATTTATTTTAAAAAAAGTTTTTTATTTAATGATATGATCTTAAAATGTATAGTCAGATAGCTCTAATTTTCTGTCACTTTTTACTGAAGAGCAAGTTACATGTTAAAAATTAATGTCAGATTGTTTCCTTATAAATGTTTTGGGGTTGTTTTGTTTTGTTTCCCCCCAAAAATACGTCACAAAGAAAGCAGAAAAAATTGATCAAGGGTTTCCTTTAGTCATTTTCATTGGTCTTGCCACTTGGCTCCAGAGTTTGATTTCAGAAGAAAACAGGACCTATTTCAGTTACCTTCTCTGGGAAAAAATATAAATATTTCATGAAATTGAAAGTTTTTACTTCTGAAACTTGACAGAAAAAAGGTTATTTATCTTGTTTTTAGGAGTATTGTGTACTGAGACATTTGTCAGAGTGTCAAGATGTGCTTCAGGAATTTTATATCAAGAAATGATTTAATATTCTACCTTCAAATCCTCCTGTTCCTAGTTCCTTAAAGTTCTAGAATCTATAACATGTTCTCCTTGTAAATCAGTAGTGAAGAACTATTGCAAAAAGAGTTGGAAGAATTGCAAAAACCTGTTAAATTTTGAGTCTCTTAAGACTGAACTTCAAGTTATTTCTGTTTGTGAGTTTAGAGTTCTATAAACTGATTTTAAAAAGTAAAACTATTAGTATTACAATTAACTATTGAATTGCAGGCCATAACTTCATTGGCTGAGAATTATGAAATTTCTTTTCCTTGAAAGAAAAGTATATAATGTGACAATGAAAATACCTAAAAATTATCATTGTCTCTAAATTATGCATAGTTTCTCCTTCTTTCTGGGATGCAGTCATAACACCAAAAAATTTACACTCCATGATCATATCCTGTTCTGATGCAATGTCATCACAGTGGAAAAGGATCAATAAAACTGATTTTGGAAAAAAGTACCTTGTAACACAAGCAGATAGAAATCCCTACTAATAATGAAGCGTGACCATTTAACTCTTCAAAACTTGACTGCATGAAAAGTCTTGAATCAAAATGGGCTTTATTTCTATTTTTTTCATAGTAATTGTTTAAAAGTTACACTCTAGGTGAAGATTTCGTCTAGGTTTCAAAAAAATAAAGCCATGTTTGGCCATTAGGATCTCATTCTGAAATGTCTGTGGTAGTACCATAGAATTCTTTCCAGAAAATCCTTTTTTTCCACATTAGTTATATCTTAACAGTTTTGTGAACAAAGAATGGGATATGTGCTAAGTTTTATCTGCAGAGGATGTACACAACAAAGAAACTTTTCTAGGGTTTAGGGGTGGGTGGTTTTTTTTTTTCTTTTCGGCAAACAAACATACATTCTTGTTAAGACTAAAAGCACATTTTGAGAATACCTGATATTTTGGAACAGTTTCAACATTTGCCTCTAGTGCCGAATGGTTTGTGAGGCATACTCTCAGAAGTACTTGGAGGTGCAGGTATGAGATGCCTGGCGCATCTACACAAGAGTCTCAGCTTTACGTATGGAAACACATTCACAGGTGCAGTACAGATGGGCCCCAGAGGCTAGACCTCTAACCACCTGCCCTCAAAGTCATATCCCCAGAGCTGTATCCAACAGGAAATTTGCAGGGGTGAAAGTGGGTAGTGTACTTCTTCGGGTCTTTTCAAAAGGCAGTTAGGCTTTTGGAACAGCCTAACTTCAACAGCAAAGCACAATGAGATCAATGGGGAGGTGGGGCCCTATGTTTGGGAGTGTACCAGGTTTCGGTCTCCCTCTGGCTAGCTCAAGGACATTATAAATATCACCTTAATTTCTGGTAGTTCAGCACATCGTTGAGTTTTATCTTAAAGGCAAATGCTGTTTTCAGAACTTTTTTTAGAGGTAGGAATAAAGATGACAAACTTGCCATGTATAGAATTGTGTTTACTTCACAACAAATCTTGGTCTGCAGAAAATGCTACACATCCATATAGTAAATACTCTTAGATTTACAACAAATATTTTGATTTTTTATTCTAAATGCATATTTAAGTCATGGCCTGCTGCCGTAACATATTAAGAATTAAATTTCTGTGGCATAGCACTCCACCAACCTTTCTCTGAAACATAATGTGCTCATTTTCATGTTCTCCACAAAAATCTGTCAAAATAGAAATTTCAGCAGTGTTTCAGAAAGCCATCCTAGAACAAGCACATACGAACACCTGCTCTTCCACGTTGGAAAAGTCTCAGAGGCAAGAAAAGAGTCTCTCATGTGAATCCAAGGATTACTCAGCAATGCCTGCTGCTGTCTTGAGCAAACACATTAGTCTGTTGCTTAAAACAGATGCAGGTCACGTTCTCTGGGCCAACAAGCACAGACAAGACTGTTGAATTGCCATCTGTGCTTAATCTGTCACTAAAGAGCAAACAAGGGTGTTCCAGCCTTTCAAAGGAAATGCTGACTGGTAGGAACATGTGCCGAATTAGAGGGCCCTCCAGTCACAGGGCTTTCTTCAGTTGTGCCTTCTGTTTGACTGCTTTCTTAATTCCTTTTCCAAAGCACTTAGCTTCATTCTGACATTTTACAAGGCTGCTCATCTTACTCGGTATCTTCCTTTCTCTTTTTTTTTTTTTTTTTAATTATTACTTTTACTCTTGAGGTAAAAAGGGATCCACCATTAGGAATCCTAATTTTGAAGATTTCTGCTCTGTAAAATGATAATCCAAGCAGAAATCTGCTCTGATAAACCCTCATTCTCAGCACTGAATGAATGAATTTTAGCCATAAAATATTTTCAAAAAATGAAGAGATTTATAGTTAATTAATCTAAAAATTGGATGCTTATTGCTTATGTGGCCAAGATAGCGATCTTAATCAGTACAGGCATTCATTTAAAAGATTAAATGCAAAAAAAAAAAATCCCCTTGAAGTTTTTTTTTTTTTCAGTATATTACAGCAGTTACGTAATTCCTGGACATGTCTATTCTAATTAGCCATCTCCTTGTTAAAGAAATCCTATTTTTTAAAACATGATTTAACAAAGTATGTGCTTAGGGATGTAAAAATGCACAAGAAGTACTTTCAACTACTTTATTTTAATATATTATCTGAGGGGTTTTTTAGAGACAATTCACACCGGAGTGTGTTTTCAGGAGAAATGTTCTGCCAAAACCATTAGTTTGCCAGTGGGATTTTTAGTCCTCTTTTCAACACTAGAGATACTTCTGTGGATTAAAAGTAGACTTTACCCTGCCAAAATCCCTCTCGTCTCTGAATCTCTCCTACGTATACACTAATTCATGCAGCTCCCTCTCTCTTATTGCCCACCACCAAAGAAAGGATGTAATTTCAAAAACCATGTATTATGACTCAGCTACTGTAGCAACTAGAAAAACATATTAAATTACTTTCTCTCTAGAGGCAAGACATCTCTTTGATAATTAGGCAAGGTGGCAGAGAAAGTTGGTGAAAACAAGCTCAAGATAAATCTCCCTGGATTTTAAATAACATGGATGAGATGTGTATCTTATATGAAGTGATTGTTTCACTGATTTAAACGACATCCTTATTAATACAGCCTGAGAATTAAGCTTGCTCTGGTTTGGGTTATTGTAATTTATCTAACAAGCTACTTGGCTACCTGTTATCATGGGCTGGTCCATGGGGGCAGGGAGAGAAGGTAAGGTACAAATAGGCAGTTCAGTTCTCCAGGCAGTTAGAGGGCCTCCCAGTGGAGTCTCTGAAATGGTAGGAAAAGAATAATTCTGTTGCACCTTCCATTCTGCTGAAAATCTACAGCAAACCGGACAATTTCCTAGCCTTTGAAAATTCTGTCTGTTCTTGATTACCTACAAAAGAAGCAAAATTATGAAGAGAAAGACTTCTGAGAACAGATAGTTTGGGTTTCGGTTGTGGTTTTTTTTTCTTTTTTTTTTTTTTTTTTTTTTTGCTGGGGGGGGGGGCCCTTATGAATTTTCCAAGTGGCAATATTGACCCCTTCTTCCCAGGTATTATTCACAACTCTTCAGATGGAATGGAAGAAAAAGCAAAGACAAAAACCTCTGTCCTTTAATTCAACACTCAAGAAAATCAGCAAACATATCTCCTTGGCACGTTTTTTAGCTACAAAACTGATCTAATGGTCTTTTTTTTTTTTTTTTTTTTTTTTTATTCTGCTAGGGTGTGAGGTCCTCATGAATCTTCCATAACCTTGCAAGTTTTCTGGGCAAGCACCCCCTTTTTCTGAAACTTACTGTTATATTTCAGTATGCCTCTATCTCCTCAGACCATTGATTATAAGTAGGTTTTCTTCTACATTTAAGAGCAGAGACACTCCTAACATGTATTTTGCTGAGCCTAAAAGGGAGAAGATTCAGCCCTAAAATGGTAATACTTTTTTTTGTGTGCAGCTTTGCCAAATTCAGTGGCATATTGCATCAACTATAGGCACCTCTATATACATCTCTATGGGTTTTTTTCAGCCTATGGACATAAAATTATCACTGTACTTCATGTTCGGGGTTGTTTTGTACTCCCAACTCTATTCTGTAGAGGCCATGCCATTAAATAATCAGTGTGTGGATTAACTTTTTTAAAGTCTCTAAAACACCTCTAAAGCAGTTTTTATGCACTCTTTACGTTATATCCGGACACACAGCAGTGGAAAATGATGGCCACTTTGAGCAGTCTTTTGGGATGTATGATGTAATTTGATCCTGGTCTTATCATACATAGATAATTAAGTTTTCCCAACTCATGCTAACAGGAATGAAAAATTATTTGGAACCAAACCCAAAATATGTTCCCTTTTACTTTTAGCAGAATCTCCCCTCTGTCACCATTGTCATTTTTTAAACAAAGCCAGTTTGTCAGTGTGACCCTGAACTATTTTTCAATTTTGACAAGCTGTGTTTTCAAGCAGGAAAGTGCTCTGTTGGACTCTCTGGCTAGCTCTGCGTACTAGAGCTGAGCAGATGGAAAGCTACTTCGACTACTCCCACCAGCAGCAAGATTTGAGGGGTTGATGCTTTTCACTTCCCAGGAATTTTTACTGGCTTAAAATTTTTTGCCTCCCACTCCCAACTCTCACTCCTCTTCGGGGCTGAAACCAGCCCTTCTCCTGTTTTTCAGTTCTTGCTTCTTAGTAACAGTTAAAAATACTCCCCACCCCAAATAAGAGCTGGGATGACCCCAAGATACACAGACACTTGTATTTCTTTTGCAGTGTGCATCCAGAGCTTTCTGAACAGTTTATGAATGGATTAAACACACTGACATATCTAGTAGTATCAGGTAAAAGATCACTATTTTATCTGTAGAAAAATCAAAGTAGTTTGGCAACTCACTCACCCACCATCATTCAGCATGCCAGGGCCAGAGTGGAGATGAAAACTCAGGTTTTGCATGGCTGTGGTCACATTATTCATGCCTTCCTGAACTATTTTCTCTCTTAAGCATCAAATTATTAGGGCTATTGAACTATTTAGGACTTGTCCCAAGAGGACTGTCCCTTCGATGCCCAAATAAAGTAAGTGCCTTAGCACCCAGGTGTCTTTTTGTTAAGGAAACTGAAAGGATACCTTGAAGTTGCAATCTGGTCCTTTCAGACTACTGTCACGGTGCAAAAAGCTCTGCTGAACAGAGAAGCGTTCCGGTGCAAGGAACAAAAGCTTGGATCTGACACAAAGCTGCAATCAAAAATAAAACCTTTTTCTGCAAAAGGCTTGCCACTTGCTTTGTGAAAAATACCTGTTAAACTAACAATGCTGAAATGCCTCAGCTTCCCTGTTTTGCAGCTTTCTGAATGTGCTGGAATTGTGCCGCTGCTGGAAAAGACCCGGAGCCGAGCTGTAAGGAAGAGGCAGGGAGAGGCGTTTTTGTCAGAGCTGGGAGAAGGAGCAGGAGCTACCCAGCAGCGGCCCCGGCTGGCCAGCCCATCGCCTGCGGATCTGGCAGAACTCTTTCTGGAGATCAAGAGCAAAAATGTAAGGGGCTGGAGAGGAGAATATTTGTTCATATATAGGAAAAGAATCCATTGGTACTTAGGATTTCCCTCCAGATTTTTCACATTCAAAAAGATTTTAAAAGGCAAGTGGATCATTTCAGCCACAGTTTTGATCCTATCTTAGAAGAAATGGTACAGTACCAGGATCTCAAATTTGATGTAGCGAAGTATCGCAACCTGGCTAGTCCCCTGAGTGAAAATGCCGTAACTCATGGGCCTATACAGTTTTTTCTTACCTAGATCATGAAAATTTTCCATGGGCATCTTAAGTAGTGGATACATAAATATTGTACCCTGCTAATATCTCCATAATGCATGCATTAGTCTGTGAAAATATTGCACCAATTTGAACTGCTAAATGCCTTGGAAATCACCTTTTGCTCTCCAGGCTAAAACTAGCCGTGCTGTGGATGAGGCATGGAGCTGAGCTCAGCATGACCTAGAGGATGTATCTTGCACTTGTAGGGCTGAAACTCATTTTTCTTTCCTTTTGTGTCTGAACCGTGTTCTTAAAGCCCTGCCTTAAAGTGGACAACTGACACTGTTGAAGTCAAGTTAAGTGGGATGATTACCATCTCAGGTTTAGGTATGAAAACTTTGGTGCAGACCAAAGCTTGCTTTTTGCATCTGGTATACTGTTGTGTTTTTCAGAATGTTCTTATTTGGGTGTAAATTCATGAGGGAACATGTATTCAGTTTTTGTTGGTAGTCTGCTAGTTTGTCATTTTAAGTGCCGCCTGTTATTAATAGTAATTCTCATTATAATACCCTATCTTCAGGTGTTTGTAACTTTGCCAAATTAAGCATGGGACTGAAATTTTCCAGGTTATATATCTTCTTCAGTTTAACTTTTGAGAAACTTTTAACTGAATTTATTTAGCTCTTTCTGAGAACAAGACTATGAAAAGGTGTCACGCCCCTGCTAAAAATCCTCATGGTCCTTCTTTTTAAACCTCCTGTACTTTAGAGCAGGAATTTGATGTTGAACAGAACAACAGCTTTTGTCTTAGGACATACCTCTTCTGTTGTGCTTGATGAAAAAAAAATCACTCATTTTTCTACCATTTAAGAATCTTTAAAGGAAGTGCAGCTTAGTTGCGCCTATAGGAGAGTTGTGAAGGCTTTGCAGTTTGACTGTCTGAGGATTCCACCTGCTCTGAGCACACACGTGCTATCCATATGGGCACACACATACCAGCAGGTATTCCGGTGTGGGGTTGGAAGGGGTTCAAAAGGATTTGGGCAGCCCTGATCTATTGCAGGCTGAGTTGGGGCTGGAGTATAAACTTAGAGTAGGAAGCTTGCTTCTGTTCTGTGTGACCTTGTGCTTCTACCAAGTAATGTAGAAGAAGAAAATACTAAATTTGAACCTAGAGGGTAGAAAAGATGGATCAAACACAGAAAGGAAGGATATACAGATTGGAACAAAGACTCTGAAGGTGGATCAATATTAGTAGGTAAAATGGGCTTCTCTGACCTTGAAACCAATTGACAGAGCATAGTTTATTTCTATACAGCTCAAATCCCTTCCCACCCAAAATACAATGGCCACATCCCGACTGCTCACTTTGAGTGGTCTCCAGCCCATGCTAAATTCAGGTGTTTCCTGGAAGAGCACTAGTTCATGCAGGCCAAAATGATGCCAGAATCCATGTTAATAGTATGGAGAGCTGCACAACAGTCCCTTGAGCATTTTCATTTTCTAGTGCAGCTGAAGGCTTATGGTGGGAGTGAGGTGGGAACAGGGAAAATGTTCAGCTTCTCCATCTGGGAATATTAGAGGAGAAGACTGAAGAAGGGATCTAAATAAGAAATGAGAGACTGGGAGAGAGCTGATTTTAGAGAAAGTGCTTACCATGAATGAAGAGTTCCTGGATGGGGAAGGCTGGGATCAGAAAGTAATTTAATTGCAGTGTTTGTAAACAACTGTAACACTTGAAAATACTGTATACTTATCTCCCAAACATCTGTCAAAGCAAGGTGCCCACATCTCTGTTCTGGGGTAGCAGTAAAAGAAGTCAGCACAGAATTATAATCAGACTAGTGCTTTGCAGTCTCCGATTAGATTTCATGGTTTTTGAAGGATGTTACATATTTGTATTTTTGTAATGATATCAATACATAATAGAACACGAATCATGTGGATGTCTCATTTGCAAGAAAAAAATTTTATTACATTGTTTGGATTTCTTTTAAGCATATCCTTAACCCTTCAATTTCTTAAATTGATGTGGCTTAATTTGGAAACAATTACAAGTACTGTTTAATTTTTACATTTCATATGTATATTTGAAGCCACACCTCCCATTTGAACTATAATTTCTACAGAAATTTTATTGCTTTTCAAAATGTTTATGATCACTAGGAAGGTAGATACAAGGGAGCACTATTATGTAGTGATTAATGGTGTGGAGCTGTGTTTTCAGTAGAATCACTGATTTATTAAAGTTGTGATTAACAACTACTTTGTGTTGCTAAAAGAGAAAAACACAGCCAAGGTAAACTGCTTACAGAATCACACAATTGCTGAGGCTGGAAGGTCCCTTTGGAGATCGCTGAGTCAAACCCTTCTGCTCAGAACAAGCTCTGCTAGAGCAGGTTGCCTAGGACAGTCCCCAGTCAGGTATTGAAGATCCAGAGATGGAGACTCCACAGCCTCTCTGGGCAATCTGTCTCTGTGTTTGACCACCCTCACTGAGGTGGTCAGTATTTCTCACATTTAAATGGAATTGCTTGTATTTCAATCTGTGTCCATTGCTTCTTGTCTGTTCACTGGGCACCCCTAAGAAGAGCCTGACTCTGCCTCCTTTATTGCCCTCATTAAGCATTTATTCATAAGATTCACAAGATCTCTCCCCCCCCAGCCTTCTTTTCTCCAAGCTGAGGAGTCCCAGCTCTCTCAGCAACTCATCATATGTCAGATGCTCCAATCACTTAACCATCTTCCTGGCCCTTCACCGGACTCTCTCTGTTATACCCGTGTCTCCAGACCTGGTATAGTCTTACTTTCTCTCAATAGCTTTTTTATATCAGAGTAATGTGAAAGTGGAATAAGGATGGGTGTATCCCAGAGCCTCTCTTTTTTAAAGACTCTCTCAATAGTCCTGTTCCACTTTCTTCAGCAGTTTTCTCAAGGGACCTGAAGGGTCCTTCAGGCACCCATCCTCACACCCAACATAAAGTTATTCACTTGTTGCAGCGTGGTGTTCAAGGGATCAGGCTAACAGCAGCAAGGAGACTTTAGGAGTCACTGTGACATCAGAGATGTAGGATCAACTATCTGTGAAGAAGACCTGTTGCTTGGCTGAATTATCGCTGTTGACTTAGTAGCCTTACTCAAGAGTTAGCTAGCTATCGCTCCGAACTTGTCGATAACCTATGCAGTCATAGCTATTTTATATCAATACATCTGTTACCAACACTGTCCTAGAGACAGTGTGTGCTCAATTTCTAATATGGTTGCACTACAAAGATTCAAAGAAGAGATTCTTAAAGTTTCTGAAGGTGGGGATGATAATGTTCCCTCACCATTTAATAGCTCAGTGATTTCAAGTCTTACTTAGGCTTCAGGAGGCCTGAGAGTCCATTCTTCACTGTGACCTTAATCCGTTCTCTTGACCCTCTGCAACTTTGTAGTACTATAAGTTGCACACTGGAGGACAGAGAGAAATCTTATCTCTTGAGGTGCTATGCTAAACTAGTGGCTGCAAGGTTGTTCTCAGCTTATTTTTGGTCACTGTTTGCATGCAATACCTAAAATGAAACACTGATCAGTCTGATGTCTTGTCTCTAGGACATGAGACCATGGAAAGGAAGAGAGGCTACCTTGCTGTGTTGCTTGTACGATACAATCCCAGAGAGAAGGAGCAGAAGGCCATAACTAGTTCTGTCAATGTCCCATTCAGTAAATGAAGAATAGGACGTTTGTTTTACAGCGCCACTATCAGGAAATAAGAAATAGTAAAAATAGCTTTGTTGCTTTGTTAATGTACAATAAAGAGATATTGGCAGGTCTGTGGAGTGCCATAATGGCATTCATAGCTATACCCTGTTGGCCTCATTTACCAGAATGAGTATACATTTAATTATGTACAGTAAAAATATTAGTGATTTAGATTTTGATGTAAAGAGTTTTTTAATTTAAATGTCGATGCCAAGCTAATCTTTATGTACCTTCAGACATCATTAGAAATAATTATTCAGACAGACTTCACAATAAATTCATCTTTTAGGAAGTGTGTATTTTGGGAGACATTAAGAAATGTTATTCAGATGGTTTAAGAAATGTCGTACTTATATATAAATAATTCACATTCTCATTCTGTTGATGTCCCATGTATCTGAAAGTATTTTTCACACCAGTTTGAAATTTTTAGATCCTGGTTGTCTGGAAAACTTACGTTAAATATAAAACATAGTTTGATAAACAAGGTCAATTCAAAATGTTGCCATAAAGTTAGTGTTGCTTCAGCCTCTTACCTGTGAGAACACTTTAGAGCAAACTATTTTGCTGTATCAGCCCACATTAAATAAAAAAAAAAGGAAAAAAAGAAGCAGCTGATATTTTCTCTCAGCTACTGTTTTTCACTGTGAGTTCCCTATGTCTGGCTCTTGGGATACTATTATAGATAATCCCTTTAGCAGAATTTGCCCAGACGCTTTACTATTGTAAGAACATATTCCACTTTCTAACTTTTTTTTCTTTCTCCTATCCACACAGTAAATTAAACCCCAAAATTTTACTTGTGCTCATGAGATGAAATGGCATTCACGGGCAGCGTTCATCTAACAATCGTAGTTTCTTTTGTCAGAAGATGAAACAGTTAAAAATGCAGTAATACTTTTTTTTCCCTAGAAGAATTAGACAGAAATTCAATATTTAAAACATGCTCTGGTATATTATTAAGCAGTACCACAGAGCTGCTTTTCCGAATTATATCACAAAAGCAGATGAAATAGATGAAAAAATCAGATATTCAAAACTTATGGTTTAAAAAGTTTTATTGCGGGATTACAAGCACTTCTGAAAGATTATTTTTTTAATTTAAATAGCAGCAGGATTAATTCTGAAGAAAGGTGTTTTAACTGTTATAACTCACCTCATATTCAGGATCTTTTAAAACAGCCTCCTGCATGGCAACACCTGAGCAATACAGTGTCAGTGATCCATCGCTGAAGTCAAGAAGATGACACAAAACTTGTAGATTGTGAATGGGGAAAATATGCTGTAATAAATTCAAACTAGTTCAGTTGTGTAGCAAAATTATAGATATTTTGTACTAACTATGGCGTATTGTGTTCTCATCTTTTCTAGTACAAAAACAAAACAGAGAAAAAGAATAAGTAATTCCAGCTTCATAGGGCACTGTTATTTCAGTGACCAAAGAACTAGTGAGTAAAGAAGGCCAAATTTATTTTTTTCTGAATTTTGAATACGAATTCATGTTGCTTGAAATATCACTTCCACTATTCTACAGTAACATTATGAACTGTTTGCAGTACTACTGGTCAGTGTAAGTAGAAAAACAATTTAAAAAAACAAACATAGAAAAAAACCCAATATAAAACATGGAAATCTGAACTTCCTGTTAATTTCCAAAATTAAGACAGTGAATATTTAGTAAGTAACAAAATCAGCATTGTGCTACATCACTACACATTTTAGCAGAAACTTGTAGCTAATACACTTACTCCAAATTTCACATGAGCTCCGATACGTTCTTACACATTAAAATCTACAGATTTTGCTTTTCTATTGTCAGAATGAACAGTGTGATGGGGTTACTGTGCCCCAAATGTGATTTTTTTGTTCTTTTTTTCCTATTTTGGAGCTGCATTTATTTTGCTTATATTATACAATGTATACATATATATATGCAAATGCATACTTTAGCCATGGATAAGCAGGTTTTAGTGTCTGTTAATATAAAAAATATATTTATCTAACAAATACTCCTTTCTAACATCCAAAAAAGCGTGCTTAAATATATGTTGGGGTTTTTTTGTTTTAATCATCTAAGGCCTTCCGTTTTCAGTAGAACATAGTAATATACTTAAAAACATTCCTGAATGGGACATATGTACCTGAAGGGAACACAGGGTCTCTAAAAGATAAATCTCTGGGGTAGAGGTTTTGACCACTTTGGTGCCAGCCCTATCTCAGTGCATGTGAATCACTAGGCAGTAGGCAGCAGGGTTAGAAGTGCAGATGTATATTTATTTAGGGAGTTGAATGGTTTTACAAGTCAGATACTTTCTTTGTGCTGTCACTCCGCTTTAGGTTTCACAGTAGATATCATCTTGGCACTTCTAGTGTTGGCGGGCAGGCTGTGTGCTGTCCTCTTCCTCTTCTGGAGGTGTGCCTTCATCCGTCTGGGCCGTGGAAGGGAGAGGGACTATGTGAGGGAAGTCCTCATCCGCAGTGCTGTAGCCACCGCTTCCTTCAGACATTGCTCCTGTCACTTCCTCATTTATCATGTACTCATGCTGGTCCATGATGTACTGACTGGTGTTGTGAGGTGCAGCCATCCCTGGCGGGCAGTACCTTGCTACGTTCATGGGCTGGAAGCTCCTGATTTCCTCTTGCAGAGTTGCCGGTGGCATGTCCAACATCTTGGTCCAGCAGCACTTCTTCGTGCTCCACGACAGCCTTTCCTCTTGGCCACCGCTGCTCTGCTCACCTTCCTGGTCTTGGTGGAGGGGCTCAGTGCATTGTTGTTGATTCCTCCTCCAGTCATGACCCTGCCAGCATGCCTCCCCAGACTGCTCATGCTGTGGTCCATACACAGGAGACCCATGCTGGCCACCCTGCCTCCCGCAGTCACTGGATGAAGACTCACAGGGATCTCGCTCAGCGAGGCCTTTCTCTCTCTCTTGTTGCCCTAGCTCATCACGTCTTTTAAAATACCGTTTTCCCCTGCGTCGCCGTCGCTGCTGTCGTCTTTTGCGCCTAGCAGCCCTGTTGCGCTGCTGGAGCAAGCGGTGAACGTCATCCACCTGCACCTGCTGCCGCCCTTGCCTGCTGGTGCTGCCCTCACTTTGCCATGCCTCCTCCTGCTGCCCAGGATTGACTGTGGCCGGTGGTGTGGCATGGCTGGGCGGGCCATGCCAGGGCTGGTGTCCTCGCCTGGTGGGATCTGACTCTGCAGAAAGGGCAGCATTCCTGTTCCTACGGGGGTTGTTTACCTGGGAGGACTGGGAGGGAGCCTTGTAGCTTGCCCACACCATGCTGACCACCCTGCCGTCCCCTGGAGGGTCCTTTTCTGAGGTGGCCTGGGGCCAAAGTGAGACTGCCTTGCTGCCCCGCCTGGTGGAACCAGCCAAGCATGTTTGTGACATGGGGGTGGTTGTCGTGACAAGGTCACCAGCCTTTGTGACCTCAGCCTCAGTCAGCAGGTGGGGGACAGGGCGCATCTCCGCCTTCCTCCTGCATAAGCCCAGGCCCCAGACCAGGTCTAGCTTTAATGTTAGTTAGTCCTAATTTTTGCTTGCCTCAAAGCACTTTGGAAAAGTGAGTGAATGTTATTCTGGCCATGGGGCGGAGAAAGATGCAGAGAGATTAAGTAACTTTCATAAGCTCTCGCAGAAAGTCAGCACTGCCAAAAAAACCTTTCTTGCTCTCCTGACTCAAAATCCTGCATCCAGTCCTTTACATCACCCATTGAAATTAATTCCTGCCCTTTTACTGTGAAAGGTAGCAAGATGGGTAGCGGGCCTATCTAAAGATTAATTTTCTATACATACTATATTTACATCACACCAGATGCTATCTGTAGATTCCCTTTTGCTGGCTTCCTGGGCTATATAAATAAATTTGTCTGCTATGATGAGACAAAATGCTTTATAAAAGACAGCTAGGTTGAAGGCAGGTGTTACACAATACACTTATTTATTGAAAAACAGGTGTTGTGTCCTCATTCTCCCTCCACAAATATAAGCTTGTTTTTTGTTTTTTTTTTGTGGCTGTGTTTGTCTCTGTGGAAGTTCACAAGGCTTGTGTAGTTAGGAAGAAGTAGGGATTTATTGTTTTAGCCCCCCTCTCCATCCACTGATGCTGTCAGATCAGGCATATGGTTTCACAGTAAGTGATGCAAATGCACATTTAGACCAGGATCTGTGTCCATCTTTTTCTGAGAGATGTCATCAAGGCTCTGACTTTTTGTACTTCATGATTAGAGCATCTGTATGGTATTACATACTCCTCTCTCCTGAGACATAAATTGTTCTCATGGCATTGCTAGTCCATTTATTTAAACACAAAATAAGAAAAATAGTAGAATATTTTAAAAAATATAATTTTTTTTGCAATATTCCATACAGAAAGGTTTTCTTTTTTTCCTTTTTTCCTTTTTTCCTTTTTTTTTTCACTTTCTGGGATGATTTTAAAAAAAAGCAAACAAATCCACACAATGTTACTTTGCTTAGTTTTCCATTCCTTCAGCTTTCATTAAAGATGAAAGGAAAAAAAAAAGTGGGTTAGCTTAGTCTAATGTAAAATTACATCATTGAAATTAATTTTTAATTAAAATTAAAAGATGTAGGATTAAGTTTACCAAACATAAAGTCGCATCTACCCTTAATGTTAGGCTTTGGTATGATACCAAGTGTTACTATTTATCAACACACGATGGCAGTAGTAGTACATGAAATGATTAACTGATGCGGCACATTAGTAAAACCTCTCTGATGCCTTTTTTTCTACAGATAACTTCAGTTTTTGTTTATGAATCTTGACAGTTACCGAGCCCAGCCCCACAGAGAAATGAAAACAAAAAAAAAAGAAAAAGGAAAAAGAGGAAGGTTCATAGTTTTTGCTTAACTGCGGTGGCCCTAACTGTTATTCCAGATACAGTTTGTGATCTCAAACTTGATGTGTGGCAGAGTGGCAGTCTGTTGATGTCATTAACCATAGTGACTTTTTGGAAAGCTTTCTCCGGCTTTCCATGTCAAATATAGCAGGTTCTGTAGCCATTCTTTACCTTCTGGTCAGATCCCCAGCACCTTGGAGATCTTCCCAAATCAAAAGAAAGATTCCTTTAGCAGCCCATTCAGCTAATAATGTTCCCATATCTGTGATCAGTTTTGAGTGAGGTATTAAAGGTGCTTGCTGGAGAGACATATTGACTAAGCAAATACAACTTTTCCCAAACTGCATTCTCACTTCAACTTCAATATGTCAAGGAAAAGTCTTTTAGACATGTAAAAGTAGTTTAATACTCACAATGATCAGTTTGACTGGATTTCATGCCATTACTTAACTCTTGTTGAACACTGACATCTTCAGCCTTTCTCCAGAATGGATTTCCTTTTGAAAGAGATCTTTGATAGAAACTAGGCATTTAACATTAACTCACTGTAACTTAAAGTAATTGCACAGTGTTGAATGGTTGAGATTTCCATGGGTCTCCCAAGCTGAGGCACATTGGTCCTGTGGCTGAAGGCACATTTGCACTCATCATTGGACTGTGCTACTGAAACAACCCTGTATGCTCCTGGCTCCAGAAGCTAGGAGCAGAAAAAGCTATATCCCTGCAAAAAGCCTAGGTTAACAGGATTTAACTGAGAGGACCACAAGGGTAACAGAGCTATGCTGTTTCAGACACCTGATGTCCTCCCAGCATAGTTCAGTTGCCCAGGCCAAGAAATTATTTACGAGTTATCCATTCCTCCTGGGACAGTCCCAGCAGATGTTATCAAAAGCTGTCAAACACACAACTGCTGCACTGAACTGTCTATAAACTGTAACAGCAATCGCAAACGTTTTCTTTTAAAACCAGCACTGGTTTTACTTTTGTGATTCACTAATAGAGCTTTTCTAAGAGCATGGACTTCCTAGCAGAGAGGGACTTGCAGAAATTACCCCTAAAGAGAGAGGGCTCTATCCACTTTCAGGACTTCTCTACATGACCAGACAGAAGTGGTGGAAAATAGCAGCAGACCAGCCCATACATGTCTCAAACATGTAACCTTGGCATTATTAGTGCTAACCTCTGAACTATTTTCTGAAGTAGAAAGAGCATCTACTGTATTACCTCTGATAACACTCTCATGCTATAGGGGTAGTATAAGGCCTGGTCAATTCAGGAATTCAGAGCAGAAAATAAGTTTTCAGACTGTGGATTTAGAATAGGTGGAAATGCCATCCTAAAACCTTGAAAACAGGATGAGGCAAGTCTGAAGACTTGATCCCACACTCAATGTATCATAGTAACCAGCTGATGGGAACTGCAGCTGTTTTGGTTACATTCCATGGCACTAAGGTCCTGCAGTGTGGAAGGCATCAGACACTTCACTTGGTGTCCCACTCTGGAGCCCACAAGTCAAACACTGCAGGCATTTTCTCCAGGCATCCAAATTCTGTGGTATAGACTAAGACTTCTGTGGTGTAGAATTGTGCACAAAGGATCCAGGGAGGGAGATAAGGAACTGAATTCAGTGAAGCACAGCCAATTTCCTCAAATACGGCTTGGCTACAAAAAAGCTGGGAATTACCATTTGTTTGGTTTTGGTTTTTAAAAATAATTTCTTTTTCTTATCCAGTCCTTTGTTTTTAAGACTTTCCAGGTTCTTGCCCTAATATTGAGTATTCGGCAAAGAGAACTATCTGCAAATCTAACACCTTTCATTTGTCACTCAGGTACTTAGATTCTGCATGCAAAGCACATATATACTTTTCAGTCTGGGGACCAGAGAATTTAAATTAAAGCGGTGTACCTGTCTTCCTGTGTGGAAAATATATCCCATGAGTTAATTTTGAAGCAATTATTTGATGTTAGGGTGGTCTGGGTGTGGGTTTGCTCCTAAAAACTGTGCCTGATTCAGCTGCCGAGAGAAGTGTTTGCATTTTCAACTTCAGAGAAATAAGATCCCCTTTATTGTGTCCTTCTGGCTTCCTTACTTTTTCAAACCCACCCACTTGAGTACATACCCTTTTACCTACTATGAGTTTTCTATTTTACTGCCTGAAATTCCTGCTAGCCTCCCTTCTTTTTAATAAATGAGAACCCAAATCTCATATACATTGCTCTTGAAATAATTATGGAAACTCATGCAAACATCATTTTTAAATGCAACCAAATAACAGTGAGGATACTGTTCTTTCAGATGTCAGTAATATGAATGATGAAATGTAGTAGACTCAGGGGCAGACAACAGAAGAGATTACTATTTTTGCATTAACATCCACTCACAATATAAAGGGGATCACAATTGATATCTATATGCATAATGAATAAAATTGAGAATATAGTGAATGTGCTTGGCCTTGGGAACTTGCACCAGAATATTGTCCTTACTAATGGTTTTGGGGGGTTGTTTCTTTCTTTTTTTCTTTGTTTTCCCTAGGAAGCAGAGACTTATAGTATGGGCACAGGACGGGGCACAGTCTCTAATGCTTAGTTTTTCCATTACACCTTTTTTTCAAGGCTCTTAGCTGTTCTGTTTTTACCTATCTGTTGCTAAAATCAACCAGGTTCATGCACATTCACTTTGTGAAAGTAGTGTGAAGGTAAGTAGAAAAATTCTAAAGGCTTTTCTCTCACAAAAATCCGTGGAAAATGGCAGCTACGCTGCTGCATATGGCCTTGTTAATATTCCCTAGGAGTCTTCACAGTCATTGGAAACAGATGTCAGTAAGAATAGAGTTGTCTACTTTCTGCATCTCCAGTGTTCTTTTTATTTCTGATGTATGCCAAAAGTGACACTCCTGACCAAAGGACAGATTGTAGGAGTTTTTGTTTGCTTCTCCTTTGGTGCAGTTTTGGTACAACTTCTTCTTTTAGTGAAATTTCACATTGACTTTTTGCCTGTATCACACATCCACAGTTGCAGAAGTCAGGACATTTCTTTTCCCTAACACAGGCATGTGCTTGGCATGTACTTGAATGGGGAAGTTGCAAGACTGCTTGAAAGGCAAGCACAGGCTTAGACTTTATGTTTGGCAGTGCTGTTGCAGGATACTGAAATGCAGAGGAGGAGAAGTTAAGGCTCGGGCAGAGAAAAGTAGCAGAGCAGGTAGCACATGCATTCTGCATGCTGAGCACCTCTCCCAAACCTCTGAAGAATGGAATTTGGTAATGAGCTTCAGGAGTTCTGTTCACATGAAAAAGATCTGCACATGAGCATCACGACTGAGTTCCAGTCTGAGACTTGGTCTGATTTGTAACATGGAATGACTGAAGTTCAGAAAAACCACACAAAAATGAAAAATATAGACACAGAAACTGTGAACTCCCTGTCTAGATTTCCACAGCTGGATAAGGTCTTCATTAGATAAGTACAGCTGACCACTATACAAGGGATGGAGCTCTGGTCTGTGGTTTTGGAGGTTTCTTCCAAGGCAGAGTTTAGAGAGGTTATATTCCATTCAGTATTTCTTGACTTCCAGAGTACAACAGTTGATTTTTATCTACCACAGAAATTTCTGCTTTTTTTTGCAACACACCCTTTCCTCACAGTCCTTGATCCGAAAGTAGCTTGCGAAACAGTCTTCAAATGGTACATAGAATATGCATGGGGCCCAGATATCTGAACACTCACATCCCTTCGTATAATTGGGGTGCACCATACTCATCATGATGAGCATGGGTTGCCCTCTCTGACTGATATGTATCTTCCCTGAAACAGATGTGGTATGGGCAGCAAATCCATCACCATGGCATGGTGCCTGACCTCTACACAAGCACTCAGGGGCTGATTCAGCCTACTGCAGCAACCGTGAAAGGGGCTTTAGTGCTCTCCCTCACTCTCCCTCACTTCCTCCTCAACCCTTGAATTTTTATCTTTCGCAGAATGCGTGCTCCACCAGGAACATGAAGAGCTGGTGATGGCATGAGGGGTGAGGTGTGAATGGAAAGGAAAGGCTAGAATCTCTTGAGCATAAAAATAAATGCAGCTAGAATCTAAGACTTTTGTGATTTTGCTCTCTGCCTTTCAGCAAGACAGGAGAGAAGAAGAATAATCTCTCTCTTCTCTCAACCCTGCTTTCTTCCTCTCTTGCTTAATCATGTCACTCCATAACCTGTCCCTGCCTCACCTCACCTCCTTCTTCCCAGTTCCATCACCTTCTCAGCTGCCAGAAGTTCTCTGGCAGCAGAGTTCCCTCTATTGCATTATGTTGTGCTCCTTTGAAAGCTATTCATCCATTTTTTTTTCCCTTGCTAGGCAAGTCACTTGTTCAAACCTAGGAATTCTTTTGCTTACACCTCCATTTGCTGGAGGGGAAAGAGCTTCGCAATCAGGGTGTGAAGTAACAGGTGGAGATTTACAGTCATACATACATTTTATAGGTAATGAAATAGCTGGGTATGAAAATGTCCCTGATCTGTAAGAATCTAATATTCATGTTAATTAGATTACCATAAAATGTTGCAATGGAGTGATTTTTTGGTTGTTTTTTTTTTTAAATGTTTTCTCAGGATCAGCTGTTTTCTGACCGTTTCCTTAATTTATATGATCCTGATGAGTTAACTGTATGGTTACAGTCAGTTCTGAGAATTTCTGCTTACCTGCTAGGCACTGGGAAAACACTTCAGTTGAACTGGAGTGTGAAGCAGTGCCCACACCTACATGTTAACCATGTGAACTTGACTAGCTAGTTCTCTTCAGAAGTCTTTGGACATAAATTTACACTGCAATATTAGAACTCTTTTAGTAATAAGCTTGTCTGCATGGCACTGGCCACATTTGTGAGAGCTCCAAAAATTGTGTTAATATTGCAGGCTAGATAGCTGTAGATCAGGCAATGTTCAACCTGTCTGTATATTGGGCACATGAGTGCATAGACATTTAAACCCATCACAGGATCGTGGTTGTTTTTCAAAGTGTGCCCCAAAGCCTGCCCAAAGCTCGTGTCTGAACACAGGCATATGTTCAAGCAGTGCAGATGCACAGAAAGTGATGATTGGTGCAAGCTCTGGCTGGTATTTAGAAAGCAATGCATATGTACTATAAGAGACTATAACCTTCTAGAGGCAGTATCCGCTATTGGTGCAACACAGTGGCAGAGTTTTCACAGAAAGCAACAGACCAATAAAGCAAGTAATGTTTTTCCTCCCCAATATTCTTTTTCATTTGATTGACAAAACAATATAAAGCTGGTTATTTGCATATAGATTGACAGAACAGAGAAACTGAGTCCCAAAGGTAAGGCAAAATAGCTACAGAATAAAGCACGGTAGATTCTGTGTATTGAAGGATGTGTTGCACATTGTCTCTTTGACCACTAAACACAGTCCTGTAGGTTCAGATTTTAGGCCTGAAATGAAGTTTGTAGTTCAGAAGGGGTTGATTCCAAATCATTGACCTTTCAGTTACTTTTAGAAAGAAGAGAATTGGACGGTGGGGAAAAAAATTGTCTCAGCTCTAAGAGCATGTATCTAAGAGCAACTCATGTCTTTGGAAGGAAATGCTAAAATGAAGACAGCTGTTGCTCTATCGTTTATTCTTTATGAGTGTCTGAAAACAAAGAAAAATTACTTTAAACAGAAGTGAAGGATGCAGCTGTTATGTTTGCTTTGGAGGCTTTTTGCCTATATAGGTTTCAAGTAAGACTGCCAAATTGGTACAGGTATAGTCATAAAGGCACAGTCATTGCAGCCTGCTGTATTTCCTCAACTCTGATTTTAGCCTGTCTGAGGTTGTTGCATACAAACCTGATGTTCATCTTCTCTGTGTGTTCTTTTCGAGAAAGTGGAAGTGAGGTGAAGAATGTGTGTTCTGTGAACAGTTTCCATTGCCTGGCCCGACAGAAATTTAGCAAGTCAGCCGCACTTATGTTTTAAATGAGCAGTATGTTCAGTTAGATGACAGGGATCTTTAATATTAAACAAATATCAACTTGTGTAAGTGGAAGGGTTTGTTATGTTTTATGGGGATTTTTTTGGCTGAAGTCTTTCATCAAACCTTTATCACTGAAAATGTGTAGGTGTTATTTGCTGCTTGTCACTGTAGAACAGAATGAGCAAGTACCTGTGTTGTATCTAGTGGATCTTTCCCGAGGGCTTTCTCCATAGAAAACGGTATTAAAGCTCCCCCACAAAAGGAGAGTTGTTCAAACTATCCAAACAGAGTGAATTTCCTAATCTTTAACTGGTAAGGCTCTTCCACAGTAGAGCAGAAAAACTCAGTGAAATTGTTTCAAATAATTGGAAACTGAGCCATGGCTCCATAAGGATATTTGTGAATTGGGTCTCTGAATTCTGGTCCTTAGTATATGGAACTGCAGTATTTTGTGTGACTGTGCAAATAAGCCAAGGGGAGTTTTTTCCATTTCCTGTGCAGAATAAAGTTCAGTATTTCTCAAATAGGCTATTTTACATGAGAATTTTGTTAGCTGGATAATCTGGAAGGCAAGTTTATCAAAGATACAGAAGACAGCTTTGGGCCTCATCAGTATTACAAAGACCAATTATTACTGCAAAGGTATAAATAAATAGTTTATGTACTTTTGGGGGGGTAATCTGATACAGGCTTAAACTCTGTATTTCATTATTGGTTCACGGAAAGATCCTGTTTGTTAAAGAAAACATGTTTGGTTTTTTTTTTAATATTGCCAGTACTGTTCCAAAATGAAGGGACCTTTAAGGAAAGAAATAGAAAAATGGATGTGTCTCTGAGAGAAAAATGTTTAATCAAATGAAATGGGGATAAATATTCAATTGTCTACACGCATTTAATTTTTATTTCTTTATTTAATATTTTGTAGTTAGATTTTAATATATAAAATTTAACTTTAGAAATCATACAGTAGATCTGAATAATTCAGCATAAAATTTTGCATTTATATTGAACTTTTATTGCCTTCAGTACAGCTTTTGTAGTAAAATATTTTTATATTGCTCTTCAACTTACAGTTGGATAGATAATGGAGTTTTCTTTTAGTATTTCATATTATTCTTTGTATCTGAGTAATCAATTTCATTATTAATAGAAATATTTTCCAAATTAATGAGATTTGAAAAATTGTATCTTGCTTAGTGTAGCAGTGAGTTAATAATTTGTCTTTAAATATTCTTATAGCGTATGACAGTATTGGCTTCTGTCAAAGCTTAGATGAGGTTACCAACTGGCAGACGGGGTAGACACATGTATGCATAAGGTGTTTTGCTCAGGTTGATGGGATTACCATCCAGTCTGATGTCTTCAAGAGCCCTACGTACATAAGTAAAATCTTTCATTTTGCAGAAAGTGTCTTCGTGCATCTCTTGAATGTTGTTGTTCTAAAAAAAAAAAAAAAAAAGCTATCAGAATAGTTGCCTGAAAATAATTTTTTACTCTTTGAAGAACAATTTACGGATATATTTTCAGTGCCTAGAGAGATATTTGTTTGAACCCGAGGGACCGGATTGTGGCTGCAAGTCATCAACAGAGAAATCTTCCCAGCAGGGGTAAAATTGCTTGGCCAGTGCAAAGTTTCAAAACTGAGTAAAGCAAACCATGTACCAGAGACAGACTTTGCAGGAGGTGCCTGGTAGAAGTATAGAGCATTTTCATTTCTGGGATCATATTGAAGAGATTTATTAATGCAAATTGGAACCAGCATAGGCCAGTCCAAAAATCGTAGAACCATAATTATCATCCTGACATTTTCATATGCCTTAACCTGTGAAGCCACAAATCTGCAATTTGATCTGTGACAAATTTCTTTCACTCAGGCCCTCTCACATTAGCTTAACCCACATCTGTATATATACAGGGAAAAATGAATGCTTTAGGTTTTATTGCTTTTATTTGAATGCCTCTTATATACCTTATCTTCACTGAGCTTTTGCTCTTGAAATGAACCATTTTCAACAATGAATTGCTAGAATACAATATTGTATGGAAATTTAGACTAAGAAGGTAATCTCCTAAAATGAGGGCAGTCTGAAAATTCTTCCCTTCTCCATTCCTTTGCTAGTTAGAAATTGGTGTGGAAAAAGTCCAGCTTTGGTCTGTAGCTCATAACACTGAATATTTAATTTACAGGCATGGGCAGTTAAAAAACAAAAAGCCAGCTAGCAGGCAGAGTATTTCTATAGATTTATTTATTAGAAGATAGAAGTTAAATTATGTATGGTACATCAGGTTATTTTTTCAAGGGTTTTTCTCCTGTATTATGTAATAAATGCAAACATTTTCTGTTAATCAAAACTGGGCATTGGTACACGTGGAGATAAAGGGAAAGAAGCAGAGATGGAAAAAGTTAAAAGGGTGAATTCAGAAATTAAATTTTAGGTAAAAACAAATACAAAAAAAAAGATTACAGGAAGATAATGATGAAATTTTCCAACACAGTCAAATGGAAAAGTTTAGCTGAAAAAATGTTAGCAACTGGGAATGATCTTTATTAAGGGAATGAAATGCACTGAGTATAGATACTACGAATATGTAAAGCAAATTTCTTTTGGTATCCAAAAGTATTCTTGGAAGATTTGAGCAGTGTGAGCGATTTCTGTCTTTGAAGTATCTTAGACTAATATTGCTCTTGACAGCTGTGGGTGTAACTATAATCTGTACTAACAATAAATCTAGATTTTTATGTTTGAAAAACACTGTATTACAAATTCTAATAATTAATGCTTAGCTGAGCTAAATTTTAATTCTTTCAGATAGTACATTCACTACTTAATTGTATGTTTCCAATAGTTTGTTTAGTCAAGTAAGTACACTTTCGGACAAACAGAAGAAACAAAACAAGACAATAGTTGCCCTTTCCAGTTTTAGTGTTTGAACATGATATATAGAGCCATTACTTTTGTAGCCTACCTGAAGATGAAGAGCTTGGAGGCTCTCAGGGAGTGGCAATGGAATGTGATCCAAGTTATTGTCAGTGATATAAAGATGCTGAAGTTCATGCAGATCCTAGAGGATGAAGGAAAAAGGCAGGGGGAAATTACAGACATTTTTGAAAATCTTTATCAAGTTTGAAATCTATCACTGCAATGAGCACTGCCATATACTAACACATTTTCCTTCAGCATGATATGGTTGAAAGGAAGAAGAAATTCAAAGACAGTCATGAAATGTCATTTGCACAGTCTGAGAACTGTTGCTGTTAAAAGATTAAGTGTTTGGATTAAAATTAAAGAAAAAATTATTTGAAATGTCTAGAAACTTAATAATAAGACATGTAATTTCAGTGGTGTAGTTCTAAAGTGAAAATACTGCTTCTCCCAGTCATTATGCAGAAAGGTTTCCTATTCCATCTGTTTTCTTGCTTTTGTAACAATCTTACTCTATTTTGCAGAAGTGTATTGGTGTTGAAGCAAATTATAACTGTATAAGAAATGCCTAATAAATTTCTCATTCCATTTGAAAAGGTAAATAATTTTCTCCCTTGACTTAGTGAGAGAAACAGCTACATCTGGTAATTATAAAAATGGTAAGATATAAATTTGTCTAGGTCAATAAGGCTCAGTAGAATACTTTCATTTTGCCCCTGTTTGACACACACGAGTTATGGTACCTAACTACTTTGAGTCCAGTGACCTAGTTTAATTCCTACTGACAGAACTCTGAGATATCAGGGTGCAGGTTCTTGGTAAATATGGAAGATAATGGCTGAGACTCCTTCATGGCTAAAATCAGGAGAGTGCAGAAGAAAAGCGTGCTGGGCCAGAGTCTTGATTTGGGGGACTGATTTTGCCCATCGTTTCTATGCCCAACACCTGCCTTACATTGGGCTAGGAGAAAATACCTGATTCAGTAACTGCTGTTGTTTGCTTCATTAAGAACCTGTCTTCCAAAGGAGGAATTCAGAGATGACTCGTTACAACTACCTTCTTAGATGCAATTGAATAGTGTCTACGAGCCAAGTCTAACATATGAAGCTAGCCTATATTCTATAATGACTTCAGATTTCACATGCAATTAGGAGCAGTACATGGCTGCTTCTCCCTACCAAAATTCTCAAGGAGGGAGAATCACTCAAAGGTTCCAATTTCCCTGATTTTCAAGGTGGAAAGAAAGTATATACATTTAATGAATATTCTAGCAAGTTCCCATGTAGATACATGGCAGAGTAAGTGTGAAGCAGTGGTATCCATAGCTTTGCCCTTCACTCTTGTCTGCTTGTAAGGGAACATTGAGTCTTGCTAGTCATGTGGGTAGTTGGTTCCTAGGTACAAAGGTAGTACTCCATCACATGTCTTGTGTGGATCTTTGTAAAGAAGAATAAAAAGGGTTCTCATGTCCAGCTGATAATGCTTCTACATCTTACCCTATCTTTGTAGATTACCCAGCAGCCAGCACAGTCATGATGCCTATAGTCTTAACGGTTTTACTACTGTAGAGGGACACATCCTTAGGAGAGAGGAAGAAAAGATTTTCCCGTCAAACCCAGGCTTACTTTAAATGCCTCGTTACGTATTCCTTTGCGACCAAGCCTGTTCTTACTAACATCGATGAACGTTAAAGTAGATGGTAACTCAGGGAGTTGCCTTATCCTGTTGTCACGGAGCACCAGCTCCTGAAGTTGGGGCAATCTCTGGAAGGCATCTTCATGGATCTCTGATATAAAGTTTGCAGTCAAATCAATCCTCTTTAAATTGTCTGGCAGAGAAATAAGATAAAACAAGCATGTTAGAATGTATTTCCTGAAAGTTTTAAAAATAAAAAGGCAAATGGGTTTTTTAAATTACAAGTGGAGTGTCTTGAATCAGATCCATTCCTGACCTACTATGTGGCAGCTCTCCCTCTCTGTATATAATGCAATAATCTATATTTGAACACTTCTCCTAAGGAAGGGGACCAAAATCTCCTTCTCATCCTGTTTAGAATTACCGGTGTCATTACTTATGCACCTTTCAGTGAAAGATTTTAAAGTTAATGGTTTAAAAATTTCTGTGTGTCATGGTAATCTTTAAAGTGGTTATCTTTTGGAAAAATAACTTTTAAAGGGAAATAAACATATTCTCTACCACCTTGTTCCACCTGTTGGGTTTTTTTTAATTATTTTTAGCTTTTTCTATGTGTAACAAATTTGATATATTGACCTTTTCTAAAAAAATATACTCAAACAGGTTTTTTTCAATGAAAAAAAGAAAATGAAACTTATTTCTGGCAAAAGAGAATAATGTCTAAATATCAGTACATTAATATGCATTAGTTTTAAATGCATTATTCTGTAGCTTACTTCTATTGTCCACCCAGAATGTTTTTATTATAGTTTTATTCTATTTTATTATTCTTATGATAGCAGTATATTTTGTCCCAAATAATTTTTCTCTCTTCTTAGTATTTTTTCCCCCTTGTTTTTTTTATATACCAGTTGTATTCCTTCCCAACCTTCATATTGGTTTGAGCAAACCAGACCCTTATAATTTTCTTTCATGAAAAAGATCTTTGCATTCCCCTTAATTATTGTAGTAACTTTTTTTGGCACTGGTTCCACCTTTCTCATCATGAAATCAATAAACGTTAGTTACAAAAGGTTAGATTTAAACAAAAACAAAGGATGTGTCTTGATATTCAGGCTGATGAATGATAGCAGTCCCTATCCCTAAACAGGGTAAGCTTAATACTTCCTGAAAAATCAGGTATCTTTAAGAATCTCAGGTAGGAAATGTGAAAATATAAGCTACATAAATCACAAATTTTGGCCAGTTTTAGGCCACAAATTATTATGGATTAGCAATTTTCATTTAGTGAATGTTTTCCTAGATAATTCTGGAGTAAACCAATGAACACACACTTTAAATGTAAAATTTAAAGATAAAATTCCTTTCACATAGATACATTGCAAATATTTGAAAGTATGTCTACCTGAGAACTTGTCTTGTTTAGGAAAACAATACTTTCTAATACGCTACAACTGTTCCAATGAGGTTTGGGGGTTTTCCTACCTTTCTAAAGTTGATTATAAGTGACAGCAAAATCATAGATTAACGTTGTTATTCCTAACAGTAAAGACATCTGGCAGAGAATCTGTATTTGATGTATTGACCTTTACATTCAAATTAGAAAACCACTTTTCCATATGTGCATTTATGTGTATAATCCTACCATCATCAAACATTATATAAAATGAATCACTACATCTTAGGTTAGTATAAGCCAGTAATAACAGAAAATAAAGCTAATTGCAACAATACTACTCTCCATACTTAAGTTAGCAAAGTCATTTCTGCTAATCTTCCTGATTCTGTTGTAGCGTGAGTAGAAATACATGGTATTCTTAGGCAATGGTGGAACAGCATCAAGCTCATGATCATCACAGTAGACTGTGGTCCCAAGGCATGTACACAAAAGGCAAGTGGGAAGACCTATCAAAGAATTTAAAAGAAAACAATTTGTTGCAACAAGAATATACAAAAATTATATTTAAATTACTATCATGAAATGCTCGACAAAGCACATATTGATAAGATTTTGTCAATGATAAATTTCACTCACATTCTGTTTTGATCACCACATCATATAATTGCAACAAGAAAGTGGTTAAATTCTGCTTAAAACTAGATAGTTTTTTCTGCCTGTGCCTATTAGAAGGTCATTTAACTTGTCCTGATACAGTCTTTCTCAGACTATAACAATAGAGTATTAGGTGACAGCAGCCAACCAGAGATCGATTTCCCCCTAAGCTGGCAAGTATGCACTTCCATCTTGATGGAGAAATAACAGCTGATGAATGAAATTTGCTAGGATTTTCCAAGTTTGGTTCCGTAAATAGTACTTCTGGAACATTTGTAAGGAAATGAATGTATTCCTCCAGAGCTATGGAGAAGAACCTCAGTTTCCTTTGCATGTTCTTGAATTATGTTTTCTGATTCAGAAATTCAACATCATGAAAAATTTCTCTATCAGTCTGAGTTTAGGTAACTTGGAGACCATGTAAACAAAATATTTGGTTTTCACCAGACATTCATGAAAATGAAAAATTAAGCCATCTCATCTCAGTCATAAAACTGAATTAATACCATGAATTCAGAAGTTTCTTTTGATGATACTGTTCACATTTGGTGAGAGTTGTGACACTGACTGTTTTTTCTGAATGTCATTTTTAGTGGGAAAAGCTGTTTGTTGCTATGTGTGTTGATTAATCAGCATATCTGTTTCTCAGTTTTTAATCCCATATAAATACTTTTCTGCTCCATGTTTTCCTTCTCCTTGTAGCAGATAGCTGGTTGTTTGTTCTGGTTACTTTATAGAATAATAGTATCATTAATGAGTATGAAAATGTTTTTCTTGCAGATGAGTTTTTTCTCCATATCAGTTGTGGCTACATGGAAGATTTGCCTTCTTAATCTGTGTCAATTACCAACAGGCAGCAGTAACTAACTGAAGGGTGAACTATAGATGTGATGTCTTTTCAAGCAAGATTAAAGAATCAGGGACCGGAATACTCTTTTAGTTGAGAATCTCTACTTGGACGTCCAGCAATAACATTTCTGGAGAGATAAGACTCTTTTTATACTTTCCCTAACTTCCTCCACAGGACAGCTTAAATTAACTACAGGGAGCAAGCCTGACACAGGGGGAAAATAAATTGTTACAACTTGAATCATTCCAGCAAATCTAGGCCTAAATGAATGTAGAGTTTAGTATGGCTGATATTTTTTCAAAATATTGCAACATAGTACAGGAAGACACTTTCCCCTTCTGTCCTATTTTTGATCTTGGAGGAGTGGTATTTGTCTCCTATGGGTGGTGTAGACTGAAAAAGGACAGAAGTATGGGAAGGATTCAAGCAGATATCAACAAGAAAAATTAACTTGGCTTAGTGTTCCTGTGCCTTGTAGTCTTCTATCCAGCACCAAGCCAAGAACAGCAGCAACATCGGGCAGGAAAATATGTTGCTGAAATCAGTAAAGACACTAAGTCTGACTTGATATGTTACAGCCTTAAGCCTCCCATGCATATCTTTAGTTGATGCACTAGTTGATTTGCATTCAGTGCTCAAAAATGTTGACAGATACAGAATTCATAATACGTAATATTTACAGGAAATGTTTTGTAACATCCTGCAGCTTTCAAAATTAAAGAAAATTGTGTGAGTTTTTTCAGAACTCTCCTGGGAAATTCTCATTTCCACTTTTGTTTGGTTTGACATCAGTGTATTTTTTTTTGCCTGGTCACGTCTCACTAGTGATAGGCATATAATCAAGACTAGGAGTGATTAATCTCTCTTCTCTGAACACGCAATTTTGGAAGCATGAACTCTTTTTTTTTTTTTTTTCCTCCTCATTTCATTTGTCTTCTGTGGCACTCAGTTACGGTGTTAGGTGTTAGGCATAGTAAAAAGAAGGATTTTCATGTTGTTGTATGTTGATCACCATACAACACAAAGACCCATCACAGCAGAGGATAACTCTAGTAAGCTTCAACTAGAAGAGTTTAAAGTAGCTACTAAAAAATGTCAATTATTAGCATCACAGTATTTGTGTGGCAGAGGGACAGATTGTGGTTTACAATTTTAATTCCCCTGTGACATGTAGAACGTGCTTATTTCACTATAGCTAGTCAGAACAGAAAATCAGCTTCACCAAAATTTCTAAATAACTCCCTTTCCTTAAGTTTCATGGTTTCTAGTTTTCATGATCAAAAAATCTTCAACATTTTAATTATATTTTGTATCACACTTTTTTATAAAAACCAAGTAACAAATCATTATGAAGTAAAGACGGTTGGTAATGACATTGAAATCTAAGTCAGTAGAAAAGTAGTGGTAGCACTTGCCAAGCATTAGAAAAAAATTAAGTTGTAATTATTAAGGAAAATTTTGTTTGAAAATAATCTCCATTGGCTCACATTGTCATAGTGAAATAGTAGGGAAACATTTTGACTAGCTACCTCTCTGACTTCAGAGCATTCAAGATAGGCATGCTATACCTCTCCTCAGTAAGAGAGGTACAGAAATTATATACCTCCTCTTCAGTAAGAGACATAGATATTCATAAGCAAACAAAATGGGCTTACTCAAAAGCAAAGCTACACACGCAAAACTCATTTCTCTTTCCTACTAACCGTCTTGAGTTTGGGGTCCAAGAACCCCAGACCCCTGTGCTGAAGACCCATCAATTAATTTGGGAGTTGATGCTTCCTCCTCAGGTTCTTCTGTCAATGGTGCAGAAGAATAACTCTCTTGAATTATAGAAGGTAGTGCTGTCCCAGTCTCTGTCTAGGGAAAATTAAGAAGGAAGAGGAAATGTTACTGTTTACTTCCGCTGTCAGCTGTTTCTCTTCCAGTTACTCATATTCTCCCACTAGAGGTCATGTATGTTCTGAGGTTTAGTGCATGAGCTGGATTTTTTCTGGCAGCTATAATGAATTCTGACAATGTCAAAGCAATTAATGAAACTCCAACATACTTACACTTTTTATCTCATTGTTTTAAATGTTTTGTTATATGCACACATGCATACACTACATTAGTGAGAACATGTACTAAAAAAATGCTTTTTCCACATTTAAAGATAAATTAGATTTGTGATAAAAATGGATATATTCTCTGTGACAAATGAAAATTTGCTGTGAAGCATTGAAAGGATGCAAGTCATTTGACCATAAAATTGTAAATTATATCATCATAAATCCAAATCCAGTGTAGCTGTGCAGACTCTGTTTTAAGAACACTAAGATGCTTTAAAAATCTTATTATCTAAGAATTCTGAAGTCTAAGTTCACATGCTTCTTGCTAATATGTTGGCAGTGGTTTTGTCTTTTTTTTAAAAATCTGGATACTGGAAGGCTCTGGCTAGCTTCATTCATCAATGGCTGCATTATGCAGTATGAATATAAATAAAAAATATTTGATAAAATCTTGATTTAGAAAAATCCTATAGAATTTGGCAGATCCTTTCATGGAACTAGAAACCTTATTTTTTCTTCTCCACACAATACAATTAGTCAAACCTGTAAATTTTATTTTATTAGATTTTATTCTAAAGATAAAGATGCATTCTGTGGATTTTGCTATATGACAACTTCAGGATAAAAAGGAAGATGTAGCAGTTTCCTGCATCATAACACCCCTCATAAAACAAATATTGCAGACTTGCCAGGCTTGTTGCAGGGGGGTCTACATTTGCAAAGAAGCAGAGTGGTTTACCCAGACATTGAGAATCCACTCAAATTATGTGACCGTTGGAAGTTACTTTACCACTGTAACTTTATTTCCCCATGTGTAATAATATTGTTTGACCATGCCAGGGCCTCCTTTGAAGATGCACTTTCTATTTTTTATATCCCAGACGATGAATTAGTGTCCTTATATGGTTTTGCACAGCTGAGGTGCTGTTTAAAAGTTAAGTAATACATCCACCCCTGTGGGTGTTGCACGCCTGTGCTGCAGTTAACACTCCTTAGCAATACATCTAAGACATGACCAAAAATAAGAACTTTGTCACAGTGTCTTTATCCCAAGTGCGAAGGCACTGAAGCCTAAAATTATGTTTTAATAAAGATTTTCCTCCACTGCTGCCTTCTAGCACCACATCGCCATAAAACTATTGAATCCTGAGTTTTTCACCTGACCAAACATCTCCTTCTTTGATATCATCCCCCAGCTACTGCTGGTTTTGCTGTCTCCATGGAGAATCATGAAATCACTCACACTAGTGCTCATAAATTCTAGTTGTAAAAGACAGGTAACAGTAGATCACATCCAGACTAGATGAGTGATTAGGATTTTTTAAATTAAGCTTTCTATGTAGACTATACAAGTTAAAGGAACTAACATCCCTGAGCTCCGGGTCCCAAGCATGAGCAAAGCTTTTGCTATATTCTGATTCCTATTAATCTCTTAGCTTATCTATATAATATTCAACAAGTAGAGTTATTTTTGTCTTATTCCAGGATAGGATAGATTTTAATTATATTTATATTTATTTATATGAAATACCTATATATGTTTGTATGTGTATATATATTTACCACAATTTTAGAAGAAAATACTTTACACTTTGTAATAGAATCTCTGGACCTTGCAGTGTAGCTATATATCATTACTAGCAGTATAAAAGCATTATGATCCTGGACTGCGTGAGAACAGCTAAATAACCATCTAATACCTACTTTTTGCATAGAATTATTTTGGTTTAGGTTATATAGTGGCCATAGGTTCCAATATTTTGCATCGATGAGTTTCACTGAAGACAGAGAGTACAGAAGCAATGAAAAACTGGGAAACACTCTGAACCTCACAGACCCAGATTTTGACTAAGCACACTTCAGGTTCTCTGTATCTTCTTTCACTGTATTCCAATAAGGCATAGATACTATTATTAAGTAGAGTTTATAGATAAAAATGCCCTGATACAGTTACTAAGATGATAACTTTGCAAAACACAGGGTGATCAAGTGAGCAAAATGAACTTCAGCTGAACTATGACTGAGTAACCTGTTGGTGTAAGTAAGAGTAAGGATGTACCTTGTTGCTTTGTGCAGACAAATACACAATGTTCCCATCTGCCGCACTGACAGCAAGACAGCTTAACCAGGAATGGACTTGGGGACAAATCAAAAGAAGACTTCGGGAACAAAGGAAATGGGACAGATGTTCCCCGAATGGAGGAAGCCTAGAGGGAGAGATGCATTCCAGACTTTTATTGACCCAGGGTAGTCCTGCACTAAAGTGCTTGCACATGCTGTCTACTTCTTCACCAGTTTTGTGGAAATCAGATAAGAGTCCCTGTCCTGAACTTTGGAACGAAATCTGGAGATTTTGAGACATGTTAATGGCTTTGTATGCATCTTTTGTGGCAGTTCTAGTGAAAATAATACCCTGGAGAAGAACATTTTCAAGATACAGTTTGTAAACGGTCTTTAGACCTATGATAATGTTCCTTTCACTTGTCATGGAATTTGGGTCACCTACACTGACTGTCACTTCTCTGAATATTTGAGGGCATACTTTATGGAACTTACTAGCTTGGGATTTATGTTTTATGCTTTCTCAGGTGTTCTTAGTTGATTAACTACTGTAGCTGTTGGGTACCAAAGAAGAGGTATTAACTTCTAGTAATTCTGTTTCCAGACTGTTCTCTCTCTCTTATTACAGGATGTTACCTCGCTTTGGAGATGAGCAGTTGAAAGCCTCCCACAGTTTCCTTCCTAATGTGCTAAATCTGGGTTCTAGAGAAATTGTTCCAAGCAGTTAGCATCACCTAATCTGTCTCCTGCACCAGTGGTGACTGTCATAAAAAATACAATTACTACATTGAATTTAATGATGTTGCCATTTTTACACTGGTAATGGAGTAGAAGTTCACTGATACATGTGTATTACACACCAGACCCATATAGAGAGCAAGCAGGATTTGCTCGCTGTACGTAGGCTGGGCTTGAACCAGTAACCTAAAGGTAAAAGTCTGTTTCCCATTATCAGTCATCTGATCCATGCAGCTTTCTATCTTTTACATATTTGATAAATCACGCAAGATTGTAACAAGCATAGATGTTTCTTGGACTATATATTGTACAGAATGATCCTTCATATTCCAGATTTTTGTTTATTTTTGGCAACATGTACTTTACTAAAAAATTGAAACAGAAATTATTCTATATCACTTAATGGTATTATTCTCCATAGGGGTTTTGGAGGGACTTGGGGGTTGGGTTGCATTTCCTTTGCTACTCAAAGTAATAGTCTTTATAAAAAATCACAAAGCAGGGAGAATATTATATAATAAAGCATTTTTCTCTTTGCAAATATTTGCAAGTCTTTGAATCATAATCAGCCTTCCATGCTGGATTTAATACACGGCATAAGAAAACACTGAAAGGGAATCACATCAACCACCATTAGACATCTATGTGGTAAATAGTTACCTTACTCTGTCTTTGGAATCAGTCAAAAGATTTAGAGAATAGCAGTGCAGAACATTAGCCACAGAGCATGCTGAAGGAGAGTGATATCTTTCCTAAGATTGCATGGAGTATCTATTTTTCCCCTTCCTATATTTGTCTGACGTGACTGCATTTACAAACTAAACTGTTTAAAGTGGATGGCCAATTTAGAGGCACTTTCAGACCAGGAAGTTACAAAAGTTAAGAGCAGACAAATCTGAACATATCAATGAGCAATAAAATGCAATTGGTAAAAGTCAGCTCGTAACTTCAGTCATCCATAGGCTAGGCATTTAGTCATCCTTTCACAGTCAGCAGAGAACAAGACGAGGTGGAACAGAATAGAAATGTGGGTAAGAGTAACCTATATGAGGATTACTGACCCACATAATCTATGCAAAGTCATAAAATACAGAAAATAAACAGATTTAAAGTGGTAAACAGTGAGGCTGGAAGCAATTAGTTGCCATATTTTTCTTCTGAGGTGGTATAATTCCAGTGGCAGATGTTCTGTCTATTATTTTATGTCTATATCTTTTAGGATCAAACTTGGTATATTACATGTAATAAGTTTAAATCTACAGGACAATCTGAAGTGTGTCCAGTTTCAGTGCTTCTTTTACTGCAAAAAGTACACTTAAAAACACAAACCAAATTTCAGAACTTAAAAAGACACATTATAAACTTGAAGGGACAGTTGTTCCACACACTGACCCATCAAAAGAAACTAGTTTCCCCACAACTGTTCTGAAACTACCAAAGGCTTACAAGAAAATGTCTAATTATGGTAGAGGTTTTTGGTTTGTTTTCTTTTCCAAAAGTGGCTCATACTTGTTTCTTCTTGAATTTTGCATTTAAGGTCCTCTTTTCTCCTATTGTTCTATCTGAAAAATAAATAAACCTGTGAGCCATTGCATGTTAATGCAATAACTACTTAGATTGTAAATTATGCAGCTCAGATAAATTGTCATTTTCTGGTACAGAGCTACATAAATAAGTTATGTAGAGAAATTAATGTAATAAAACTCAGTGAGATCTTAGGGAAAGGGAAGGTGATATTTGTTCACAAAATTACTAAGTAAACCGATTTTACCTGCTCACACTCATTCTCTCAGATTGTAATCACTTGCACGTTTGCACCCACATACTCCCACATACCTAAATGTGTATGCCTGAGTGGTCTGGCCAGGATCACCTGTGTTCAACACAGAAGACAAGGGACAGAAGCTAATGAGTCCTTTTAGTGCCTGTGAGGTTCTGACACACAATGACAACTAGCCTTTATCTCCTTTAAGATTCAGCAACTGTTATGAAGTAGTCCTTTTCCTCAGAGTCTTGGCTGCTCCAGTATCCATGAATCTTAGGTCAGGTTGCTGCCCCTTGCCTCCTTTTCTTCACTGGGAATGTGATTGCATGATGGCTAACATGGAAAGGAACGGTATATGTTGTATTCTACAATGTTATTTCCTGTCTGCTGGTGATAGGATGAAAGGTCTTCATGAAGAAGTTATCTGTGTGTTATCAGGGTGCAGAACCTTTGATTTTGGCATAAACAACACATTCCTCAGTTTTGCTGCTGGGAACAGTATTCTGAAAGTGGTGCAGTTGGGTACAGTGTCCTTCATTATCAATGCAGGCCATTCTTTTAACACTTTAAGCCCTCACATTTTTTTAAGTTATTTTGTTGTTTCTGCTGGGTCTTACGTGCACATACACACATAAATTACCATTCATACTTCAGTCAGACCAACCTTAATATTTAGGTTACAGAGCTCTAGAGTTGTAACCCAGTTCTCTAGGAATTAACATCTGTGGCTTCTGCCTTGGAAAATATAGGTAGACTCTTGGATTCTTCTAATTAGTCTTAGAAAGAGAAGAAGTCTTTTTAAAACCTTGACCACAGAATATCCTAAAGCTTCTTGTCTCAAAAGCAAGTGTATCTATGTCATGTCTGATTTTAGCTGAGTAAAAGCACTTGTGCTGTGCAGCATTGCTACAGAGATGTTACTTAATAATTCTGTTTCTGAGAATGAAGAGAGTCCGTATAAATTGAGCTAATCTGGATTTCCATCAGTACAAATGAAGTCAAAGTCTCATTCCAGTACTGTATTTGAAATTACAGATTTTATTTCTATCATTCTGCTTTGAGGGCTATGTAATATTTAAGTTAACCTACAGCAGATGCTTTTCTTTGGAACAGTGTTCAAGTTTTGCAAGAGATAAAATCTCAAAGCGAAATATGCCAGTTTTAGAAACCAGAACAGGGCTCTTTGCACTATTGTAAAGCACAAAAGGACTGAAAACTAGCCCCAGCTATTCAATGAAGATTTCCACAGGAGCTCCTGCTGATCCAAGCCACAAAGTAGACATACACAGCCAGACAAACAAAGTTGGAGATCACTCAGATGACCAGAGTATCTACCAGAAACTTTGTCAACGCTCAGACCTGTGGTAAGAAGCTGCCTCAGCTGGACTTCCAGACCTCACTGTAAAGGAGAGTTCAGGGTCTCAAGCACATTTCCTCATGTAGTCCAGGCAGACCGGGCACTGCTGGAGCTCAGCGTGCTTTTGCCCATTTCACCAGGCTGGCTTTTCCTAAATGCACTGTGATTGTTTTGAACCTGAAGTACAACCAGTGTTAGAAACAGGAACAAAAAGGACCAAATTCACCCCGCTTAACTGCAGACACTGAATTTAAGTGTCCTATGTAGGAGCTTAGTCTCCTTACACTGCTGGCACAGATAGTGGAGGAAGAATCACTTCCTGAGGGTGGTTCATCACGCACATGCTGTGAATTAACTTCCTGAGGTGCCTGCCTATCTTTCTTTGGCTGTAAAGGAGACCATATAGAGATAACCATATTTTTTACCAGACATTGAGGCCAAAGTCTGGTGTCAGATCTGTTCTTCCTCTCATTTCTACAGCTTACAGTGCAAAGACATTTCCTCTGATTTGATCCAATCCAGTACATTCATGTAGCCTGCAGTGATACAGACATAGTGCTCACAAGGTGCTGTATCTCCAGAACTAGAGAAGTTTCTTATAGTTTGGGTTTGCCTGCACAGTGTGGACTGTTATGCTATATAGAAATGTCCTGTCAGTGTAAGACCAGTTAACACCTAGTGACAGGTCCAGGACATGACTATGGTGCAAGGAAGAAAGTGCTGAGGACAGGGGAATGGGTGTGATGCATTTCCTGCCACTGGGAGAGACATTCTGTATGATAACAATAGTGATCGCTACACAACTCTAAAAATAAAAACACCAATATCAAAAAAGGAATAATAATGAGAGGAAATTTTTTTCTGCACAATGATTTTTTATATTTCCTACTTTTTCTTGAATATGTGATCTGAACTCTATGTCCACGATCAATAGCTGCAGCTATTTTATCCACAGCTAGTATTTCTACTTCTATTAACAAGAGCTAAGTTGGGAGTGGAAGTTGAAAAGCAGAAACTGGAAGCTGATTCAGGCTTAGTTCTCCTGTAAAGAGAGCCAGAACCAAAACCATTCTTGAGAAATAACATTCAAAGTAAATTTTCAATCCCCAGCATTCTGTGATGTCAAAATAGGGATCATGCTGCTATGAAATATATACAATTACTGCAGTACCTTTTCTATACTATTTTTTTCTTTAAACAAAGCAAAACAAAAAGGTATAAGTCATTAAAAAAAAAAAAACAAACTATGTTGATACTAATGGACAGTCCATGAAGTCTTTAAGTACTAGTACTAGGTTGCATTGAGGAATCTAGGGA
>NW_009258616.1:403203-424001 GCF_000687185.1 Egretta garzetta | reverse complement strand
AGTCAGGTGCCTGATACATATTGTGCAGATAAAGATTCAGACAGAACTTTTATTAAGGCTTTACAGTTGTGGATGTTCTGAAGAATTTATTGAGCTATCTGTCTCAAACTTAAGGCTTCATCTGCTAAATTTGCACAGCTTTTTTACTCCATTTCAATTCAGATGAAAACAAAAAAGTCCTATTTCTCCATTCATCCAAGAAGCAAGAGAGCTGAGATATAAGTTGCTAGCCTGAGGAGGCTGGCACCCCAAAAACCTCTGTTCCAGAAGGCATCCTAAATGGGGGCCAGAGGCAAGTCTGGATAAGACATTGAAAAAAAGCCATAATATACCCAAAAAGGCAAAATTCATGGCAGGAGAAGGAGAACAAGCCAAAGGAAACATAATTATGTAGTCTAATGTGAAAGGAACTGAGACCTGGGACCTTTTGAAAGGATTATTAATGCCCCATACATTAGACAATCACTAAACAAGAACAAAGATAGAAATGACCCAGAGCACAACCACAACACTCTCCTCTCATGTACCAAACCATGCTCTGGATTCTGTTTTGATTTGCTCTAACAATATTCTTATCTTAAATGATTTTTAAATGGGTTAGAAATGCACATGTTACTTAGCTTAACAGTGTTCAGAAAAAAAAATATATAGCCATGGGTAAAATTTGGGAATTTGGGGTAACTTTCTAAAATATCTGTATCCTTGTTTCATAGCCCACATCAGTAGGGATGTTCCACGTTACTTCTTTCAGGAAGAAGCCGTAAAACTTTAAGTCTGGGGGGAAAATAGGTTTAAGAGACCAGGGAAATTGAGGTAGCAAGTGCCTACCATAAAAGGTCTGTAATCTCAGGAATTTCAAATTTTATGATAGTTTCTCTTAAGTAATGAGCCCTAGCTCGGCCAGTTTAGGTGTTTTCAGATCAGGACAACTATTTTAAGAATCTTACCCAGTCTGAGGCAAGAAGAAGGATGTAGTAACTCTGTTCAGCTGAGGTGGTGGTAACACACCCAGTATCAGAGTTTTAGATGCTGAAGAATGTCTTAGCCACTACATTCAGTCTTTATAACACTTCAAGTAGCTAAGTGGGTGACACGAGGCCTTCTTGGACTCTTGTACTACAACTTCAGGACTAACACACTATTTCAAATCTTTCCTTTTTGTCTTGTGGTATTTCTGTTATTTGCTTTTGCTATATAACAAAATAGTTGAAACACCACTCAGGTTTTAATGAATACTTTTTATTCCATGGAAATGTTCACCTTTTGTGAACACTTCTGTACAGAAGTGTATGGAATCAGTTATGAACAGCCAAGTGAATGTAAGAGCTGTAGACAAAGACTTCTGAAAAAGTAGAAAATCTACCATTTGGGGATAAAGCTTCAAATGGTAAATTTAATTCTCCTATGAACTATGTAGTCATCTGACTTCTACATTACTTGTACCAATTCATAACTTTTTTTAAAAGAGTACACAACACGTACTAATAAGTCATTGCATATCTACCTTAAAGTCTTATTTAATCAGATACCTGCCACAAAGATAGAAACAGCAGTGTAAGCCTCTCTTAACTCTGCAGAATGTCAAGAGGGAGTTCTTGCACAAGTAAGATCCATCTTCATGTGTGTTATGGTAACAGCAGAGATGCTTTGTGTGTATGCACACACATATATATATAAGTGACTGTGTGTGTATACGACTCAAGTTCTGAACTTTGTGCAGACACCTGAATATCTTATCAATTTGATTCAAATTCAACAAGCTAATGCAGGCTCAAATATTAGGCCTCCATGGTGCTTGTTTCTGATTATTTTGTGGATCATACTTTCCAGCTCACCTCTCTGTGTACACAGACTCAGACCAACCTGTATTCAGCTCCTTTGTTTTGCTGCTTATTCAGTGCTAAGATAGCTTCCTTGCTTGTCAGCCTTACTGATAGCCTATTTTACTGATTAAAATATTTTTCCTGATACCCCTATATTTTCACTTCTCATTTTTCTAACTTAGCTTTTCCTACCTGAAGGAAAATGGACTGATTATGTTTAACAGGTGCTGTAATAAAAAGTTTGCAATATGATTTTATTAAACATTAGTAGTTGATGTACATAAGACTCTCCACAATTTGTTTTTCTCACTCATTATCCAAACAAAGTTTTAGGTTCACAGAGGGAAAAACTCTGAACCCTCTGTTTTACCAGCAAGAAGCTTACACAAGAACACCTGTGGCAGCCTGGCTTGATTCTATCCATTTTAAAGCAGGAAATCTGTCTTTGTATATATTTACAGAGAAGTTGGGACAATGAAGACCCAGTCTTTAGAGAGAACAGTTTCAACTCTTTTGTAGGTAATGGTAAAAAAAGGCTTCTGGATCCTATCATGGTATAAATATTCATTGAAAATAGTAATGAAACTTACTGTGAAGAAAAGGGGTGATACAGCAGCTTGTGTCTATACTGTTGTAACTGTCAGTTTCAGAAGACAAATCCAATGCAAAGCTTGTACACTACCTTACAGTGACATTCCTTTGCAGACACTTTCTCCTTTAGGACCTTGGAATTTTCTCCTTGGTAATAGGTTTTACTTTTACATTGCCTTTTTTTACCATTACCTGCAAAAGAGTTGAAACTGTTCTCTCTAAAGACTACACGCATTTTATTTCTGGGAGATATATTAATTAAGGTTTTTTTAGTAACAATTTCCCCTTGGGTGCAAAGCTTTAGCTAGGTCTTCCATGTCTCACTAACCTGGGAACTTGGAAACCACAGATCTTATAGCCCAAATCTGACCCATCTAATACATGACAATGCACAGCGTTGATCAAGGATTCAATACAATTCTCCCAAGTAATTCACAGCTACAAGTATTTTCCCCATGCAAAAGCTTTGCATTGAAAAATGTGCCCTGTGTACACATATTGAATACAATGAAAAGAATGAAAGTAATGAAACAAATCTGCTGAAGTTAACAGGTAACGCCAGATAACCTCCGATTTCCATTGTTAAGTCACTTTTCCAAATCTTAAACTTACTCTAAAATCTATGAGAAGAACAGACAGATTTCATATTGAAAAATATCAACAGCTGTTATCTAGATAAAATGTTCTCAGAAAAAATTTTGCAAGCCAATGAAATGTGTGTGTATATATACACATACACTTCATTTTTTGGCATGCATACTTCACAAAGAAAAATACTTCCAGAGTATGGGAAGTAGAAAAGGAGTCATGAACTTGGACTCAGTCACTCCTGATTAACTTTATTAAGCTGAAATTTTGGTGCTAAGCCTGAGAGAGGTGCCTAGGGTCTATCTAAAGTTGTTTGAGGAAGATAGCTGTGCTGGTTCTGGCTGGGTTGGATTTAACTTTCCCCATAGTAGCCCTCATAGTGCTGTACTTTGTAGCTAGAATGGTGTTGAAAACACACCTGTGTTCTGGCTACTGCTAAGCAGTGCTCACACAGCATCCCGGCTGTCTCTCCAACCCCGCTCACTGGCCCAAGGCTGGTAGGCTGGATGGGGGAAAGATGTTGGGAAGGGACATAGCTAGGACAACCAACTCAAAACTGACCAAAGGGATATTCCATACCATATGGCCTCATGCTCAGCAATAAAAGCTAAGAGAAAGGATGCAGGTGAGGGGCATGCTTGGGATTCATTATTAAGGTGTTTGTCTTCCAAAGAAACCGCTACATGTACCAGGGCCTTACTTTCCAGGAAGTGTTTGGACGTCACCTGCTGATGGGAAGTAGAGAATAAATCTTTTTGCTTTGCTTTTCTTCTATGCACAACCTTTGCTTTCCTTCACTGAACTGCTTTTATCTCAACTCATGAGTTTTTAATCTTAATTTGTCCCTCTGTCCCTCTAAGGAGGGGGAGTGAGAAGGCAGCTTGATGGGCACCTGGCAGCCAGACAGGGTCAACTCACCACAATAGATATCCCAAGAGAATGATTCATACTTGTCTTGGAGGATGGTTTTGGGATGCAATGCTTAATTTTAGCCAGATAGAATGAGTAGGAGGAATGCCTCCCTAATTCCCTCTAGGTCTTTTCTTGTTTTGGTGGTTACACATTGAATGCGTGATTATGCAATGAGTAACATTCTGGAAAGAAGATACTGACATAGGCACTTTAGTTTAATTCCTTAAGATACACAGGTGCCTAATTCCTATTGAAATCAGCAGGAGTGACACACTGAATGCATCTGAAGTCCTAGTCGGTCTCCTGGACCTGCGGAATATCAGTTTTACACATAGGCTTGGGAAAGTTTGCATTTCTCCAATGAGTCTAAAACCATGCTAAACAGAATGATTTATATTTACACATAACTGAATTTTAAAATCTTAAATTGAAGACAGCAACAACAGAAAATGCTATTTCATTTTTTCTCCACTATTTCAGAAGGCTAAAGACATGATTCAAAGTTCTCTAAAAGGAAATGCAGGCCTTAAATCAGGCCCTAAAGAGTTACTGTACACAGACTAGATCTAATGAAGGCCTGCTGTTTGCCTCAGTCTCTGTGGTATTGCTCATCATTTAAGCTATGCATAATAAAAACTAACCTGTGACCTTGCAAAAATACTGGGGTTTACACATAGAGCCATTTGTCTAGTTCACATCTTTATGATAACAGGATTGTAGAGAGGAAAGTCATAACCATGATCAAGAAATCAAATCTAGTCTGTTTAAAACTTGAGTGACATCAATAATATTCAACATTTAAAAGATAACTTGCAAGACTGACAAGCATGTCTATAAAAGCTGCTTGATTTCTATAGCACTGACCGCTCTGAGCTCTCCTGGGTTTAGGGGAACTGTGAATGCTTCGGTTTCTTTTGGGTGGTACAGGGTAAGAGGAATGTAAGCAAAAAAATATTTTGGCTAAACATTTAGGGAAAAAAGGCTCTCACAGGGAGGTCCATCCATATGCAAAGTAACATTCCATCCAACCGCTATGATGGATGACCTTCACTTGAATTTTAAGAAGGCTGTCTGAAGAGCTCAGTGATGGGAGACAATTCTGTTCTAGAAAAGAAGTTTACAAGTCAAAATGAAAAGAGTTTTTGGACTCTGCCTATTCCATGCTTCCCTAAAGAAAACAACCTGTGATAGGACTTGTATCTTTTCTCATTGGGTGCAACATTGATCATCTTGAATTTCCTTTCAGCTGGCAAAGCACCACAGGAGCTTTGCTTTGTCTCTAGCTTTCATACAGAAACTTGGAAAGGGGACACCTTGTGCTTCAGCGTCATAGGACCTCACAGAGAGAGCACAGCACAGGACACTCCCACCTACCATTCAATGCATTACTAAGAAATCTATTGTTTGAATGAGAAAATCTCTCTGGTGAGGCACATACAAAATAGCCTCTTCCATTTTGGGGAAGGAAGCCATTTCTGTAGGACTGATAAAGGCTTCATTTTTAAGAGCAAAGAAAACCAGGTACTGTGACTTATAAGTCAATGTGAAATAGAGAGAGCACAATTATCCAGTGACTGAAAGTGAGCGTGACTTTATCAGGGAAGCAAGCTCAAGCACATGGGTATGTAAAGAGCTTTGATTCTGCACAGCACAGGGAAGCAGGCCAAGGGCAAAGTAATTTCTTTAGAGCAAAGTTCTTCTCAGTCCTTCTTAGATGAGAAAAGTTATTTCCTCCAAAACTGTAAGGTTCTGATCTTAGTGCAAACTTTGAGATTATTTTTATCTCTTCAGTTCTCTGGTTCGGGAATATATTTATTCTTAAATTGTCTCCATCCTTTGATTTCAAGGCTTCTATACAATTTTGTTCTCACCTCAATGAAAGACTCGTTCCTGTCCCTCCTGCTGCAATCATGAATCACTCAAAGGAACATATTTTCATGAAATATGTAATGTTATGTAAAAAAGTACTGAAATATTATGTATAATAGTGAAAAAACCCCGTATTATTATTTAAATGTTATATTTTTCACTCAACATCTACCATGCTCAATCCTGAATCATACAGTCCATATATCACCTTCAGGGAAGTTGTGCCCATGTCTAAGCAGCAGAGCGAGATAATGCAACCTTTTAGTAATATAGAGAAATACAAGAATGTAGGAGGGGAAGGAGGCACTTAAGTCAACAAATGGAGTCCTGTGTTTGTACAGGCAACACATATTACTATATCTCATGCTATAACAGAATTTCAACAGTTTTTCCTCATTAATCTTTCTTACTTTCCTGATTTTCAATTCAAGTATGTTCTCTTTTCTTTTTTACTTCCTTTTCCTAACAGAAATAAAAAACATTAGCATTTATAGCCTAAAATACTTGTATTGAACATATCTGTTACTGTAAGAAATAACCTAAGGAAACAGCATTTTACAACCTCATTTATTGGGGAATGCTGGATGTCCTATCTCAGCTGCCTCTGCACCTCATCCAGACAGATAAATCACAAGGACAATCTCCAACAGAATTTGTGACAGAGCAAGGAGACCTGAGGGAAGCATAGTAGCTTTCACCTGCTCTCACAGATTATCACCAAAAAAATAAAATAAAAAAAAAAAATCAGGAAATACTTTCGCCACATTTGTAGATTAGGGAAAATGTGAATGAACTATGGTGTATTGATCAACCGAAGGCAACAGCAACCACATGAGTAGATTTGTCTGATAAATGTTTTCATGACCAGCAAACCACACCAATAGCCACTGCGTTTGTGCACTTTGGAAAGATTAAATAAATGAAGTTCTGATTACCTCTAATTGATCAGACTGCTCATTTTCGTCATAGACAAATGGGTGAGGCAGCTCTCCAAGTGGTATGTCATAGAACTCAGAATCATAAATTATGGTATCAGTGATAGGTGCAGCTCCAATAGACTCAAAGATAAAAAATACCAGAAAAATATTTACAAGGGTCTGCATTCTGCTTTCTTTTCTGAAAGAGAAGAAAATGGACAAAATGTGGGTAATCTGGTATTTGCAAGGAATTTATGAAAATTTTATCTCACAAATCCTGTGCTTACATGTATGCAATGATATTTCTGATGGATAACTCATATTTATTCATGATATTCATGATGACTCAATGGTTTATTCTGTTTTGCTTCATGAAGAATCCCTGGATCTGAGAGTTTATGCAGACTGCTTTGGTCATACTAATGTTAGGTAATTTAGGAAAGACGTATTCCATTTTACTGGTATAAAAATAAACTGGCCTCAATAAGAAAGTACCTGAAAAGGTGAATGGAAGATAGATAAACATTCATCTTTTTCCCCTTTCATCTGATTCCACCTATTTCCACTGCACCATTAGAAGAGAACTTTTGAGAAACTAGCCAAAAGCTAAATTATTATATTTGCATCTATCACAATAAATAGTCTTCTGAAATGCACAACAATGTAATTTTGTTTTTCTCCTTCACCATTAAAAAAATAAAATTAGAAAACATTAGGAGCTCTTTCTTTGTTGTCTCTAGATGAACATAATCAAAACACTTTTCATCCAGTAGTTGTTTTGCCAGAATACAATTTTAATGAGTTGAATAGTGTGGAATATTTGGACCATCACTTCTGTAAAGATCTGAGGAGCAAAATAAAATGTAGTCTGTGTCCTCCATAGCCCTATAAGTGAGAGTACTCTGCATTCCTTCATTATTCAACCAACACCATTTTTAAAGTAGAGAGAAATGGTAGCATAGTACAGTCACCTGCTCTCCTTGGAGAATAGAATTGTAAAGCTTAGTTATCACCCTTTTAAAAGTTCCATATTTTAGTAAAATAGTAGAAAATTTACACTAGGCTTGAATATTAGTGTTTATGCATTCCCTATTAGTTGTAAGTAATGTATTCACTGTAACCATATAAGATGCCTTACACAAGGCTCTATTCACCATTCTTTACTTACACCTTGATTTAAGCTACAGCTCCCACTAGTTTAACCAAAAGCACAATGATAATGATAATATACTAATTTACTAATATACTAATTTAACCAAAAGCACAATGATAATGATAATATGCACAGTGCATATGTCTAATAAATTGTACTCTTGATGTGATGCTATAGTGCACACACTGAAATACTTCATTTTTAAACTGTAGCTTCTTAAAATAGATTAAGTGTAAGAAATACATGAGGCATTTTTTTGAATGTATGTGCTGAGCGACAAGCTGAATATTAGCTTCATGAAAAGAGGACTTTATGAAGCTGGTTTAGGCATGAGGATATGAAATTCCTCTGGGGATGGTCAGGAACACAAGGCGTTCATTTTTCCCTCATTTGCTTTATTCAAAAAGACTTTTCAGCTGCTGCTGGGAGAAGCTTGAGTAACTTGGACTTGTCTTTAAGACTTAGTTGAATCGCACCTTTCAGTATTAGCTTCCAACATTACTAAAAGTATCCTGCTTCATTATAAAAAAAAATGAAATTAAAGGAAATGAAAATGCCACCAAAATCTGAAATAAACTGAAGCATACTGGAGCTTGGTTTTTTTCTGTCTTTATATTTTCTGCAGCCTGTTTTTGACAGGACTGTTTTTGGTCTTGCTTTTCTTTTGCATGTCATTTATCTCAAATGATTCAGCTATAAAAGGTGTTATCTATTAATACAAAATGTAATGCTAACGTATCTGCTGTATTTTTTTCCTCTGAAAATTCCTAAATGAAAAAAATACTCATTATTCAAAATTGTTTTCATTTCACATTGCCTAGAAATCAAAGTTTCTTAAAGGGTATAGGGCTTGATAAGTTTTTCATTTTGTATATATATAGATAAACCCAGCCAATATAATGCTAACCTCTGTGAAAAAAAAGATAAAATATTTACCTATGACTATAGTATCTGCACTAATTTGCAGAGCTTACATGACACTGTACTTCTCTTATGTGTAATATATTGGAACACACTGTAATGATATTGGCATCTGCAGTAGCTGTAAGATCAAATATTTTGATGAAGATTATGTGCTCCTCTCACAGGAAGGAACTAAGACATATCCAGGGAAAAATAAATAGTCTCCTCAATCTGCAGTTTTTGAATCAGTATCATATGCGATAAAATAAAACTAATATTATAAAAATATTTCCAGCATTAAAAAGCCAATTAACTGTTCTAAGAGAGAAGTACCAAAACTTACCTTTAGCTTCCAATCTCTCAAATGGGATGGAGTTACTCAGAATGCAGAGCTGGTGGTATTAGACCCCGACCAATGGCAGTGGCATTCTGGGGCTGTGGGAGGTGGTACAGCTTCTACCCTCAACAGGAGACCTGAGCCCAGGGAGTTTCTTGGACTTCAAACACCTTTATATTTGATTTTGCTGAATCGAATTTTAGCAAGCTCAAACAAAGTTTTATTGTAAGCAAATCACATTTATTTCAGATCACAGCTTTTTACCCTTTCCCCTCAAATTTCTTACTACTCCTACCAATATACCTATAACATTCTCAGTTGCATTCTGGAAACAATCTTTTGGGTGTCCTGATAGTCTAGAAATGCATATTTTCTAACATCCAAAATCAAGGCTTAAGTGAATTGGATTACATATGAATATTTTTTCCTATATGTAACATTTCTGGTTTGGGGCTCATTGTATGTGATAATGTTTAATGAATTTCCATCTGCTGTGGGTATTATCTGGCATCTATTTAGAGGTCCATTTTTTTTCCTTTATTTTTCTGTAAGTACTTATGAGGCAATACTCATAGGATTGACTCTTTCCAGTATGTTTACCTTCTGAAGGGGAAATACCACTTCCTTAATAGATATGAACTGTTATAATATGCCACAAATGATAGGCATACACTGTAGCACCATGCGCTTTATTGCACCAGAAATAGGTTTTACAATGTTATCAAAAGTCTAACTATCTCTTTTCTTTTTTGATGGTATTTTTTTTATTATCACTTACTACTTGATTCTGTGCTTACTTTATATTACCAGTATTTTGTACAACATACAACCATTCCCCTGAACTTTTTCATCATTCCTCCAACTCTTCAATGAAATATACCTCCTAATACTGTCAATGTCCTACATCTAACAGTTAGGAAAAGGCAGAACCCATTCCTTATCCATGGAGGAATACAAGATTCATGTAGAAGATTCCAATGTGCTAAGAAAAATGTGATTCCCTTTGCTTTATATAATTTCCACATCAAAATTTTTCTAATAAGAAGACCACCCTAGAAGGCCAAATTTGTATGAGGCACTGAAAGCATGCTAAGGATTTTATACGAGCTCTCGATAATTTGAATGTCTTAACATCAAGCTTCTAGTGCTAGCCTAGGTAATCCAAGACATTTGAAAGGGTTTGGCAGACAGATCAGTCAAAGCAACAGCTCTGTTAGCAGATAGGTAGAAGGTAGGATATTGTAGGACATGGTAAATGGCGTCAGGTATCATGCTGTTTTGGCAATTGAGTCAAGTCTGTAGTAGCTTACAGTACGATAACAGTTCCTGGCGGACAGACTTCTTTCTAAGGAAGGTTCAGAATGATCTGCTCCTATGAAAATGGAGGCCTTGAATAATTAAATCAGATATTTTTCTTATTCACAGTCCCTTCCCACTGTAAAAGCAGTTTCTTTCAGGGAGAATCAGGCCAATAACTACAGTGCGAGCACCATACTACTGTGACCTGTTGCTATTCTTTTTCTTCAGGTCAGTAGCTTTGGCCTTAGTTTAGGCCTTAAGTTAGTGATCTAGTTGCTTTCAATACCTATGTATGCTCCTTCCTGGCAACAAAGCAAATAGCTATATCTTCTGCAGCAAAATGCATCATCTTTCTGCTACTGGTAATTCTTATGCTTCTCCATGTGCTGAAGTGATTAACATTATTTCACTTTTAAGTATTTTATTTGCTGCTGTGCTTGGTCATTTAAGATTTACTCTTCTAAATCCTCACTCCCAATATGTCTTCATTTACAGAATGTATTCTCCCTAGACAGGCCTAGTGTTCATTGACTTCACTTGTACAAAAGACCCCAATCTTGTATTCTTTATTGAAGGAAAATTCTTATGTACAAAAAATTCTTCCTACCTATATTAATGGGTTTTCTTCATTCTTACACAAATAAGTTCAGACATACTGTGACCTAGGGTCTGAAACTTTTCTATCTTTTGGTCTGTAGGTTTGGTTTTTTTTGTTTTTTTAAGACCAATTAAGTTCAAACCACTTTGGTTCTGGATATTAACTTAATCTTGATTTTAGTGGTTTACTGTATTCCTGTCAGACTACAATATGCTTTTCTGGTCTTGTTTTCCAGAAACACTAAGCAAATAAAACTAACTGAAGGCAAATGTTGACTTACAAACATTGATATTGCTTCTATTTTTTGTTAGAGCTGTGGAAACTTATCTAAAAAAGGATGCATTATATACAAAACATTTTACAACCTTATGAGCATAATGTTTCACGTGGCACACAAATGTTGCCAATACCAGTCAAACAAAGAAAATAATTTTAATCTCAATTTATGCTTTAAAGAACCAGAATTGGAGATTGAGTGCTATATCTGTAGAGGACACGCCTTATTTGATGCTGGAATTAGTGTTTGGCATTTTGTTCGAGCTTGGATGCTAGAAGTCCTGATGCTAACAACCCTAGACTAGCTAGAAACCCAAGAGACCCAACATTTGATCTGTTCAAGAATATTATGCCATTAAAAGCAAAAGAAAAGAAAGACTACTTATAGCCCTGTTGGTGTTGCTGAGCAGAAAGACAAGCATTTAAAAAAGCTCACAGAAAATCTGTGCTTGAGCTAGGAACTGATCCAGATCACTCCCTTGTGCTTTCTGAATCCTGTTATCACAGAAGATAATGAAATTCCTGAGTCCAAAGGACTTTTGGGAGTGAGCTTTTCATGTCCTCTCATTAGTCTCTTCACTGACACTTGTTTTTTTTTCCAGATCCTCTGGCCTTGTGCTGTTTAAGTTACTGTCTTCTGTCTTGCAAATTTCCCCAGTTGTCTCTGAAACTTGCTGTCTGACTTACTAACTTGGGCTTGATTAAAAGCTCACTAAGGTTAATGGAGAGTTCCATCGCATTCAGTGGTTTTTGGAGCATGACTTCAGCTGGAAGCATATCCAGCTGTGTTCATTGCCTAACACATTCCCAGCTAAAATGTGTTCCCATTGTATAATTGCTGGCAGTGCTAAATGAATTAATTTATTCCCTTGTTTTTTGAGAGGGCTTTGTTTCCATTTCAGCTTTCCCAGTTCTTGGAGGTGCAATGACTCCTAACTGTGTTCTTGAACTCAGTGCCAAAGCCTTAGGGTTGTCCTATTCTTGTTTTTCCAAAACCTTGATTATAAAGCACTGAGCCTTTGATTCAGACTGTCAGCATCCACTTGATATAAATATATTTTTTTCTCTTCTTTGTTTTCTTTTGGGCCTCACAGATTCATCCCCAGGAACTTGTGATAAGAAAGAATGCATGGGAAAAATACTAGCCTTGCCGTAAAATGAAAAATCCTGTTTGACCCTTAGAAAGACTTTGCATATCTTACCAAGTTTCCCTCTTGGCACCTTGTCGGTCTGCCAGCCTGAATAAAAGTGCAAGTCTTTAGTCTGCTGAGTCAGCTCTGGAAAGTTCTAGTGCTGATTTTTAACAAGGAGGGCAAGATTATATCCAACTTTGGGAGGAGTGATGGGGAGTCCCAAAATGAGTCACTTGGTTGTTGCTACTTGGCACCTGGCTAAAAGATGCCCCCAGTCTGAAACTATAGAGTAAGAGCAATAAATGAAGATGTTGATGTATTTTCACTTAAAATGATAGTAGCAAAAAGAAAGATCACTTTGTCCTGGGCCAGGGACCAGTCTATATAAGGAAGAGGAAATACATGGGTATTCCAGTACTGGTGACAGTAAGTTCAACTCCTTGGACTACACAGTCTCTTAAAAAAATGCATTGGGTTTCCTCAAACTCTTTTCCATGTTCTGTGACCAGCAGTGCATCTGCCATATGAACAAAATGGGGTCACTTGCCTTATGTGATAGGGACAGTTGTGTTTTGGTCATATGTTGGAGGTCTGTAAGTATTAATTTCTCAAGATATTTTATGTTTCATGTACAAAAATGCAGGATTAACGTTAGAATATTAATGTTAGCATTAGCTTGTTAACATTAATGTTAGTATAAGGAAGTGAATGTGGGGCACTTACAAAAGAACATGGCAAAATTAGTTGGGTTGAATTGGTATAAAGCCCTGGGTGTAAGCTAAAGATTATAGGATAGGCTCAGGAAAAAGGAGCAAGAACCATCTATTCAGAATAAAGTTGTTGTGAGAATGTCACCTCAGTGGGTATAGCAAACATTGGTCTTAAACTTTTAATTTTATATTTTTGGCAGATTCCTTATATATTTAAACCTATGCAAGGATTATTTCTAGAAAAAAAGTCTGTGTTGTTTCCCTAAAAGCCCTCTATAGTATGTAGTTTATTTTTCATATGGTAGGAGAGAATTCACAATTGAAGCAATAACATGTCATACATTGTGTCACTTTGGTTACTGATTTAATTATACTATTTAATGTTTGAAATTTTTGTTCCTTTTTAAATGACTATGAAGTGTTATCTACTTAGGTCGGGTTTCAGATTATTTGGTGGCATACATATGTCCTTTATTAATAACATGTCTGCAATGACTGCTTGTTATCTTTGACCTTATTGTAGAGAACAAACCACAAAGTAGATGTAATTTCTACAAACATTCTAAACTATTTGGAAAAACATTTATTATCATAAATTTGTAAAACTTTTATTTTAGAATTTTAAATAAGATTTTTCAACCAATACCCTCTAACCTGCATATATGTACCTCAACATAATCTGACTGGATAGTTTTTAGTTTTCTAAATAAAAGTAGTATTCAGCACTCTGAACTATGTCCACTGAATGCTCATGTAGGAGTTTACTAAGGCGCATAGCAAAGAGCTTTCCATTTTTGCAACTGGATCCTTCTTTGACATCCTACTTCCCTAAGGCCTTTAATGCTAGAGTCCTCCAACATTTTCATGAATGTTATGTACTGTACCAGACAATTGGCTTCATGTCCAAAGAAATGTTTTTCTTATCTTTTTCTTGGTGTGTGACACTATTATTTACTGAACCATTATTTATTATTTATTTTCCAGTTTTAAATACATGGTCAGAATTATATTGATGGGAGAAAACTGTGATGTGAAATCCTGGAATTGCTGAAGTTAGCTATAATCAGTTTCAGGGCTAAAATTCAGGCAAGTATTTTAGAACGTTACCTTCTGAGATACTGAGCACCCTGACTCTCTGTTTGTTTGTTTGTTTGTTCTAAGTGAGAGGACGGAGAGGTAGGAAGCTGCTTTGATACATCCCTTGCCCGTCTCAGTATCACTTCCATTTAATGAATTGCTGGATTGTGGAACCTCATTCATCCTAGGACCCTGAGAAAAGGAGTGCATCATATGAAGCTCCCTGGGACTAGGGAATAAAGGCCAGAGAACAGAAAAACAAATGTCTCAGAAAGAAGGAGAAAGGAAGGAAATCATGTGTCTGCAGAAGGGATTAGCATTTCCATTTTGCTCCTCAAAGTTAAACAAAGTACAAAAGAAGGATTTAGAGTGCTCCAACTGTTCCATCCCTTGTGCAAATCACCATAAACAGGACGAAAAAGAGAGTTAAACAGAAAACGTGAGATGGCTACAACTGGTTTTACTAGTAAATTCTTGTTTAGGTTTAATTATTTCTGCATAAACAGTGAATGCAAGGGAGAAAAAAAGCTTTCTAATGAGTCACAGAAATAACTAAAACCCCATTACATATGGAACAACTCAAGTGCCTTATTTCTCACCTCAGTTTGCCTAATTTTTGGTTTTCAATGGCAAATTCCCTTTCAATTCACATACCCTTAGAAGCTGTTATTCTTTTCCTTTAAAGTTACTTTTATTGTCACCTCCTACTTCCATGGCTGGTGCAGGCAGATCTAAAGTGTCAGATCTTGTAGTATAAGGCTACTTTTTTCCTGTCATTCAAATATTAATTGTTGCTCTTTTGTACTGCCTGTCCATCTGCTTTTTATTTTTTTTTAATCTTCCAGAAAAAAAATAGCATGACTATTTAAAATTTGTCAGATATATTCTGGATCTGGTTAATATTGATTACTAACAGTGACATCTCAGAATATTTTCATACAGCCTGATCTACCAAACTATGATGCTTTTCTAAATGAACACACAGATTATTGTCTTCTTCCATGTGTAAAGCCCATGTCTATTTAGACTGATTCATCATTTCATTCAGTATACCTGGAATGTCTTAGTTGTTAAGAATAAAGCATTAGCTTTAACAAGGACCTTATATTTACAGTAAAATCAAATAACAAATCCATAGTTACAGTGACAGGAATGAATGGCTCCCACTTTTTTTTTTTTTTTTGAAAGAGTGACTTAGAACCTGAAATATCTGCTTCTGAAATTATTAAACTTTGTTTCAAACTATGAACATGATCCAAAAGCTATTACTTTTAATCGTCTTTAGCCAGGCTTGCTGGCATGATTGTCCTGTAAAATTCAGAGCCTCTTAAACAAATTTCCAATTTTAGCTCTCTAACATTTGTTTGTATCATCAGCCTATGAGTTAAATCCATCACAGTGTGCTGTTCACTCTTTCTGTATGTTATAAATTTTCAAACAGATGAAATGTTTGTCAGATTATTACTATATATTACATATGAATAAACCATGTGGTTAGCCTAGAAAAGCACTTAGAAAATCAGATCTGAAATAGCCTATATAATAAATTATATTCCTTGCACCACTTCTTTTTATTTGATTCAAAAGTCTCAAGAGAATATATTTTTCTCAGGATATTTAGTAATTTCAGTTTGGACACAACTGGCAGGTAATACTGAAATACAATCTAAATTGAGGTTGGTGCTTAAGATAACATTTTTCCTTGTTCCATGTAAACATGCAAAGGAGAGATGAAGAGGTGTATTTTCTGAAGGTCAGGTTTTTTCTACCTTGTTACTGATCCTTTCATGCTTTTGAAATTAACTGGGCAAAAACAAATGTGCATTTTTTGCTTCCTTGGTCTATCGGTTATGTGCACACACACAGATATGTGCAGGTTACACTGTAGCTCATTAATGAAGGCAGTCTCAGGAATTCCCACTGAGGCCAAAGATGGGAGTCAGAGCTTCAGACTCACACACTTGGGTTGTATTCCGCTCACATTAGACAGACTGCCATTCTTCTAAAACCAGATTTACAGTTTGCTGCTTAAGAGGTATAATTTGCACCAGTTTTGAGAAGGAGCTGGGCAAGGAATCTCTGTTCTTTCTTTAATCATAGTTGAACATAAGATAGCATTGCTGAGTATGCAAGAGTGTGGTGTGGCAGAATGGTTTTTATTAACATCCAGAGCTATTGTCTGCTGTTCCAGCCCAGCCTGTGGACTGGTTGGTGTTAGACTCTTTCAGGAAAATGCAGTTCCTGGCCCCAGAAATGGAAAACTTCAGAGTATTTTTGCTTAGCTAAACAAGTACAAGTACAGTTCAGAGCTAGGTTATCATATTTATCACTAAAAGATGTACGATGTTTTGCTTGGGATGGAAAAATAAACCAGAAACAAGGTTCAATAAGACAAGGATTTGGAATTCAGTAGAGCACAGGCTTTGTATTGTATATTGTATGTTGGCATGCCTATTTATTCAAAAGAGATGTGAAGACTATTATACTAATTTCATGGCTAGAGGCTGTTAAAGATTTTATGTAGCATAACGAGGGTCACAAAGTCCTCAATATCCTGAGTAAACTTGAAATTGAGGACATGAATTAAAGTTGTTTTTCTCAATAAGGTAATTTTTGCCCAGTTTCCAATGATGTTTGAATATGAAATTGTACATGTGTTCTTAGGTTTGCATTTTGTACTGCATATATTGCAGCGTTTTATATCCTCCACGTATGCTTCTAAAATATTCAAAAAATATTTGTAAAGAGGATAACACAATTGTTTACATCTGAATGCCTTCATGCAATGCTAAAATTGTGATATAAAATTATCTCTGCTGTCAGAGAATTTGTTACAAAATGCATGAGTATTAATTACTTGTAGTATCTTAAATTTTACAACATTAGTGCAACTCACTAGCAAGTAATTCTCACCTACAGTGATCCAAAGAAATCATAATTACTCCAACCTGCAGAACATAATCTGGATATTATTATTGCAGTGTATAAACTTGTCATTGTCATACTTTGCTCAGGCACTACTGTGTCAGACATACAGCTGGTATTCATGTTATCATAATATATTTCATCATTCAGTGGTATTTATGCATTATTTCCTTTTGGTTGTCTCTTCTAGCAGTAGCCAAGTTAGTTGCTCTGAGGGCACTGATCTCAAGGGAAGCTCTACTGACATTAACCTGCATTGTTCTGGTCTGATATTTGTCAAATATATTAATTCTCTTAATCTCTTATGGAATCAAGGATCAAATATAAGACTATCTAACCCTGGAAGAAGAAAAATGGAAAAATGCTTATTATAAAGCTGGGATACAAAGAGTATAACAGCTCCCTTTTTCTTCCCCAACCGTCTTCACAGATGTTTTCAAACAAAAAAAAAGGATTTTCATCTTAGAAGTTATTTTGACATTTATTTTAAAAATATCATTATTGCATTCCAAAATCCAGAAATAAAATGTATATAGTATTGGAATATATCATACCTGTAGGTTTTTTAAAATACACTGGCCTGCAAGGCAGATTTTTTTCTAATTAATTTAATTAAAGTATATACATTATAAAATAGAGCTGCAGGTGATAATTGAAAGTGACTGTAGAAAAATAAATCCATCACTACATCCAGCTCTGAGCTGAACTTCAGCGGGATTGCTGTTTCCAGTCCCACTGACTGTCTACAATTTGTTTTCTTCCCATCAGCTTAATAACATGGAAATAATTTTTTGAAATTACATATGTTTTCATGGAGTAAGTTGTTGGGGTTTTTAGGAATTTTTTTTTTTCATAACAGTCTCCATTCTATGTGAAGTTTTCTTTTCTGTTAACCAGCAGTTTCTGCCTTTGAAATATTTGATTTAAAACAAACAAACAAAAAAAGACCACGGTCCAGGATTGCTCCACAGTAGTGGGTATAGCACCAAGAGTTTTAGACAAGCTGTAGAGGAGGGGAGCAGCTTCACCCCCATGGCCCATGGGATGACTTGTGGCGCCAGGGAATGGTAAGAGAGGGAAGGGAAAAGGTACACCAACTTTAGTAGCCCTCTTTACTGCTCCTCATAGCAAAAGACAGCATTCAGGGGTTAGTGCATGTGACAGAGGAAAGACTATCCTGCTTCACAGATATGTGCAGGTGGCTTCAGTGACGCATTGGCTATACCCACACCAGCACTCAGTCACCTGATGGGGGACGGACCAGGCTAAAACCAAAGATGTATTTCCCAGAGGAGCTGCTGAGACAACGTGGGTCCTGTTAGATGATCCAACCCTGACTACAACATGGCATTTCAGACTCTCTCCAGCTTTTGGATGCCTGGTTCCAGCTGACAGCAGCCAGCCAGCTTCGACTGGCACAGTTGAGAGGTACAGGAGGAACTGTGGTGCTCGGCAGAGAGAGTGGGAGATGGATGCTGTGGTCAGGAACGTGGGGCAGAAGTGCCTGAGCCAACTGCACAGAGTGAGAGAGACATAGCTGCCCTGTGCCACAGCTAACCGCAGCCTGACTCCAGGACCTCTGGCACTGTAAATAAGAGACACGCCACCCTTCAGCCAATATTTCTGTTTATTTGTTTTGAATTTCTGCTTTAAACTGTTTCATTTCTGAGTAGACTCGGGAACATGACCTTTGAGACACTAATGCACAAGGAATGTGAGAATCTAGATTTTTCTCATAGGCTTTAAGGAAAAATATTATTTTCTTTAGCTGTTAAAATTAGCATGGTGATTTATCAATTATCTCTAAAATAATGTGGTGGTAAACTAGAATGAAATACAATGTTAGCCAGACCTCCATTTCTATGAATTAAATATTTGGAAAATAACTTTTAAAAAGTCTTAGCTTGCAGAAAATATCAGCCCAGATAGCAGTTCAGCAAAGATGCATATTACTGTTAGCATGACAATAAAGGAGACTGTTGAAGAGCAACATATGAATTACTCTACCATTTTAGAGGTCAGACATTAGTCAACTTTGTAAAGGCAAATATCCAAGAAAAATACCTAAATTAATACTTTGCGATTGGTTTTGGTTGAACTGAAGTATTAAAACTATGCTTTTCAGTTTCTATTTGAAATGTATGAGGTGTTTTCCAAAGGTATTTTTCTGATTTATGCACACACACACACACAGAGACTCACACGTACGGATCCTGGTAGCTTCACAAAACCTCAAGACAGTGTAATCAAATGGTCTTAAAACTTCTGATTTGTGCGACTGTCTTTTAGGGGGGTTTGTTTGTTTGTTTTGTTTCACTGTCTGTACAACATGTCATTGACTCTCACTGCTTAGAATTAAACTGCAATCAGCATTTGCTCGGCTCACCATCTGCAACAAGTTACCATGTGGTCTCTGTTCCGTGAGGTCTGTCATTTCTGTGTTGCCATTAACAGAAACAGTTAGCTCATGAAAGACCTTTTATCTAGCACAGCCAATATAGCTAAAATACAGGTAAAAATCTGTATTGAGTGGAGTTTCTCTACCGTATATCCTCCAGAAGAGACAAACCAAGACTCAAGCACCAGATCTAAGCAAGTGTTGGGAAAATACGCAAGCACTGGAAGAGACAAGGAAGGGAAAAGGAAAGTTTTAGGGTTCAGAGTAACTGCAGCTGTAGTGTGTCTCAGTGCTATTTCAAGATTGCTAACGTCCTGTTTTCACACAAAGCTGTGCCGATGAACATGTGAAGGAATATGGAGGTTTCAGTTTGTGTAAGTTTCCTGAAGTCAGGAAACCCAGATTAATCCAGATGCATCCAGCTTTAGACTGAGGGAATTATCCAGCTCTACTGCAGAGGGAAATTCTCCATCCAAGAGCAAGGGAAACAGTGTTAAATTTCATTGTGTAAGTGGTACTTCCTTTCTGTTTCTGTCCTTTGATGAGCAATGTAGTGATTATAGTGTTGTTTGCCCAGATGCCCGCAGTTATTTTGCTGATTCCTTTTTGTCGTCAGTTGGTTCACTGTGAGTAACTGGAAAAGAAAATCTGCTGGAACCACGGCAAAAGGGCCTACATCAGCCATGTGAATTCAGGTGGGAACTTAAAAGTTTTCTAACTGTAAGAGCAATAGATTCTGGAGCAACTGTCCAGTGATGGTGAAAAACCTTTGGTAGTTTTAGTTTAAAATCACAGAAATTTATGAATTGGATTATGCGATAGCAAGTAGCTGAGATTTTTGCTCCAAATGAACAAGTCCTACATGAATACCAGAATCTTAAATTTCACTGCCTAGGGAAAAGGAGTAAGTGGCAATATTCAGATATAGCCTGATGCGGTCAAAAAGATAGGCAAGGAAGATGATCTGAAATTGTACATTTTTAATGTATGAAGTGTGTCTGAACGATCATGTGTGAAGAGAGAGAAGGAAAAAAATAGCAATTGCTGTACTGTAGACCAGAGGTAAAATATTCTAAAAAACTAGCTTTATAAAAATACTGACGAAAGCCGTGCATAGGAGTAATAGTTCAGGCATAGGAAACAGTATAGCTTGTAGTGACAAAATTCAGACCCCAGCAGGAAGGAGGGGTTCAAAAGAAGAGTGCGGGAGAAATTAACAGCAGTAAGGAAGACACATAGAAAGCACTGTGGAGAATTACAGAAGAAAAAGAGTAAGCTCCATGTTTTCC